>NC_091147.1:37424522-37770992 GCF_041381155.1 Argopecten irradians | reverse complement strand
GATTTTAAGGGTTTAATGCTTATATATACATTATCAACTTGTTTTAGGGTTTCTACATTAACATTGTTTAAGCTAGACCAGGAAAACCGTTTATCAATGACGATTTAATCGATGATGGAACAGCCATTTTGACATTGATCAGTTGACGTCACCACGTCAACATTAGTGACGTCATAAAGGTCACGTTTTGGGTGTCAGTTATATCGTCATATACTTCACTTTGTCTTGGTTAGTTTATTTAAGGATTAAGATATAACACAAAAATCTGAGTGTACTCTAAATAATCCGCAAAGCGGTTTATGATGAGAGTACACTCAGATTTTTGTGTTATATCTCCATAACATAAAAATATATTCAAATTAATCCTTATAATTCATTTTATAAAGATAATCTCTTCAATATTCAAAATTCATTTTGGGACTCTTTTGTCTATGAAATCATTACGCCGTCATCTCAGCCAATCAGAAGCAACGTTATAAAAGGCGACGCCATTTTTTCCTTTATGGGCTGATCGCGTAAATTTATAAGACAATGAAAATGCTCGTAACAAGCAAAATTGAATTATATAGTAGAAGTGACAAGTAAAGGTAAATATTTTGAAAAAGAATACAGCAAGTATAACTAATTATGTAGACGTGTAATAGGGCATATGTGTATTTCCACGAGGTGGAATTGCTAGGCTTGTGTTAAAACACAGTTTTAATATCATCCATTGTCTTTGTAGTAAAATATCTAACATAAACCACATACCTCATCTGTCACTATTCAATATGTTACCTTCAGCAGTCCATTATTTACCAGTAGCTTATTGGACAGTTACAGGTTAATAATGGACTGTCAGAAGTAACATATAAACAGCACCAGGAGAAGGTTTTAGTGGATAAGCGATGTAAATAAACAATGAATAATGAATACAGAAATTCAAAATCCAGGTTTTTCTCAAATATGTTGCTATAAATAGATATGAACATGTAAATTCCAATGATCGTATTCTCCGCATACAGGTAAAAATCCAAAATGATGACAGATTCAAAACATACCCTGCACGAAATATCCACTGGTTCTATCGCGGTATATAGTTATGACAATAATTCTTATTGAAAGAAATTATTTATGCGCTTGAAGATCTTTGTGATAACTTAGCAGCTTGTGTGTTATCCGAGAAATATTGATAATAATTATCCTTTCTACACAGTACTGATTTGATTGAATGATTTACTTATATAAGCAGAACTCCGTATTTCCAATATACGAATAATTTACTCCATTTTGACGTGGAAAATTTTACATTACTGCTGTACTCTGTGGAAGCCATCCTAGCACTCTGATGACTTGTTGGTAAATGAAACTAAAATGACCTCGCCATTGATTTCACTCACCTCTAGCAGATGCAAACATGAAATAAGCATGCAAGGTGAGCTACATTCAAAACCTTCCTCTGTCTTATAAATAGACTTCATAATCGATTGTACATACCGAATGGACAATATTACTGTTCAATATTAACACCAAAGGGGACTGTGTTTTAAGTTGGATATAATGACATAAGCCTTAAACTTTAATTATGTGAAATATTGGACTGATTGAAGCGCGTCGTGGACTGTTGAGACTTTTAAACATTACTTATAGATTTAAACAGTAGTCCTATATCGTTATACTTTTTACAGCAACTTTACATTTCCGTCTTTGCATATTAGAGAGTTATCTGCACTTGCGGGTAGGTATTAATTATGACGTCATGTTTTTTCGAGCGTAACGTTATGCTTTTCAGAGAAAATGACGTGAATTGCGCTCACAAATTAATGACGTAACAATCGATACCTACCCGCAAGGGAACTAACTCTGTAATATGCAAGCGCCTGTGGGTTGTACTGCTCAATTCCGCATTAGGTCGCTCTGTTAGGTGCTAATGCTCCGATTGCGGAGGTAGACGCAGTTGCGGACTGAATTCCAACTGTGACATTCAATAGGATTTTTATCTCTTATTCAATGATACACTTTATTATCAAGTTGTTAAATGAACATTTAAATCGCTTTCATCGGCTGTAAATATAAGAAACTTTAACATAATTGTGAAAGTCTTAATTTCCGGTCACTATGGTGACGTCATTAACGCAAAAGCATATTTTTTCATACAAAATCTGAAAAGGGTGTGATCTGAAGTTTCTAGATATATATATGGGTTATTTGAATTTGAATAAATTGTTGATGCAAAAAGGTGAAAAATCACTTTGAAACAAAATGATGGAATTTCGTGAGTTCCACAAAAATCTTCGGAGTTAAAGATGCTCCACCGCCGACAGAGCATACATGATATTTATATTTATAAGCGTTATAAGGACTTTCTTTTTTAGTAACCTTCCTAACATTTGATTACAATAATCGATCAGTAGCATGAATTACGTAAAATTTAAATAAACATACACAATCCAAAATCCACCGAAAGTCTGCCGCGGAGGAAGACAGCGAAGAAGGCGTTGTTCGTGATTTTCGGGAGACTACTACCTCGGAGTAATACCAATATCATAGATTCCCAACTGAACACTTAAAAGACTCCATCCATGGTGTATATGTATGTACAAATTCAATGTCTGTGGTTTTGAATATTGGGGTTTTATTTTTCATACCATCAAGTATTATGTGAAATGAACAGAACAACCTTTAATTTTCATCGCTGAGTGGATTCATTGTTTAGATGTGCACAGGCTCGCCGAGCGTACCTAAGAATGCTGTTTTACAGCAACAATTAGAAGTTCAAACTTTTCAATGGTGATAATGGTGTAAAGTAGGTAACTTTTGCAACTGAAAAAAATACTAAATCATCGTCTTCTGTTTTTGATAGTGAAAAGATACCATTTGTCAGCGGTGGAGCAGTGCGTTTGACTTCAGAAAAAGCTTGTAAAATCCTGTCACCGGCACAGATAAAGCAACTTTTATCAAATCAATGGTGTTTTGATTTTAGCTAAACACTCTAACACTTATCTAATGTGAACTTCATCACGAAGGCTTCGAACAGGACATTTTATATCAATATTCATTCTGTCTCTCATGTCACTATTTTCGTCAATCTTTAAAGTGCTTCCATTACACACAACGATGAAAGTCTTCTCCTTATCTTTGAAGTTGTATAGTCTATAACATTTTCTCATTTTGTCATAGAAAAAGCATTTAAAGTGTTCTACATTTTTTTTCTTCGACTCTCTTAAAATTTTTGAACTTCCCATATTTAACGAGTTTTGTAAAGTTCGTATTCGCAAAAGTATCAACATTTTTTAATATTGATTTTCCACGTGTATACATTTAAAATAGCTCGGAAATCCCCGAACTCTTACGATCTATTCCGATCTGTACGGGTATTGCCGATGCTGGTCACGTGATGCTACTCCGTTTTGCAATATTATCTGAAAGTTTGAAAGATGGCGTTGGCTGTGGCGGTTCTTTCAAAACGTGTGATATTTCATGCGACATTTACCACTATATCAATAGTATGTTGATGCTGTTATGGCTCTGAATCCCCTAACGAAGCTTCAGGGAGGTTTAAAGAATAAAAGATAATGTACAATTTCATTGACATTGTATATGACATCAATGTAACCTTTTCAGCCATTACTGTATAACTCTGTTTGCTATAACAATGATCAGGTCCAATATAATTTTGTTGGAATTAATTTTGTACATCATGATTATATTTTATATAATTACATTAGATCACACACTTAGAAAATATAATTACCAGATAATTAAATAATGTTATGACATCTTGGCGAAATACTGGAGTCATACTCAACTATTATGGGTGATCAGGTGGTGTAGTGGTTAAGCCACTCGCCTTTCACCTATCCGGCCAGGGTTCGATCCCCAGCACGGACGTGAAAAAGTTAGGGGTCACCTGCCCGATCACGTGGTTTTCTTCGGCCACTCCGGCTTCCTCACACACTTACGCACTTACACTCGGGACATCGAGAGTGATCATGAGTTGTATAACTTGTTTCGTAATCGGTGTAAAATAAATAAAGTTTATATTATATTTTAACTATTATGTTAAAAAAAAATCATACAATTTTGTGGTTGAAACCCATTTAATAATATGCTTTTTCAAGAATTAATTCAAATAAATTTATATTATTTAAAACAAAATTCTGTCACTAAACAACTGAAATTTTTTATTATATTTAAGCTGAAATAGAATTATAAATGTCGACAGTGTAATAGTAATTTAAGCACAATCCTCGATTAAGCTACTAGTATAAATGATTTGAGCCTTTTGGCTCCCTACTCCGTAAAGTATAGAAACATTTTATTTGTTTTTGTTTCAAGTGTGCAAATATTTTTTTATATGAGAAATAGAAAGCACAAATATGGTCCCTTCTTGTAAGTGGAGCGCATTCTACAGGTGGTGATGCAATTCAAGGTTTCTTGGGCTTTGGCACCGAAGAGCTCATGAATAACTTTACGGGCCATAACTTAACATGTGCATATCCATCTTGCCTTTTGGGTGACTTGGTAGTCAGCGATTCACGATGTTCCGTCACAGATCCTTCTGACAATATCGCCACAGAAAAGAAAATCACCAGGACTACAGCACCCGTTGTCATTTTTCCTGAAAAAAAATAAGCCATGTATAATTTTCGGAAAAAATGTGTATACCCGGTACACAATGTGAATAATTATTTATTATTTATATATGTAGGTAAACTTCCACATGCTTGTATGCATCTATAAGTACAGTACTGCAATAATCATATATGCAAATGGCTGTACATTTTATATGTATACCTATTGTTTTGGATCTGGACATGTATCAATATTTCACATGTTGTAATATTACACATAATTGATTAAAAATAAATATGAGAAATCAGATAGTCAGGTAAAATTACTCAGACAATAAACAATTAAATAAAAATAAAATATAGTCTTTACTTCGTTGAGATATCAAATCACTTTACTCTGTCACAAGATTTGAGTGCTGTCATCGTGAACATTTATACGAGTAGGGAATTCATACTTATTACATAAAGAACTTTTAGTGCGTAAATTTTCCAGGGCGTAATAGTTGATGTTCATATGACACTTTTATTGCAAAAAGGTGTATCCATCCCGAAAATGATATAATCGCGAAATGCAATAAAATGTGATATGTATTCACATGCAAATCGCGAAATACAATAAAATGCGAAACGTATACATACGCAAATCGCGAAATGCAATAAAATGCGAAATGTGTACACATGCAAATTGCGAAATACAATAAAATGCTAAATGTATACACATGCAAATCGCGAAATGCAATCAAATGCGAAATGTATACACACGCAAATCGCGAAATGCAATAAAATGCGAAATGTGTACACATGCAAATTGCGAAATACAATAAAATGCGAAATGTATACACATGCAAATCGCGAAATGCAATAAAATGCGAAATGAAACGTTCGCGAATATACCAATGTTTACAGTATGCCAAAACACGAGAGGAAATTGTTGACTTTATTTGTCAATTACATTTCATCATATTTGCAAATAAAAATGAAATTGGTGTACATTTGTTTCAGTAAAAAGGCATAGTATGGTCATGGTTTCATATCTTAGTATATGTATGTCTAAAGTGGCGTATATATATGTATTAACTACAATCACACGGATACTCATATAACCAATTTCCTGGTTTGATATAAAAGGGGTATGTTAATGAGGATTCATCCACACGACAGCTACTGTCAGAGCTTGAAAATGATCCATCGACGTCTCACAAAACGTGATATAGGGGAAAATGTTACACCTAAAGAATATTCGGTTATTTCCGCGGGGATATCTTTGCAATTTTTGCGATTTCGCAGAACATTGAGAACATTGCTATGATCGCGAAAATTTGATCTGCGAAATATTAGAAAAATGGTTTAATAATTAAAACCATTTAATCCATATCTCGAAGATTTAAAGCTGCTAAAATTTGATTTTCTCGTTTTTAAATCAAATTTAGAAAATTTTGACCCACGAAGCTATACGGTATCTAATTTATTGACATTTCCTTCTTTTATTGAAATAAAGTAATTATTACACATAATTAATACAAAATCTGTTACTACAGCTTTATTACTTACCCGCTTAATTCCCGGACAGCCGTACAGGAGACTACCAATAGCAGAAATGGCGAGCTTCTCAGAACTACTCTTACTTAAATTCTGGTCACACATCTGCATGTTGCGAAAGAAAGAACATTGACTGAGTATTTTTATTGAAATTTACCTATCTGAAAATAAATCTATTTGATGATTCCTTAACTGTGATTTAAATGTTTTCAAATGTTTCCAATTTCAAAAACAGTGCGAGATCAAGCATTTAACACTTAATGACAGCTACAAAGCTATATGTGTTTACTTATGTGGTTTCCGATTTCAAAGAGTGTGAAATAAAAAACGATATGAACTCTCATTAGAAGTGATATTTATCGCCACATGATTTGTGACTATCTCACGTCAGTAAAACTCGATAAGCAAACACATACTCCATTAGGACGATCCAAAATTAATCCCTGTCTTCAGAAATTCACAGTTTTAGAAGCATTACCATTTGTAGGACTACATAACGAACAATTATTTATCATTACTGAACTCATTTTTGCTTCCGTTTACTCATAACTTTTATCACTTACATGACAAATCAGCAATCAACCGTAAAATTATAAGGATGTTCTTAACCAAAATCTCGATCGGGGAAGGAATAACGAATAGTACCGCCTTCGATGGAAAGAAATCAATGTCGGGAACAAAGACACATGCATGGAGGAAAAAAGAGTTTCGCAATTATCCATTATCAATTTTAAACTTTGTGCTACGTCAACAATGGTTGGAAAAGAGTCAAAAATGTATTTAGTATTCTAAACAAACTTCAATTATCTTACAGAAATAGGTATATAATTGGTCAATATTAAAATTATATAACGTAAACGGCAAATGAAAAAAAGATCTTAACATTCTATTTTGTACCTGTGATAACTATAATAAGTCACGTGACATTTTACATAACAGCTGCACGCAGTCGTAGTCGTGGCAGGCGGAAAGCGACCAAATCTCTGGTCAATGGTACTGTCACAGTGTAAAAATCACTGTTGTTTTATTATGCGTAAATATACAAAATGAATATTAACATTAATGAAATACAAATGCGTATTAACATTAATGAAATACAAATGCGTATGGATATCATTAGCCGTCATCAAAGCAGCGCTAAACTTTATTTACGGAAAGTTGCCTTCGGTTCTGGTTAGTTTAATCTTATCCTAAGGTTCTGTATTGGTCACCTGACCCCTTACCACGTTTCGTATTGGTCAGCTCGTCATCATTGGCTAATTATTATAATTCTCTTTCAAAATCCAAATAATAAAATGTAAACCCAGTTTTGATTGGTCAAGGAAAGTTCTGAGAATCTTGATATAGTCTGGTCCAAGTTGTTGTCATTCATTCTTTCGACGACAGCAATAAACTTTGGACTTGACTAAGACTTCTCTTTATATTTAAAACACGGTGGGGGAATCACGTGGTCTGTAGTTGGTGTGTTACACGAATCAAAATGGCGACCGCCAGCAGTTTTGCCAGAAAATGAGGTAAGTCACTGAAAATACGCTTTGTATCGACATTTTATAGTGACGAGCATATGCTATACAGAATTCTAAACAAACCGATGTCATAGTTGTGTTGCAACGCTCTGTACTTTTCTGTAACATTCGGACAAAAATTTTGAATCGGAGCAATTTTGCTCGTAGTAGAATTGGTAGTATACACGAACATACAATATTCGTACGTTTTCTGTGTTTAGACGGGGCCATTCGCTCTAAATGTGATATTGTGTAAATATTATAGTCTACATTCAATTGCACATCTAACCTTTCTGGCAGAAAACATCATGTTCATTGTTAATTCTTTGGTTTTGTAAAAGGATGAGTAAACACGTACCGTTTTGGTCGACGAGTTGACAAGAACTGCTACATATTTCCGTCAATTTGACTAATCTGGCCAACATTGATAGTGTGTGTTCAAGTATGTAAGATTAATTTAAATCAGTTAGAAGTAAGATTAGTATACTTATGTAATTGATTAAACTTTAACACATAACATTGGAAGGTGAGAGGATATAACCCATTTGAAGTTCCGCACGTTACCGAAAGTGGACGTCGTTTGCAACTTCAGTCAAAATGGCAAATATGTACGTTGCTTTTTTGTGCCAAATAAAGACGTTCCCTTCAAGTCGCGAATTTGAAATACACAGGTATAGCCCATATTCCCTTTTAAAAAGCATTTTACAAATTTTGTATAGTATCTGGCCTTTTAATACAGCAAATCAACACATAACGATATGATACAAATCATTAGGGAACCGACTAGCTACTTAATGCTTGGTAAGCTCTTATATGATAGATAACTAGTATACTTTACGTATATTGTACTTGTTTGTTTATAGTTTTAATGTTAACGATGCTCCACTGCTGACAAATGACATTTTTTCGCTCGCTATCAAAAACAAGGACAGACGAATTATTTTTTTTCTTCAGTTTTCTCACTTTACCATTACCACTATTGAAAAGTTTGAGCTTCTTATTTTACTCCAAAACAAAAAATATTAAAAGTTATTAATTGCATCCCGAAAAAATTCTGTATCACTATGTCCTATGTGGAATGAATTATTGATTTGGCATGCATCAAAAGCAAAATACATGTAAAATATTCCATATTATTTTTCGTGTTAATTAGACATATTTATACACGATTAAACACCAATTATTATTCAAATAATGAGTATCGTTTACGCTCTGTCGGCGGCGGACCATCTTTAAGACTACAGTTTTAAAAATACTCAATAAATACATATTGAAGCATGGGTTTTGTTCATTAGTTTTATTTATACTCTTCTATACATTCCCATTTTAATCAGGTAGCATTCTTGATTCAGTGCAAGGAGACTTGACCCATCTGACACACAGGAATGTTTTTGTATGGCATTCTGCTTGTAGACTCTGTTAAACATTCCCTCCTTCCGTCGTTCTGACAGGCGTTTTCTTCCGGTTTTGTTAAGTGATCCCTGGAAAATACCAAATGTGTATTACTGATGTTGTACAAATTACTTGTTTGTTGTTTATAAACTTGTTTGTGATTTTCCCTTTGGATGAATCAAGTTATATAAGTATTATATCAGCCTAAATTGGTTACGAGAAACATTCTTTCTGTGACTAAGTTTAGGTTCATTATATAACATATTCATCAACAAACAGATCTCAACATTACGAACACTTATAAACATTGAAGTGTGTGTTTGATACCATATATATCTATATTGATCGGTCTAGAAATGGACGGACACAGACAAACTTTGTAAGTGTTATGCCATTCCCGTTTGTTCCCTCAACCAGATGCTATGCAGTCATTGCTTTAGTGCAGTAGGTTGTGAATGTCCTGGATATTATAACTCTTGTCATATATATTGAACGATATTCCATTGAACGATGGCTTGTTAACATATTCCGTTAAATTTTAACCGCCCACATACTACGTAATGCGGTTGATTCTAACTGTTTTCAGTTAATCTTGGAAACATACTTGAACATAATTATTATAATATCAATGTTGGCCAGATTAGTCAAATTGACGGAAATATGTAGCAGTTCTTGTCAACTCGTCAACCAAAACGGTACGTGTTTACTCATCCTTTTACAAAACCAAAGAATTAACAATGAACATGATGTTTTCTGCCAGAAAGGTTAGATGTGCAATTGAATGTAGACTATAATATTAACACAATATCACATTTAGAGCGAATGGCCCCGTCAAAACCCAGAAAACGTACGAAAAGTGTATGTTCATGTATACTACCAATTCTACTACGAGCAAAATCGCTCCGATTCAAAATTTTGGTCCGAATGTCACAGAAAAGTACAGAGCGATGCAACACAACTAATGTATCGGTTTGTCTAGAATTCTGTATAGCATATGCTCGTCACTAATCTTGTTTTACCTAAATTGTATTTTTACGAGTCTTTGCATGTTAAGTTGTTTTTAGAGACACTGGTCTTGACCCGTCCAATTTTGGAGGACATTCCTTTTGCCGGGGAGCGAATGCTTGAGCTCATTCCGCTTGGTAGTTATAGGGGAATTCGCAAATCCAGTTGCATTCGAGTCAAATCTAGTGTTCTAAGTAAAGTCTTCTTCTCAAATTATGTGCTTTTCCTCTTCAAAACGAATTATTCTTAAAGAAACATTTGATTTTATTTTTGATAAAGCTTCAGAAACTTTCCTTAGACAAAGGTCAATCCAACTTTTTTGAGCCAAGTGAATTAACCGGCTTTTTCTATACCCATGGGCTATTACAGAGAACATATCTGTATAGTATAGTAAATATAATACAAAATAACAAGCAGATCTCAACTGAAACAGATTTGTTTATTCATAATGAAAGACCCCAGTAATCAATACTTATTAGTTAATTATCATCCAATCATCCCCCATGATTATAATCACAATCGGAATCACAAACAACAAGCATTCCTATAACCATATCAAGTATACCGTCCTTTTCCAAAGATTTTAATATCGACTACATACATACATACATTTTACCATTTGTATATATTAACCATAGTAAAAATCACACAATAATCATCAAATTCCAATCAATAATCACCAAAACCTCATCCATTCTCAATTTTTTCTCGAACAAAACCTACTAATATCATAACTTTGGTACAATAATTATCGCCCCATCGATACATGTAAAGATATATCTACAGTGTACAGTTACTGGAGGTATAGTCGACATTCGCAAAGATATATCTACAGTGTACAGTTACTGGAGGTATAGTCGAGTTCGCAATTAATAAATTTTACTATGTAGTCTTTGTATTTTCCTTTTTTTTCTATGAAATATCTTTCCTTCACTCACGGATAGATTTCAACCTACTTTCATGGAAATGTAATATTCAAAGTAACCTACTTTCATGGAAATGTAATATTCAAAGTAACCTAATTTCATGGAAATGTAATATTCAAAGTAATCTGCATCATGGAAATGTAATATTCAAAGTAACCTACTTTTATGGAAATGTAATATTCAAAGTGTTTTTCGAGCAATATTGTCACACAATTTTACATCTTCCATCTATGAATAAAGCGATAAACCGCACCAAAATGTCCGTGGTGCTTCATTCCTAAATAACTTACCAAACTGGCGTCGAAAAAATATGCTACGTCCAGTTTCTGGTTTTCTTATTACAGGCATATGGATACATGTAGATATGAAATAACCTGAATGGTGAATGTATGTTATTTTCTTTAACCAGCATGGTTTACAAAGTCTGAGCTATGAGTTAAGGGCTATTGAAAAGAAGTTTAAATTTTAAGATTACGTTTTATAGAGAAATTAACTTGCGAACTCAATTATGTCCTGAAACTGTAGATGTATTAGAATAGTTTCCTTAGAAACACCGGAATGGACAAGAAAATTTCAACATATGGCAGGCAAGTAAAATAATGTACTTGACTATGATATTTTGATTTATTTTCTCCGACACACAATAATTCTATTATCCATCACTAAATATCCACAATGTATATTTATTTCTATTTCTTTAATTTGAATTAAACAATCTTGTGAGAGAAATCCGGAGGCCATTTTTATGATTTTCGTCCACGTATAGTCGCACTAGTGTTAAAGAAGTCGCGACCTATACACCGGAATATACAGTACATTTTCATATCTATGTTTTGGAACCTGAACCAGCTCAGGGATATGCCTTGGAACCTGAACCTGCTCAGGGATATGCCTTGGAACCTGAACCAGCTCAGGGATATGCCTTGGAACCTGAACCAGCTCAAGGATATGCCTTGGAACCTGAACCAGCTCAGGAATGTGCCTTCGAACCTGAACCAGCTCAGGAATGTGTCTTGGAACCTGAACCAGCTCAGGGATATGCCTTGGAACCTGAACCAGCTCAGGGATATGCCTTGGAACCTGAACCAGCTCAGGGATATGCCTTGGAACCTGAACCAGCTCAGGGATGTGCCATGGAACCTGAACCAGCTCAGGGATATGCCTTGGAACCTGAACCAGCTCAGGGATGTGCCTTGGAACCTGAACCAGCTCAGGGATATGCCTTGGAACCTGAACCAGCTCAGGGATATGCCTTGGAACCTGAACCAGCTCAGGGATATGCCTTGGAACCTGAGCAAGCTCAGGGATATGCCTTGGAAGCTGAACCAGCTCAGGAATGTGCCTTGGAACCTGAACCAGCTCAGGGATATGCCTTGGAACCTGAACCAGCTCAGGGATGTGCCTTGGAACCTGAACCAGCTCAGGGATATGCCTTGGAACCTGAACCAGCTCAGGGATGTGCCTTGGAACCTGAACCAGCTAAGGGATATGCCTTGGAACCTGAACCAGCTCAGGGATGTGCCTTGGAACCTGAACCAGCTCAGGGATGTGCCTTGGAACCTGAACCAGCTCAGGGATGTGCCTTGGAACCTGAACCAGCTCAGGGATGTGCCTTGGAACCTGAACCAGCTCAGCGATGTGCCATGGAACCTGAACCAGCTAAGGGATATGCCTTGGAACCTGAACTAGCTTAGGGATGTGCCTTGGAACCTGAACCAGCTCAGGGATATGCCAACACTCTCGGTGAATAATAAGCTACTCCGTTACCCTTATGACAAAGGGTTTTTTAAATTTGATACCTACATTTACCAACGACAGCAAAATAAACATTTTGGATTCTTTCACCCGTATGGTCCAGTGACTATACTTCACAGTGTGCAATTGATAGAATTGTTATATAAAAACACAACCAAATCAACAAATGTATAAAGAAATAACAACTGAATGATTACAGTTTAACTCCATGAAGATTACAATCATCTCATCACGTGTTTATCAGAGTTATCTGCACTTGAACAACTGTAGTTTTAGTTACTATCTCACACTGACATAATCTTATTAATTTTATCATTACCGTGTCAAGAGCGGATAACTCCATTTCAAACTTAAAACTTAACAACAAAACACTATGCTAAAAGGCATTCTTTGACTATTTGTGTCATTTCAAGAAATCATAATGAAGAAAACTTTAACTGTGTGAATAGATGATTTCTAGTTTACAGAAAGGGACATTGGTATCAAAAGTTTTTGTCTAAAAAACTCATTTGTCATGAAGCAATGTTAGTTTAAACTTACAAACAAAAAAAATCAAAATATTTCCATCATTGAGGTTCAATTTTGTCATAGTCAACGCTTCACATGTACTGAATCTAACTAAAATAACAAACATTTTAACATGAGAACAGTGTTGTTGTAAAGAATTACTAATACATTCAGCAACATCCCCAAAAAAAAAATAAAGCTGATTTTTTGTGACATGATTTGCTTTGGTTAAACATATTAACAAAATCCTCACATAAGGCATGGAAATTGATTCAATTACGACTACTAAAACGACTAATTTCCATGCTTTGGTTTCTTACAAGTTAACAAACTGTACGAAAATGAACATATAATGTACAAATATACAATAAAGCACCATAAAGAATATGAAATATTGTTATCACCGATTGACCAATGCTACAATAAATATAAGTAACAAACTATTGTCAAAAATGTTCATCAATTCAAATGATTATGTAACTTTTGCCATTAAAGAACATGTCCCAGACAAACTATATTGATGATTTTGATAAACAAAATGTTTCATAATTATGTCTTCTTATACTGTTATCCATCTGTAAGCTTTTCTCTCTCTTATGTCCAAAAAGTCAGTTCAATTTCAACAAAAATATGGCAAATGATAACTCAGCATTAATGTAATGCCAGGCATTCTAACTACCTCCACCTCACAAACTTATGGAATTTTCAAAATTCCATTTTGACCTCACCAATTGTGACTTTCTTAGATAAAAATTTAATAACAATATGCTGCCAACAAAAATGACCAAATAGCTCAAGGCTATTTTCCACACAAATCGACGAAGCTCATTTTACTTCACTGAAACCACACTGATTATAAAAAGTAACTAATGAACTACTAGCATTAAAGATGTGTTTTCTTGGGGCTGTTGTCCCTAACAGCCCCGTTTGGTAGTAAACGACTCAATTCTTCCTCCTCGTCGTCTTCAACTTTACTGTCTCCCTCCGTGAGATCTCCTTCTACTGGATCAACAGTTCTTATAGGCTTCTCTCTGTCTGAAACAGCTAAGAGAGGCTGAGCCTCGAAGGCCACATCTGACTCCAGAGCACTTGGGCTACTAATGCCGCTTTCCTCGTCGACTGCTACATCACCATTTCCTACTATTGGTTCCTCTTCACCGTTCACCTCTACTTTCTTCTTTTCCTCATCATTTGGTTCGTCTGCATAACTTATATTACTAGTATCTGCATCAAACACACTATCGTTCAGTTTTACGTTGCTACCTAGTTTATTGGACTTTCGTTCGTCGTCGTGGACAGATGATAGACGAGGAATGATACCGGTAATGTCAGCCTGATAACAGTCCCTGGCCACTTCTAGGAGGTGATCTGCCTCTGTGTTTCCGGTCTGTTGCACCATCCGGTAAAAATATCCGTCTTCGTTTTGTAGAAGCAAATAAGGTTGGTTGAACTCTACGATATTGCCTTCATCAAGTACCTAGAAAAAAATGAAAGGTTAATAAGTTTGTCAGTGTCAGTGGCCTTCGGAATCTTAACCAATATCTTTTAATCTGAATTTAACTATTTCTTCCAATAAATAAAGGCATTAAAGTGAATAGTCGGACAAAGGAACGTAAAAGTCAGTAAAAAAGTAAAAATGGCATTTCCACGCAGCGTTGCTTCATAAAGTGAGATGAATTTATTTTCAGAACTGTGCTAAATTTACATGGGGCTATTCCATAATTTCAATGTCCCCAACTGGGCATGGTAAGCAGAACCTGGCCGCCGTTTTGATAAATTAGGACTTTTGCCATTGAATGCATTTAGTGGTTTAAAAATTGAGCTTGTTTTATCTTACCAGAACTCTGTCGGAGTCCATGATTGTGTTGAGACGATGAGCAATGGTTAGGACGGTACACTGACGGAACTTCTCTCTTATTGTCTTCTGGATAAGCTCATCGGTCCTGTACAAAAGATTTATAAAAAGATGTTTAATAGGATGGTTAACATTCTGAAACAAATAGGTAACAGTTTCATGATCAGTCCTATCACCAAATGCACAGCACTAGTTTACCAACTTTTTATCACTGTGAATTAATCAAGTGCTCTCAAAAACGATTGCATTCATGACAACCAAATGAAATTCAAATCCATATGTAAAAGTTCCTTGTGAATTATTCTAAGCATCAATCTTCTTAAATTCATTCATTTTAATTGAATTATCTGTACATTATCACTTTATTCTTTTTGGAGACCAATATTACCTACTGGATTTGTGTGTAAGACGTACAGATGCCTATTGTATATTTAAGTGGGATGGGATGAGACAAAGCAGGTTTGAAATATTGAAGTGGCACTATATGACTCATGCCCCATTCATATGATATTCTAAGTGGCACTATATGACTCATGCCCCATTCATATGATATTCTAAGTGGCACTATATGACTCATGCCCCATTCATATGATATTCTAAGTGGCACTATATGACTCATGCCCCATTCATATGATATTCTAAGTGGCACTATATGACTCATGCCCCATTCATATGATATTCTAACAGATAGCTATAGATACCTTGGGTCTACGTTAGCTGTCGCCTCGTCAATCATGAGGACACGGTTCTTCCTAAGGATGGCACGAGCTAGACAAATGAGCTGGCGCTGTCCTACACTGAAGTTGATTCCTCCCTCAGACACTTCAGCCTCCAGACCTCCTGGAAGTTCTTCTATAGCAGACTTCATTTGAACCTCCTCCAGAGCATTCCACAGATGTGGGTCGTCATGGTTACCAAAGGGGTCAAGGTTTTTTCGGAGGGCACCAGTGAATAATACAGGGTCCTGTAGGCACAAAATTTAAAGATTTAAAGACAATTTTAAGATATTCTATGTAGTCTCTGTATAATTTGAATGAATTTTCAAAAAGAAAGTTTGGCTCTTTTAATTTTCTTTACTTCAAAAAAATACAGGGACAGCATAATTGCAACATCTTAATTTGGATTGATTTTGTGTATCTGTTTGTTGCTGTGGTATAATCAAGATTTAATTGTGAAGTTCTATTGCCCTTACCTGCGGTATAATTGAGATTTGTTTGCGGAGGTCATGTAGTCCAATCTCCTGGATATTCACATCATCCAGAAAGACCTTCCCGGTTGGCTCCGTGAGACGGAACAGCATAGCAATTAAGGAGCTCTTTCCTGCTCCGGTTCGGCCCACAATACCAATCTGCAAAATACACATTTCAACAACATCCCTTGAAAACACTGGACATGTACTTAATCTCAGGAACATATATGATTGGGAGCTTGTCTATATATACAGTAGAATCCACTTATTCATTTCAATACTACGGGATTTTACTACAGCGATATCAATCTTCTGTATGACAATTGACACTTTACTTCAGAAGAGTTCTGTTATTGTCACTGCTGTAAAATTTCACAATTTCCTCTATGGAACGTTTTTGCAGGATTTAATTCTCGCTAATCATATCTATTGCCTTTTAAAACATCATTCACACGAAAGACTGTGATATGCTTTTGATAAATTTTCGCAAATTTGGCTGAATCCTTGAATTTAGCGAAATAACTTCCGTGTGATTATTAGCAACTACACAGTATACAGCAGCTGATCTTAGTATTACCTTTTCACGGCCTTTAATACAGAATGATAGGTGTTTAAGGACCAGCGGTCCAGCTTTGTTATACTGTAAACACATATTTTCTCCCTTGATTTCCCCTTCTTGTGGCCAATCAGAAGGTGGCTTTCGGTCCTTTGTTGACTCCAGCTCGGCCTCAGTGTCCAGACGAGAATAGTCAAGGACACGCTCCACCGAGATCATCTATAACAGGGGAAGTTTATTAGATCTGAACATAAATATGTCTAAAACAATGATTACATACTAGTATACGATCTATACACCACTGGAATATCTGATAGCAAATCTGAAGACAATGTGTGCGACATCAGATAAGCAGGTAGTTTGGTCTTTTATACACATCAAAAGAATCTAATACATTGTATAACTTAGAAGTTGAGCATTGCTTTATATCAATTTTCAAAGGAAGTTTATGCAGCCTGTCATTGTAAAGGTCTTTTTTCTGCAGAACAGCCTTCAGTTGTATTATAATATGTTTCATGGGTATATGGAGATAGTTAAGTTACGGTAACCCATGGGAATAGAGAATGACATGTTTCATGGGTATATGGAGATAGTTAAGTTACGGTAACCCATGGGAATAGAGAATGACATGTTTCATGGCTATATGGAGATAGTTAAGTTACGGTAACCCATGGGAATAGAGAATGACATGTTTCATGGCTATATGGAGATAGTTAAGTTACGGTAACCCATGGGAATAGAGAATGACATGTTTGGCCATGGAATAGAGAATGACATGTTTCATGGTATATGGAGATAGTTAAGTTACGGTAACCCATGGGAATAGAGAATGACATGTTTCATGGCTATATGGAGATAGTTAAGTTACGGTAACCCATGGGAATAGAGAATGACATGTTTCATGGGTATATGGAGATAGTTAAGTTACGGTAACCCATGGGAATAGAGAATGACATGTTTCATGGCTATATGGAGATAGTTAAGTTACGGTAACCCATGGGAATAGAGAATGACATGTTTCATGGGTATATGGAGATAGTTAAGTTACGGTAACCCATGGGAATAGAGAATGACATGTTTCATGGCTATATGGAGATAGTTAAGTTACGGTAACCCATGGGAATAGAGAATGACATGTTTCATGGGTATATGGAGATAGTTAAGTTACGGTAACCCATGGGAATAGAGAATGACATGTTTCATGGCTATATGGAGATAGTTAAGTTACGGTAACCCATGGGAATAGAGAATGACATGTTTCATGGCTATATGGAGATAGTTAAGTTACGGTAACCCATGGGAATAGAGAATGACATGTTTCATGGCTATATGGAGATAGTTAAGTTACGGTAACCCATGGGAATAGAGAATGACATGTTTCATGGGTATATGGAGATAGTTAAGTTACGGTAACCCATGGGAATAGAGAATGACATGTTTCATGGGTATATGGAGATAGTTAAGTTACGGTAACCCATGGGAATAGAGAATGACATGTTTCATGGGTATATGGAGATAGTTAAGTTACGGTAACCCATGGGAATAGAGAATGACATGTTTCATGGGTATATGGAGATAGTTAAGTTACGGTAACCCATGGGAATAGAGAATGACATGTTTCATGGGTATATGGAGATAGTTAAGTTACGGTAACCCATGGGAATAGAGAATGACATGTTTCATGGTATATGGAGATAGTTAAGTTACGGTAACCCATGGGAATAGAGAATGACATGTTTCATGGGTATATGGAGATAGTTAAGTTACGGTAACCCATGGGAATAGAGAATGACATGTTTCATGGCTATATGGAGATAGTTAAGTTACCGTAAACCCATGGGAATAGAGAATGACATGTTTCATGGGTATATGGAGATAGTTAAGTTACGGTAACCCATGGGAATAGAGAATGACATGTTTCATGGGTATATGGAGATAGTTAAGTTACGGTAACCCATGGGAATAGAGAATGACATGTTTCATGGCTATATGGAGATAGTTAAGTTACGGTAACCCATGGGAATAGAGAATGACATGTTTCATGGCTATATGGAGATAGTTAAGTTACGGTAACCATGGGAATAGAGAATGACATGTTTCATGGTATATGGAGATAGTTAAGTTACGGTAACCCATGGGAACTGAGAATGACATGTTTCATGGGTATATGGAGATAGTTAAGTTACGGTAACCCATGGGAATAGAGAATGACATGTTTCATGGGTATATGGAGATAGTTAAGTTACGGAACCCATGGGAATAGAGAATGACATGTTTCATGGCTATATGGAGATAGTTAAGTTACGGTAACCCATGGGAATAGAGAATGACATGTTTCATGGGTATATGGAGATAGTTAAGTTACGGTAACCCATGGGAATAGAGAATGACATGTTTCATGGGTATATGGAGATAGTTAAGTTACGGTAACCCATGGGAATAGAGAATGACATGTTTCATGGCTATATGGAGATAGTTAAGTTACGGTAACCCATGGGAATAGAGAATGACATGTTTCATGGCTATATGGAGATAGTTAAGTTACGGTAACCCATGGGAATAGAGAATGACATGTTTCATGGGTATATGGAGATAGTTAAGTTACGGTAACCCATGGGAATAGAGAATGACATGTTTCATGGCTATATGGAGATAGTTAAGTTACGGTAACCCATGGGAATAGAGAATGACATGTTTCATGGGTATATGGAGATAGTTAAGTTACGGTAACCCATGGGAATAGAGAATGACATGTTTCATGGGCGTATGGAGATAGTTAAGTTACGGTAACCCATGGGAATAGAGAATGACATGTTTCATGGGTATATGGAGATAGTTAAGTTACGGTAACCCATGGGAATAGAGAATGACATGTTTCATGGGTATATGGAGATAGTTAAGTTACGGTAACCCATGGGAATAGAGAATGACATGTTTATCATGGCTATATGGAGATAGTTAAGTTACGGTAACCCATGGGAATAGAGAATGACATGTTTCATGGGTATATGGAGATAGTTAAGTTACGGTAACCCATGGGAATAGAGAATGACATGTTTCATGGGTATATGGAGATAGTTAAGTTACGGTAACCCATGGGAATAGAGAATGACATGTTTCATGGGTATATGGAGATAGTTAAGTTACGGTAACCCATGGGAATAGAGAATGACATGTTTCATGGGTATATGGAGATAGTTAAGTTACGGTAACCCATGGGAATAGAGAATGACATGTTTCATGGGTATATGGAGATAGTTAAGTTACGGTAACCCATGGGAATAGAGAATGACATGTTTCATGGGTATATGGAGATAGTTAAGTTACGGTAACCCATGGGAATAGAGAATGACATGTTTCATGGGCGTATGGAGATAGTTAAGTTACGGTAACCCATGGGAATAGAGAATGACATGTTTCATGGCTATATGGAGATAGTTAAGTTACGGTAACCCATGGGAATAGAGAATGACATGTTTCATGGTATATGGAGATAGTTAAGTTACGGTAACCCATGGGAATAGAGAATGACATGTTTCATGGTATATGGAGATAGTTAAGTTACGGTAACCCATGGGAATAGAGAATGACATGTTTCATGGGTATATGGAGATAGTTAAGTTACGGTAACCCATGGGAATAGAGAATGACATGTTTCATGGGATATGGAGATAGTTAAGTTACGGTAACCCATGGGAATAGAGAATGACATGTTTCATGGGTATATGGAGATAGTTAAGTTACGGTAACCCATGGGAATAGAGAATGACATGTTTCATGGGTATATGGAGATAGTTAAGTTACGGTAACCCATGGGAATAGAGAATGACATGTTTCATGGGTATATGGAGATAGTTAAGTTACGGTAACCCATGGGAATAGAGAATGAATTTTTTCATGGCTATATGGAGATAGTTAAGTTACGGTAACCCATGGGAAGAGAATGACATGTTTCATGGGTATATGGAGATAGTTAAGTTACGGTAACCCATGGGAATAGAGAATGACATGTTTCATGGGTATATGGAGATAGTTAAGTTACGGTAACCCATGGGAATAGAGAATGACATGTTTCATGGTATATGGAGATAGTTAAGTTACGGTAACCCATGGGAATAGAGAATGATGTTGTTTCATGGTATATGGAGATAGTTAAGTTACGGTAACCCATGGGAATAGAGAATGACATGTTTCATGGCTATATGGAGATAGTTAAGTTACGGTAACCCATGGGAATAGAGAATGACATGTTTCATGGCTATATGGAGATAGTTAAGTTACGGTAACCCATGGGAATAGAGAATGACATGTTTCATGGGTATATGGAGATAGTTAAGTTACGGTAACCCATGGGAATAGAGAATGACATGTTTCATGGGTATATGGAGATAGTTAAGTTACGGTAACCCATGGGAACTGAGAATGACATGTTTCATGGGTATATGGAGATAGTTAAGTTACGGTAACCCATGGGAATAGAGAATGACATGTTTCATGGTATATGGAGTTAGTTAAGTTACGGTAACCCATGGGAATAGAGAATGACATGTTTCATGGGTATATGGAGATAGTTAAGTTACGGTAACCCATGGGAATAGAGAATGACATGTTTCATGGGTATATGGAGATAGTTAAGTTACGGTAACCCATGGGAATAGAGAATGAAATGTTTCATGGCTATATGGAGATAGTTAAGTTACGGTAACCCATGGGAATAGAGAATGACATGTTTCATGGCTATATGGAGATAGTTAAGTTACGGTAAACCCATGGGAACTGAGAATGACGTCAAGCTATAATTAACAACCACTAAACAAATCTGCAATTAATATCAACCTTCAGGATACAGACCTTCCCCTTGAAATAGCAGAATGCGATCATCAACACTCTGAATAACTAATAACTAATGAATAACAAAATTTTACCTGGTTTTCCACCTCGGCACTCTGTCGGACGGCCCACTGGAACATTCCCATCAAGGTCATAGCATAGGTCAAGGACAAACCAACTTTGCCAGCATCCATGTCTGTTAGACAAATGATAATGTATACAATTACCATGTCAAAGGTTCAGTCTTGTGATATATGAATTGGACAGGCAGTTATCTTAGTCTTATTAGGAATTATCTAATTTCTATAAAGCAAACCACTCAGTCAGCTATCGCGACAACTTAGCCTAACATGAGTTCCGGATCGATTTAGTATACAAAATCCAACAATGTCAAATTTAATTCATTATTTTGTAAATTATCTATGGATGATGGTTGTAAATTATCTATGGATGATGGTTGTAAAAATTGATGATGGTTGTAAAAATTAAGTCTTTGTGTAATGTTGATTGTACATTAAAATCTGTATCCAGTAAAAATAGCAAAGGTTACCTAAAATCGTTTAACTATTTCAATAAATTTAGAGCTGAGTAAGTATTATACAGAATCTAAGAATATCAAATTTCATTTATCATCTAGCTTATTAAAGTGAATAGTCGGGCAAAGAAAGGCTAACATTGGTAAAAATGGTGTTGATATATCCAGTATGATTTCGGATAAAATAGGAAAATAAACCTTTCCATCAAAATCGCTCTACATGTGCTAAACGTTCACAGGGCTTTTCCATAATTTCAATGGCCAAACTGGACCACATAAGCAGAACTTGACTATCGTTTTGATATGTAAGGACTTTTGGAATGTCAACAAATGCATTTGGATTGGTTTCATTGCCCGACTATTCACTAATAACGTATGAAATACAGTAACAAAGATTCCTTATTTATGCAATGTTCTTAAAAATAAAATTTATATCCAATCAACATCAAAGGTTACCTCAGTTTTTTTAATCATTTCATTAAATTTGGGAAATGAAGAATGAGTAAAACAATCGTACCTTTTGCCATCAGGACAGACAGTAGCGCCACCACGGTGACAAAAATACCACAAATCCAGTCGAGTCTGACCGCTAGCCATCTACTGGTGGATAAAAACATGAACCAGGCTTCAGAGTGAAGGTCCTGATGGTTGTCAAACTCCTCGGTGAACTTTTCCTGGACGGCAAATGCACGAATTGAGTGTAGCCCTTGTAAAGAGGCACTGAGATGGGAGAATACGGGACTTCGTGCTGCAGAAATAAACATCATAAGACAATGAACGTCAGGGTACAGTATCCGGGCTTCGTTGCTGCCAAAATAAGCATCATGAGACGATGAATGCCAAAATGAAGCAACTGGACTTGGTGCTGCCAAAATATGACAATTGATGTCAAAGTTCAGCATTCTCAATCTTCATTTGTGGATTATGCCTTTGTTCTATGAATGTAACATGGCCTTACTATTTTTGGTTTAGATTTTGTAGTAAAGAATAAATCCATGGGATTATAATCAATGTTGAGATAACTTACTTGTTCCCTCAAGTCTTTTGATATGTCGGGACGTCCTGATGTGGTACGTTCTTGTGATGTAGAATACGATACACAGTGGAAACAGTGGTATAAACACCCATGGGTTAACTATACAGACCACCAATACAATCCCAAGAATCAGCAGGAAGCACTACAACGGAGGTCAGAATTAGATGTTTATATGTATCTCATTTAGTTGAGAAATTAAAACTTGAGACAAGAATTTCACGGAAGTGGATGTGTCGCCTGCACAGCATCATAAAAAATAGTTATTTACAGTTGAAAATATTGTTAATAATTAGGTGAATTTATCAAGTCCAGTAACTCTTGCAAATATCGATGGATTTTGACCAGTATCAAACCCATCTAAGATTTCAATAATATAAAGCAATACACCAAATTTGGTTGAAATCGGACAATAATACTTAAGTTATCGAACGGGAACCATGTTTTGACGGTTTTAAAGTCCTGTAACTCTTGCAAATATAGACAAATTTTGACCAGAACTCAACCCATCTACGATCTCATTGATATAAAGTAATATACCAAATTTGGTTGAAATCGGATCATAAATAGTAAAGTTATTGAGCGGAAACCATGGATTTATCTGTTTTGACGATTTGAAAGTCTAATAACTCTCGCAAATATTGACGGATTTTGTCCATTATCGAACTCATCCGAGATCTCATTTATATAAAGCAATATACCAAATTTGGTTGAAATTGGACAATAAATATTTAAGTTATCGCACGGAAACCATTTCCCGGATGCCAACGACGCCGACGCCGGCATAGTGATACCTAAGTGTCGCCCTTGCGTTGCAGGCAACACAAAAACTAAACTGATTGGTGTACAGTACATAAGCATGACATATTCGTCCGATAAGTCCCTCCTCTTTTTTGAGGCCTAAATTTTCTTTACCCAGATTGAATACAGACTAAAACTATATGTTTCTCTATGTTTGATTTTGCAAATTGATAAATGACTTATTTTTTGCAATAATTTTGTGAAAGTTTTGTCCAAATATGGTCCTATTACAGACATGTTAACCCTACTGATTCAGGCGGAAGTTAATAATATCAATTTTTTTCTTCAATTTTTTGGCAACCTGGGCTCTTACTGGGTCCAATACAGTAACTGACAAAATTTTAATCAAATTATTTGCAACGAATTTTCTTTCTTTTTGCAATATATTGATCATATCCATGCAATATTCAGATGGCATTTTGTGTCTGTGTGCAACACCTTTGAAAGTAAATAACATTTTTTATGGACCTTTCATTTACGGTATAAACAAACACTTTTTCATATCAAATTACAATTCTTACCTGAATAAAATCAAAGAATGTTATAGGCAGAATGTCATCCATGTGACCTGTATCTTTGGAAAATCTGTTGAGGACGCGACCTGTAAATAAAACATGTATAAAAAAGGTTAAACTCAATCATCCCTGGACTTTCATAATAGACTGGTCAGATCTTTGATTTAGAAGAGTCTAAATGTGTTTTCAGGGGTGAATGAGTTAGCCAACTAACTTTCAGTCTGCAACTATGAATGCAATAACAACACAAATTTAGCCCATTGCGTTTAATTTGCCAATCTGGCATTCATTCTCCTAAAATTACCAACAGAAATCAATTACTGCTTATTTTTCTCAAGTGCGCAATTTGTTTTGAAAGCTTGAAGTATATTTGTATTTAAACAAAGATTTGAATTTCTTGAAATTGTTTGAGATTAACCACAATTGAAGTTTGTTAAACGTACCGACAGGATTTGTATCAAAGAACATGATTGGCACTCTCAGTAGTGTGTTGTACTTACCGACAGGATTTGTATCAAAGAACATGATTGGTTCTCTCAGTAGTCTGTTGTACTTACCGACAGGATTTGTATCAAAGAACATGATTGGCACTCTCAGTAGTCTGTTGTACTTACCGACAGGATTTGTATCAAAGAACATGATTGGTTCTCTCAGTAGTCTGTTGTACTTACCGACAGGATTTGTATCAAAGAACATGATTGGCACTCTCAGTAGTCTGTTGTACTTACCGACAGGATTTGTATCAAAGAACATGATTGGTACTCTCAGTAGTCTGTTGTACTTACCGACAGGATTTGTATCAAAGAACATGATTGACACTCTCAGTAGTCTGTTGTACTTACCGACAGGATTTGTATCAAAGAACATGATTGGTTCTCTCAGTAGTCTGTTGTACTTACCGACAGGATTTGTATCAAAGAACATGATTGGTTCTCTCAGTAGTCTGTTGTACTTACCGACAGGATTTGTATCAAAGAACATGATTGGTTCTCTCAGTAATCTGTTGTACTTACCGACAGGATTTGTATCAAAGAACATGATTGGTTCTCTCAGTAGTCTGTTGTACTTACCG
Organism: Argopecten irradians; assembly: GCF_041381155.1. Taxonomy (NCBI): domain Eukaryota; kingdom Metazoa; phylum Mollusca; class Bivalvia; order Pectinida; family Pectinidae; genus Argopecten; species Argopecten irradians. The sequence goes on along the minus strand of NC_091147.1, from coordinate 37,745,424 downwards.
ACAGGATTTGTATCAAAGAACATGATTGGCACTCTCAGTAGTCTGTTGTACTTACCGACAGGATTTGTATCAAAGAACATGATTGTCACTCTCAGTGTCTGTGTACTTACCGACAGGATTTGTATCAAAGAACATGATTGGTTCTCTCAGTAGTCTGTTGTACTTACCGACAGGATTTGTATCAAAGAACATGATTGGTTCTCTCAGTAGTCTGTTGTACTTACCGACAGGATTTGTATCAAAGAACATGATTGGCACTCTCAGTAGTCTGTTGTACTTACCGACAGGATTTGTATCAAAGAACATGATTGGCACTCTCAGTAGTCTGTTGTACTTACCGACAGGATTTGTATCAAAGAACATGATTGGTTCTCTCAGTAATCTGTTGTACTTACCGACAGGATTTGTATCAAAGAACATGATTGGTTCTCTCAGTAGTCTGTTGTACTTACCGACAGGATTTGTATCAAAGAACATGATTGGTTCTCTCAGTAGTCTGTTGTACTTACCGACAGGATTTGTATCAAAGAACATGATTGGCACTCTCAGTAGTCTGTTGTACTTACCGACAGGATTTGTATCAAAGAACATGATTGGTTCTCTCAGTAATCTGTTGTACTTACCGACAGGATTTGTATCAAAGAACATGATTGGTTCTCTCAGTAGTCTGTTGTTGTACTTACCGACAGGATTTGTATCAAAGAACATGATTGGTTCTCTCAGTAGTCTGTTGTACTTACCGACAGGATTTGTATCAAAGAACATGATTGGTTCTCTCAGTTGTCTGTTGTACTTACCGACAGGATTTGTATCAAAGAACATGATTGGTTCTCTCTCAGTAATCTGTTGTACTTACCGACAGGATTTGTATCAAAGAACATGATTGGTTCTCTCAGTAGTCTGTTGTACTTACCGACAGGATTTGTATCAAAGAACATGATTGGTTCTCTCAGTAGTCTGTTGTACTTACCGACAGGATTTGTATCAAAGAACATGATTGGTTCTCTCAGTAGTCTGTTGTACTTACCGACAGGATTTGTATCAAAGAACATGATTGGTTCTCTCAGTAGTCTGTTGTACTTACCGACAGGATTTGTATCAAAGAACATGATTGGTTCTCTCAGTAGTCGGTTGTACTTACCGACAGGATTTGTATCAAAGAACATGATTGGTTCTCTCAGTAGTCGGTTGTACTTACCGACAGGATTTGTATCAAAGAACATGATTGGTTCTCTCAGTAGTCTGTTGTACTTACCGACAGGATTTGTATCAAAGAACATGATTGGTTCTCTCAGTAGTCTGTTGTACTTACCGACAGGATTTGTATCAAAGAACATGATTGGCACTCTCAGTAATCTGTTGTACTTACCGACAGGATTTGTATCAAAGAACATGATTGGTTCTCTCAGTAGTCTGTTGTACTTACCGACAGGATTTGTATCAAAGAACATGATTGGTTCTCTCAGTAGTCTGTTGTACTTACCGACAGGATTTGTATCAAAGAACATGATTGGTTCTCTCAGTAGTCTGTTGTACTTACCGACAGGATTTGTATCAAAGAACATGATTGGTTCTCTCAGTAGTCGGTTGTACTTACCGACAGGATTTGTATCAAAGAACATGATTGGTTCTCTCAGTAGTCGGTTGTACTTACCGACAGGATTTGTATCAAAGAACATGATTGGTTCTCTCAGTAGTCTGTTGTACTTACCACAGGATTTGTATCAAAGAACATGATTGGTACTCTCAGTGTCGGTTGTACTTACCGACAGGATTTGTATCAAAGAACATGATTGGTTCTCACAGTAATCTGTTGTACTTACCGACAGGATTTGTATCAAAGAACATGATTGGTACTCTCAGTAATTGTTGTACTTACCGACAGGATTTGTATCAAAGAACATGATTGGTTCTCTCAGTAGTCTGTTGTACTTACCGACAGGATTTGTATCAAAGAACATGATTGGTTCTCTCAGTAGTCGGTTGTACTTACCGACAGGATTTGTATCAAAGAACATGATTGGTACTCTCAGTAGTCGGTTGAACATGCTGTTATGGAGATTCATGGAAGCATCCACGGCCACTTTGAAGAACATGAGGGCTCTTAAGATACCAAACAGAAAGACAGCCCCGATGATGCCTGAGAAGATGTAGATGTTCTGGTGCGTGTCCACGTAGGGAATGGTGATGTTGGTGATGTTATGTCCAAGGTCTCTCAGGGCCAAGTCCTGTTGTATCATATAATGGCGATTCTCTTCCTGGTTGGACCTTCAGAAGTGAAATAAAATTGTTTGGTATTCTTAATCATTATACTGTACAGCAGTTTAAATTCATGGGTTTCTCATTTCTCGGATTCTTTGGGCGGAGCTTTTTACAGGAAATAATAGGCTACTAATACTCATAGACACGTGAATAGTAACAAATAATACATGGACCACTTAATTCTCGTTGTTTTGAAACTCAAATCAAGATATTTATCATCCATTCAGTATTTAGTTTTCCAAACTTTAAACGCAGAACTAACCAATTTTTAATGGTTGGTTTTCAAATTATTATATAGTGTTAACCACAAGGTGACAGTAAACAAGTAAAAATATTGACCATATAGAGAGCCACCAGTCGCTCATGACGTAGGCGGTCTGAGCCAGCAGGTTCAGCAGGACCAGGATGGTGAAGGAGAATATACCCGAGCCAGCTTTGAAGTAGTTAAAGTAGACCTTCCAACCGATAGTCCCTTCTCTTCTGTCTTCTTCTTCAGGTAGCTGTACTGGCTCAGGCTAAAAGTAATAAATGTCCAGTCAATGAAAAGTGCCCATGGTTATATTACTCTAGTGACATATGCAAAAATATTTAACGGGGAAAACGCAAAAATATCACTGGCTATCAGGGGTACCGGTAATATGTGATATAAACACATCATGACGTACCTGAAATTCAGTACCAATAGAGGCTAGAGAGAAAGTTGAGCCGACATCACTTGGCCCGGGGGAACGAGACATATGTGAGTCAAGACGCTGTCGAAGTATTCTCTCTTCCTCATCATGGTCTTCCTCCTCTTCTTTATCTGTTTTAAGAAGTGAGGAGAAATCCACGCCTGATGACGCCATCTCCTCAAATGTTCCTTTACCTAGACACTCCCCCTGGGGACAGACATACATGATCATGAGTATATATTTACATTTTCACTGCAGTCCCACTATGTAACCTTACCAAACGCAGCAAAATTCATGAAATTGTAACCAAATGTGAATATAAGCATTGAAGGTCTTTCAGTTGGCATTCATAGCCAAAATGAATGCCAACTGAACAGAGGCAATTTCAACTAGGCACGCTTTATGAAATTTGCCTCTGTCCAGTTGGCATTCATATTGGCTATGAATGCCAACTGAAAGACCTTCAATGCTTAAATATGCATCAAGAATGAGTAAAGGTCACTTTTAAATTTCTTGAAATGATCAACTGGGGAAAATACTGAAACAAAACTCTTCTATCGATAGATGTTTCTCCTGCTACATTCATTGTTTTGTCACCAGTCCCAAGTGTTCATATGGGGACCGCCATATTGGAAAATTCAAAACGCATTCCATAAGGTGGTGCCTTATCTATACAGTCCAACTGCCAGGAATCCACAAATGGAACACACGGATAGGTATGATATGACAGTTTATAGGTCTGTACTCACATCCTTCAGAATGAGAACCTCGTCAGCCTCGGCCAGAAACTGGAGTTGATGTGTGACTAGGATGACCGGTTTGGACTTCAGAACACCCTGTATAACACTTAAAGTAAAACGTAGATCTTAGTTACTCTGGCAAAATTAGTTACTATCCGTATGTGTAGCTCCGCCTCTCTTACTTCAGGGTAGTGAACGGGCCATCCACGATACATATTCTGTTCTCCTACATGGTTTTGAGACGAACAATGGTTAGTAATAATACGTATTCACAACTTTTTACATATCTTTATTTGATTTTCTTTACTTTCTAAAACAATTTTATGTCGGGCTAGTCCGGTTTTATTAGGTGCCCCTTTATCCTTTTCCAATTTTTAATGTGCTCAGAGCGCTTATTTGGCTAAATGGTACTTCTTTTCTTTTAAGGACACAATTGGAGGAATTCTGTTTTCCTTCTCCACAGATTGGTCTGGTCAATTAAAGTCCATGCAATGCAATCCATTGTTGAATTAGCACCTTATAGAAGTCAATCATATCAAGCTTGTTGAATTAGCACCTTATAGAAGTCAATAATAAACAGCTTGTTGAATTAGCACCTTATAGAAGTCAATAATAAACAGCTTGTTGAATTAGCACCTTATAGAAGTCAATCATAAACAGCTTGATGAATTAGCACCTTATAGAAGTCAATAATAAACAGCTTGTTGAATTAGCACCTTATAGAAGTCAATCATAAACAGCTTGATGAATTAGCACCTTATAGAAGTCAATCATAAACAGCTTGTTGAATTAGCACCTTATAGAAGTCAATCATAAACAGCTTGATGAATTAGCACCTTATAGAAGTCAATCATAAACAGCTTGTTGAATTAGCACCTTATAGAAGTCAAAAATAAACAGCTTGATGAAATTAGAACCTTATAGAAGTCAATCATAAACAGCTTGTTGAATTAGAACCTTATAGAAGTCAATAATAAACAGCTTGTTGAATTAGCACCTTATAGAAGTCAATAATAAACAGCTTGTTGAATTAGCACCTTATAGAAGTCAATAATAAACAGCTTGTTGAATTAGCACCTTATAGAAGTCAATAATAAACAGCTTGTTGAATTAGCACCTTATAGAAGTCAATCATAAACAGCTTGTTGAATTAGCACCTTATAGAAGTCAATCATAAACAGCTTGTTGAATTAGCACCTTATAGAAGTCAATAATAAACAGCTTGATGAATTAGCACCTTATAGAAGTCAATAATAAACAGCTTGTTGAATTAGCACCTTATAGAAGTCAATAATAAACAGCCTGATGAATTAGCACCTTATAGAAGTCAATAATAAACAGCTTGATGAATTAGCACCTTATAAAGTCAATAACAAACAGCTTGTTGAATTAGCACCTTATAGAAGTCAGTCAATAATAAACAGCTTGTTGAATTAGCACCTTATAGAAGTCAATAATAAACAGCTTGTTGAATTAGCACCTTAAAGAAGTCAATGATAAACAGCTTGATGAATTAAACACCTTATAGAAGTCAATAATAAAACAGCTTGATGAATTAGCACCTTATAGAAGTCAATAATAAACAGCTTGTTGAATTAGCACCTTATAGAAGTCAATAAATAATAAACAGCTTGTTGAATTAGCACCTTATAGAAGTCAATAATAAACAGCTTGTTGAATTAGCACCTTATAGAAGTCAAATAATAAACAGCTTGTTGAATTAGCACCTTATAGAAGTCAATAATAAACAGCTTGATGAATTAGCACCTTATAGAAGTCAATAATAAACAGCTTGATGAATTAGCACCTTATAGAAGTCAATAATAAACAGCTTGATGAATTAGCACCTTATAGAAGTCAATCATAAACAGCTTGTTGAATTAGCACCTGATCATTAGTTTCTCTTCCTTGTATTTTTACAACTGAAGCAGAAAGAATTGGTTTCTTACTTTTCAAACAGATGTCGACCAACTGCAGCATCGACTGCACTAAGAGGATCATCCAATAAGTAGATATCAGCGTCCATGTACAAGGCACGTGCCAGACTGACCCTTGCCCTTTGACCTCCACTCAAGCTGACCCCACGGTCACCAATCAGGGTACTATCTCCCTGAGGCATCATATCCATGTCCTAGGGAATTAAAAGAAGTCAAATGGATTTATGGCTTCCTTTGTAGGATACTTTTATGAAAGGAAAGTCAAACTTTGTTTCTATTAAGTGCCCCCTGAGTTGTTTCAATTTTTAAGCGCCCTGGACGGTTATTAGTTCAAATAAGGTACTCAATGTAAATACTGTAAACTGTTTATTTACACAGGTCAATGCTTTTCGTGATTCTGACGAATATGATAAAATATTATTTTTTCTTACAGGACTAGGTATGGTAAGGGTCTTTTGTGGCCCCTAAATCCGCTATTTTTCAAAGTCTATTATTTTAAGATATTAATCTTGCATTTCAAATATTAACTACATACCTGACATATTTGATCGTACTATTAGGTAATATAGCAGTTCTAGTTGCCATGGAAACCATTTTTATTATACAAAAATTTTGCAGAATGTGAAAATTTCATCAAAAGTTGCCTTTTTTATGCAGTTTTTCATCAAGTTACCATAGAGCGCATTCTAGAACAAACTTTATATTTCTCAAAATGATGTATTCTTTGTGTCTGCTAATTCCCTTAAAATATAAAGTTTGTTCTAGGTGATGCTCTATTGCTTTTAAAGGAAAAACTATTAAAAAAAATATATGCCAAAATTGACAAAATATTCAAATTTGCATAATTTATTCAAAGTTACCATGGTTATTTAGCAAAACCATACTTTCTGTTAACAAATATCATTAAGTTTTTATCAGGGGCGTATTCAATATTTTAAACGCAGCACTTAATTTCTAAATACTTAATTTAAAATTTGGTAGATTTAGGGGCTAAAAAGAGCCATTACCATATCTAGTCCTTTTTTAATTTTGATGCTCCATCCTTCTTCATACTTTAATTTTTCTGAATTTGGCCTCCCACAGTAAATATGTTTCAATCATATAATATTACATATGTGGTGTGGTGAATGAGAGCCCTCCTGTGTGGGGACATTTGTTTATAGTTTTGAAGACTGACCCCTAGGCTCCAACCTTGACAGCCTTCAGATGCATAACATGTCTGGGGTATTAACTTCTTTTTGGGGTATTAACTTCTTTTTTTGTAAAACAATTTATGTCTCACAACATTGGTATTCCATAGTTACCTTGTGTAGGGCGCATGCCTTTAGAACTCTGTTGTACTTCTTGTTATCAAATGCGTTCCCAAACACAATGTTCTGACGTAGACTCGCAGAAAATACCCATGCTTGTTGAGATATGTAGGCAATTCGACCTTTGACCGTGACGTTGCCCTCAGACACTGGAATTTCCTTAAGAACACTCATCAGCAGCGAGGACTTAAAATACAACAGATTTTTAACTTATTGGTATATTTAACAAAAAACATGTATTATTTATTATTGTTTTTCAACAATTTCAATCAAAATCCCAGTTAACTTTTTCTCACTTTTCCCATTCCGAATGACTATGCCTTTTTTGGCCGGCAAATTCATCAAATTTTCAACAATGTATTACAAAATTAAGCTATTTTACTTGAAATACATACTACATCCCTACATCACCTATTTTCTTTTATTACAACTCTAGCTGCCATGGTAACCATTCAAAATATACAAAAATTAATCAGGTGTGGAAATTTGGAATTTTTTCAGATATGGAAGCCAAAAAGGGTCAAAACCAAAGTCCTTTGTAAGAAGTGTCCCTATCAATCCATACTATAACCTAGCTAGCCGATCCTGTTACAGCCCAGAGTTTCCCCTTCCTTTGCTGACTCCCATGGAACTCATCACAACCAAGAATCCCTCCCATCGTAATCTTGACGGCCCTTATGAGACCTTTTACAACCAAGAGTTTCCCTTAGCCTAGCCAGCCCCTTCGGGACCTATTGCAGTCAAGATTTTCTCGTTACCTTGCCAGCCCCCACGGGACCTATAACAGCCAAGAGTTTGCCATGTCCCACATCTACAGAGATATTCTTCAAGGTCGGCTGATCAATTTTCTACAACAAAGAAATAACACAAATTATTTAAGATCATTAATATTACATATATTTCATAAGATTATGTGTAAATTTTCTAAAACAAAGATGTAATACAAATTATAAGACCAGTCAATTTTCCAAAAAATCATCAGAAACCTACGAGTCACGCTCTGTCGTTTGTGACACAAATATAGAGCCGCAACTCATGGGTTTCTGACGATGAGTTGAGCGTTTTTGAGAACATATAGTATTGGGCTTTACCTCATCCCATTTGGCTGTTAGGTTGTCAATTTTCACGGAGCAATCCCGAATCTGTGGCCTGATACCCATAACAGGTTTCTCTGCTTTCAGTTCATCGAGTAGCAGGAATTTCTAGAGGTGAATAAAGACAAAATATATAATAAAAGTAATCACATAAGTTGCATTGCCAATCATGCATTTTGTTATATTCATTATTATTATTTAATCAAAGAATTTTATCTTATCATTTTTTTATAATTGTAATAGTTTTCTTTCAGAAAATTTTATTTTCATAATGATAAAATTTCATTAAAGATGCTCCACCGCCGACAGAGCATAAATGATATTCATCATTTGAACAATAGTTGGTGTTTAATCGTGTATATGTGTCTAATTAAAATTTAAAAAAAATATAAAATCATTTATTTTGCCTTTGGTGCATGCGCAATCATTACTTCATTCCAGATACGATATAGTGTCACGGAATTTTTTCGGGATGCAATTAATTATTTTTCATATTTTTAACATGAAGTAAAATTAGAAGCTCAAATTTTTCAATAGTGGTAATGGTGTAAAGTAAGTAACTTTTGTTACTGAAGAAAAATACTAAATCGTCTGCTCCTGTTTTTTGTAGTGAAAAAATACCATTTGTCAGCGGTGGAGCATCTTTAAATTATTTCAAAATTAGGATTGTTCCATAATTTGATTTTAATGTAAATGAAATCAATCATAGATTTCAAAATAAATAATTTTTAAATGTATTAAATTCAATCACTTATACATAATACAACAGGTCCATGGGCCTTATTGACTATTTGACTATTGGAACAACACAACATGACCAAAGTATACAATGGGGGGGGAATCTTTTAATAGATAACAAAAGATTAAATTACACTGAAAATGTTCACCTTTTCCTCGACTAACAATTAAGATCTTGTATACTAAGAACGCTATAGTAGAAAGATCTGTTACATCTGACCACTGTGACCTTGAAAATAGGTCAAGGTCATTCCAGAAAACAAAGTTGGAAGTGTTTCAGCAAACATGCTGCGAGCCCAATATCTCAGAACATCAAATCTTCCACTTATGGATAAAGTGTTTGAAGACTTTCACATACACATATGTATTTGAACATGCGACTTTAGAGGTAAATGCTAGCCCTTTGTCACAGAAACCTATAGAACAGATGTCAAGTCCCTAAGCCCCTTAGTTATTGAGAAGAAATTGTTTTAATGACTTTCGACTGCTTTGACTTGAAATGAAGGTTAATGTCAATCATTTTAACAATGTAAATAGCTCTTCATCAACGCATGTTAGAGATTCCATGTCAGGTTTCGATGCCTTAAGTTTAATTGACGAAAAGTTGACGGAAATGTTTTAGTCTACAAGACCTGCATGACTTTTATTTCATGCGTTCAAATACAGAACTAAAGCATCAAGAGGCCAACATGACCTGTACAACTTTTATATCATGTGTACAAATTAACAAATACAGCCTCTAATTAAAGCCTCAAGAGGCCCAACAAGACCTGCATGACTTTTATTTCATGTGTACAAATACAGAACTAAAGCATCAAGAGGCCCACAAGACCTGTATGACTTTTATATGATATGTACAAATACAGAATTAAAGCCTCAAGAGGCCCAAAAGACCTGAATGACTTTTATTTCATGTGTACAAATACAGAACTAAAGCATCAAGAGGCCCACAAGACCTGTATGACTTTTATATGATATGTACAAATACAGAATTAAAGCCTCAAGAGGCCCAAAAGACCTGAATGACTTTTATTTCATGCGTTCAAATACAGAACTAAAGCATCAAGAGGCCAACATGACCTGTACGACTTTTATATCATGTGTACAAATACAGAATTAAAGCCTCAAGAGGCCCAAAAGACATGTATGACTTTTATATCTAGTATACAAATACAGATCTAAAGCCTCAAGAGTTCTACAAGACTTGTATGACTTTTATATCATGCGTACAAATACAGAACTAAAGCCTCAAGAGTTCTACAAGACTAGTATGACTTTTATATCAAGTACATTGTATACAAATACAGAATCAATACGTAGGCCCACATGTACAAATACAGTAAATCCCCGTTGTATCGCCACCCGTTTTACAGCCCAACCCGCTTATCGCCATGAATTTATTCAGAACGGATTTCCCTCCTTACAAATACACCTGTTATACCGAAAAACCCGCGTACCGCCATCCGCAATCACATTCACAAACAAATTATTAAAATAACACTGTAAAGACCTCGTTAATATCGTCAAATTCTGTTAATAGGGACACATGTGCTCGACTGCCGACATACAGGTAATCAGCTATACACACTATGTCCGCTTTTACCACCGTGTGTATACAGTGAAATCAATTAACCATATGGGTAGACCTTTGTTATTGTTTTACAGGTAGGTGTCGCAAGTTGTGGTGAATAAAACTCACTTATGTACATGTGTTTTACATACTATTAACGTTAGTTGTTTATTGACAAAAAGGAACCCACAAGTCTGTTTCTCGATATCGCCGTATATTGGACCATAAAATGCAACTAGCAATTTCAAGTGCAATATAAATATTACGTATGTGCAACAGAATCCGCCGTTTAATAGTTACAGATCAAATCGTCGTATGAGTGCCATTTATTACCGGAGTACTTGTTTTGATATTTGCAGACATTTGCGCGGAAGTGAGGTCACGACCGCACTGCGCTTATTCAGAACTTCTATTCTTTGTTTCCGGGCGGGATTTCCGGGGATAAAAATATCATGTAACAGAGAAAATCCCAGCTAGCAGGCAATTACGGCACGATACTTGGTAACACAAACGAGTTCGTTTTTGTATTTGACAAACATAAAGCTGACATATTTATTGACTACTATCAGAATTTACTTTGATTTTAGAACTATTCATATTACAAAATACGAAGTGGCCGCACAGTACATAGACTGACTAGAAAGTCTGTTTCAGTACGGCACTTAGGGGCTAACTATATTTAGGCCTAATTAAGATTTCAACTACAAATCTGATATACCGCCAAACTCGATATATCTCCAAAATCTAGGAAAACAGAAGGTGGCGATATAAAAAGGTTTTAATGTACAGAGTTAATGCTTAGGCCCACATGTACAAATACAGAACTAAATCCTCAAGAGGCCCAGTCATGACCTGTATGACTTTCATATCAAGTATACAAATACAGAACTAACGCTTAGGCACACATAAACAAATATAGGACTAGCGCTTAGGCACACATGTACAAATACAGAACACATGCCTCAAAAGGCCCACAAGACCTGTTTGATGTTTATAGCATGTTAGTAAAAATACAGAACTAAATAGATAACTAATGAAGACAATGTTCCTCTAAATTTTCCTTCTTTTTCTCTTTCTTTAAAAAATTTATAAGCTAAAATTTCATAAAGCGATTAGTAATTTAAGCATGAATTTTTTTAGCTCACCTGGCCCAAAGGGCCGGTGAGCTTATGTTATGGCGCGGCGTCTTTCGTCCGTCCGTCCGTCAACATTTAATTTAAATCCCTACTAGTCATAGAGTTCCGCATGGATGGTGACCAAATTTGGCCATAAACATCCTTGGGAGAAGGAGAACAGAACTTGTATAAATTTTGGATCTGACCCCACGAGGCAGGAGGGGCGGGGCCCAAAAGGTAAATTAGAGGTAAATCCTATAAATCGCTACTTGATAAGAAAAATTCACCACCAGGACTTACCCCTCTACGTGTTTATTCACCACCAGTACTTACCCTTCTACGTGTTAATTCACCACCAGGACTTACCCCTCCACATGTTAATTCACCACCAGGACTTACCCCTCTACGTGTTAATTCACCACCAGGACTTACTCCTCTACATGTTAAATCACCACCAGGACTTACCCCTCTACGTGTTAATTCACCACCAAGACTTACCCCTCTACGTGTTAATTCACCACCAGGACTTACCCCTCTACGTGTTAATTCACCACCAGGACTTACCCCTCTACGTGTTAATTCACCACCAAGACTTACCCCTCTACGTGTTAATTCACCACCAGGACTTACCCCTCTACGTGTTAAATCACCACCAGGACTTACCCCTCTACGTGTTAATTCACCACCAAGACTTACCCCTCTACGTGTTAAATCACCACCAGGACTTACCCCTCTACGTGTTAATTCACCACCAGGACTTACCCTGACACGATTAACAGTCACAAATGTCTGACTGCTGTCACGGATCGCACAATACCAATAGGTCGAGAATGTGGCACACAGGAAGTTGAGGAGCCCAAAACTAGTGAACAGCACCTTAGGGGTCAATGTCTGCCCCATCAAGGTCGCTGTAAACACTATTGTGAAAAAAGGGACACGGGAACCGATCAGCCAAAATGCGCATATGAGCCCCGCTATCGACGAAAACTTCCAGATACAGGTCATCTCCGGTCTGTTGATCAATTCAATGTCACCTCTTTATTTCAATGGGTTTTTGTTTGTGTTATTATAAGATTGTATTAAATCAAAGGGTCAACAAAGTTTACCAGTAAGAAACAATATGCATGCCAAATACTGTGCAAGTGTGTATATAGTTTTGGAAGTAAAAATTTAATGCATGGTCTGGCGTAACACAGGCAATACTTCCTCCCAGATAAAAAATCATGCACAAAAACATTGCAATGGATAAGTTTTGTCTTGTAGATTGAAAAATCACACGAGGATTTAACCAAGCAGAGTCTTAACTGTGATGAAGTAAAATTGTGGAAAAAAAAATTGCATGTTTATGAAACAAAAATTGCATTGAATGGTAATGAAGTTCAGGATGTGATCCTGTTTACCTGTGTCTGTTTACCTGGCTGACAGGAAAACCTGTTATGAAGTTGTAGTCAAGCTTGCCTAGGTACCGTATAACAAAGTTTTGACTTAACGAATGAAACAGTACCTTTGAGCAGTGTTTTTTCTTTTTTTCTTTTTGATGAATCATCTTCCATTGTCAGCAGGTATTTATTGCTAAAAATATTTCTACCTGAAGGATGTCATCGATTTATGAAAGATTTTGTAACAATGAATACCTGTTAGATGGAGAAGATCATTCTGCAGGATGCAAAAAGACGAGACAACTCGTGGTGAAGGGATGTAGGGCTTAGAACTACTTTAAAATTAATCTTTTCTGTAATAAGAAAGGCAACAGGAAAAACTTTGCCGTTATAGCTCTATAACTTTTTGAACATATCTACAAATAAAGAACTAAAGCCTAAAGAGGCCCATAAGACCTGTATGACTTTTATATCATGAGGAGAAATAAAGAACTAAAGCTTCAAGAGACAAGAGGCCCACAAGACCTGTATGACTTTTTGATCATGTGAAAAAATACAGAACTAAAGCCTCAAGAGGCCTACAAGACCTGTATGACTTTTATATCATGTGTACAAATACAGAACTAAAGCCTCAAGAGGCCCACAAGATCTGTATGACTTTTTGAACATATGTACAAATAAAGAACTAAAGCCTCAAGAGGCCCACAAGACCTGTATGACTTTTATATTATGTGTACAAATACAGAACTAAAGCCTCAAGAGGCCCACAAGACCTGTATGAGTTTATGATCATCTGTACAAATACAGAACTAAAGCCTCAAGAGGCCCACAAGACCTGTATGACTTTTATATCATGTGTACAAATACAGAACTAAAGCCTCAAGAGGCCCACAAGACCTGTATGACTTTTATATGATATGTACAAATACAGAATTAAAGCCTCAAGAGGCCCACAAGACCTGTATGACTTTTATGATCATGTGTACAAAATACAGAATTAAAGCCTCAAGAGGCCCACAAGACCTGTATGACTTTTATATTATGTGTACAAATACAGAACTAAAGCCTCAAGAGGCCCACAAGACCTGTATGAGTTTATGATCATGTGTACAAAATACAGAATTAAAGCCTCAAGAGGCCCACAAGACCTGTATGACTTTTATATGATATGTACAAATAAAGAACTAAAGCCTCAAGAGGCCCACAAGACCTGTATGACTTTTATATCATGTGTACAAATACAGAACTAAAGCCTCAAGAGGCCCACAAGACCTGTATGACTTTTATATCATGTGTACAATACAGAACTAAAGCCTCAAGAGGCCCACAAAACCTGTATGACTTTTACATCATGTGTACAAATACAGAAACAACGCTTAGGCCCACATGTACAAATACAGAACTAATGCTTAGACCCACATTTACAAATACAGATCTAATGCTTAGGCCCACATGTACAAATACAGAACTAATGCTTAGACCCACATGTACAAATACAGATCTAATGCTTAGACCCACATTTACAAATACAGATCTAATGCTTAGGCCCACATGTACAAATACAGATCTAATGCTTAGACCCACATGTACAAATACAGATCTAATGCTTAGGCCCACATGTACAAATACAAAACTAATGCTTAAGGCCCACATGTACAAATACAGAGGTAATGCTTAGGCCCACATGTACAAATACAAAACTAATGCTTAAGGCCCATATGTACAAATACAGAGGTAATGCTTAGGCCCACATGTACAAATACAAAACTAATGCTTAAGGCCCATATGTACAAATACAGAGGTAATGCTTAGGCCCACATGTACAAATACAAAACTAAAGCTTAAGGCCCATATGTACAATTACAGAATACATGCCTCAAGAGGCTCACAAGACCTGTACGATGTTTATAGCATGTTAGTACAAAATCAATACAGAACTAAAGCCTCAAGAGGCCCACAAGACCTGTACGATGTATATAGCATGTTAGTACAAATACAGAACTAAAGCCTCAAAAGGCCCACAAGACCTGTATGATGTATATAGCATGTTAGTACAAATACAGAACTAAAGCCTCAAAAGGCCCACAAGACCTGTATGATGTATATAGCATGTTAGTACAAATACAGAACTAAAGCCTCAAAAGGCCCACAAGACCTGTATGATGTTATAGCATGTTAGTACAAATACAGAACTAAAGCCTCAAAAGGCCCACAAGACCTGTATGATGTATATAGCATGTTAGTGCAAAATTAATACAGAACTAAAACCTCACAAGGCCCACAAGACCTGTATGATGTTTAAAGCATTTTAGTACAAATACAGAACTAAATGTTCTGTGGAGATAACTAATGAAGACAATGTTCCTCTAAATTTTCCTTCTTTTTCTAAAGTGATTAGTAATTTAAGCATGAATTTTCTATTGTCACAAAATCAAAACAGTTTCACCACAATCACACATATTTCTGACATTTTCTTGATTTTTGCAACACATCTGGCACTGAGATTCTTTGAAATCTGAAATTTGTGTTATTTAATAAAAGATCTTATGAAACTCATCTTGAAGTTTTAACTTTATACTCACCAAGGCTTGCAAAAACAAAAACTTCTTAAAGGATTTGTGCAGTCAAAAATGATAATTTCAGTTTATGCTGGAAATGGCTTTATTAGACCATGTAGAAACATCTCCGTGCCGCAGGCGACCTGTAAACCACCGATATCGAGGTCAAATTTTCTGACCACCCGATTATGCATATTTTCTAGCCCTAAACCGTGTGACGTCATAATAGTCCGTGGCTTATAGCTGTACTATAACTGATGTGCTAACACTTACATCGACGGTCACAGGAAAAGCCGATCAAAGATTTTTTTTATGATTACTTTTGAGTGAAGTTAATCGTACAATAACTTTGTCTCGAATATAAATAACTAAAAGAGTGAAATTCGATGTTTCAAAAACTCTAATTTATGCTCTAATATCAGGTATCTTCGTGTAATTATGAAAGAAAATCCACACAGAAATAAAAGTTTCAGATTTTTTGTCGAGGAGTTCAGCAACGAATACGCTTTAATTAGATAATATTTTCCTGTAGTCTGTATCTTTGATACATTGTGAATTGCAAAGTTTGTGACTGTAAAATGAAATTTTACGTAACAATTTAAGAAATCCTTGATTAAAGCATCAAGGATATGATGCTTGACATACGTACACACCGATGATTGATCATTACAAACATTGTGTTGTGTGTTGCTAACCGAATAAATCGAGATACATTTATTACAATACCGCAAAACGTTTCAACATGTGGTAGAAAGAATTTACTTTTGATATTATAAAAGATCTTAATATTGAGATATTAAGCAAAACAAACTATTTTTTCAGACCGTGCGGTCGCTTTCAATTTTTAATCGATATACTAGTAGATACACCGACATTATAGATATATAATTAGCCATGCCTTTGGTTTGATGGTTATGTAATACCTTGACCAGGATGTTGTTTACCTGTACACAACGCCATTCATCGAACTCACCTGTAATTACCTGGTCGTGGGCAATTTGCTTTTCGGTGGACTATATCGGGTATTTGCTATTGTCTTACTGTCAATCAGGTTAGGACATCCGTTAATTGGATTGTGATTTGAATTATGGAACCCCCGTACATCTATGCTCTAGGTTTTTTATTGTCACCTCCATTTTTAAAATGAAGATGTAAAAGCAAATGGAAATAAAATATACCTGATCATACCTAGGAATATATATTACATACACACATATATATATATATATGTCGTACACAGGTAAAACAAAAAATGGAAGGTGACTTATTCAGAAACAAAAATGGTTCTAAGAACTATTTCAACTAAAGGTTTAACCTTAAAAATTATTCCAGTCTAGTACTGTAATTACGGAATCGTGGCATATAGCAATCTTCCGTAATTTCTAAGGTATTAGTAAAAATTCTAAGCATGTATTTTCACCGTTTCGAATCTAAATGTACATGTATAGTCATACAAGAAGGGTTACAACATTATCACACTAAATATACTTATTTAAATATCACTTAGTATATTTTTAAAAAGGTACAAGATATTATATCTATTTTTAATGCCTGTATACAAGTAATTTCGATTTTCATTTAAACACTTTATGTGGTTACTCTTTGGATTATACGATAAATGTTCATATATCATACTATTAAATCTCGGTATGATATACAAAACGGTCGACAATGAATATACTATTTCAAGGATTTAGTATAATTTTGAAATAATGAATTTAAATCTACACTTAAACTGTAATATAGGAACATATGTCAGAAATACCATTGATGTATTTCTGCTTTTTAGTAAACGTTATGGATAAAGTTTCAAAGGCAACAATATAGATATACATATTATTTTCGGTATAAGTTCGGTACTTTTACTCCAATATCACATAACTGATAACCGTCCACATTTTATTTTTACTCAAAAACTGTGCCGTGTTTGCATCGTTATAGCAGAAGTTTGAATGAAATAAAAACACGGATTCTAGATATATTCATGCTAAATTTTGGGATTTTACTCGTAAAAAGATAGTGTTACATTATACTGGTTTTTTTATTACACTGAAATTTACATCATATGCTATCTAAATCTCAGTCCAGACTGATCCGAACATCATTTTGATATCGCTATCAAATTGGATTGATTATCTAATCTAAAGTTAGATATATGCTTGTTTGAATTTTTTAAGTGGTGTAAATGGAATGTTTTGAAACTGAAAATATCTACATCATAAAGGTAGAATAACCATTTACTCGAAAAACTCAAATTGTAGATCTAACGTATACGTATATATGCTGTATACATGTATAGTACTAGGCTTACCTTGTGTAGCCGCGGACTACTCTGACATCACAAGACCACGTGACCACCTAGCTCATTATCTCTGAACCGTAGTCGACACTACCCGTAAATCACGACCAAAACCAACCGATAGCACTAAAAGCTAGGCGATTCGTTGGGTGGGACTTAATTTTTCATTCATCCAAAGCAATATCCTTACGTATTATCAAAAAAAAATTTTGGCTGCACAAATCCTTTAATTATATAAAATCTCAAATGAAATGAACACTTATTTAAAATCCTTCATATAGACTATTTCATGTATATTTTCTCCTCTTTTTACATCCACATACAAGAATTACGTTTATTTCTAGGATGAAAACCTTGTCAGTTTCTTGCTGCGATCCTTCCCCAATGATCCTTTTATGCAATCAAAGCTTTCTATAAAGACCATCGAAAGGGATGAAGTCATTTAACCAAATGAATTTAATACAAAGGGCAAATAGTGTTGAAATTGACCATTTAAGATCATGAGAAAGCTGTCTTAATAAACAGGTGGCCTTTATCCAGAAGTGGTCACTTATAAAGAATAAGACATTAAGTCTTTTTTTGATTGAGATACTGCTTTCCATCCATAGTTGGAATGTGATGTGATGCATGCCAGTTTTGCTTGGTGGTTCAGGGAATCTGGAGTACCCGACAGAAAACCATCAACCTAATTAGCCAGTATCAACCATCTTCAAAGATATGAAAGTAATGATGTGAATTCTGGAAACCAAAATGATATCATTAAAAAATCATCAGAAATACGAAGAGAAATATGACAGTAAGGGAGTAAATTTTGAAACACCAATTGAAATGGATGTGCATGTATCTTCAAAGATATGAGAGTTACATTAAAGAGTGAATTCTCATGCTCAACTAAACATTGCTATATACATATTAATATTCAATGATAAGAAACCAAATCAGTTAATGCTATCCCAGGATTATTGACATGATACATACTGTATATTCAACCAACACGTACTGGGATCTTTGCGCCCACTAAAGTGTTATCAAAGTCATTCGATGGAAAGAAGGACCTTTCTGGTGTTTCTACCTTTCTTCCCTCTTCCTTTTAAATATAGAAGGAAATTTTGCAAAACGTCTGAAAAGTAGCAACCAGCTTCGAATGTCGAATTCAATATGACCACTATCCACCGAATTGTTAGGATTTGCTGTCCGATTTGGATCAAGCAGACCATGAGGACGACCTTGAGTGCTATATATAGAACAAGTCAAAATATATGGCTTTTTATGATTTTCTGATCATTCACAAAATGTAATTGGCAGATTAATAAATATCAATAGGAGCATCAAAGAGACAGATCCCCTCAGTACTTTGTGAGAAATAGTGGTAACAAACATCAACTAACAATATCTAAGAAAGATGCCTGGCGGCCATCTTGTCAACAGATCGGTCCCAACATGCACAACTAGAGTACAAAGGAAATATGCATAATTATGAAGTTTGAAAAAGATCCGAATACTTCCTGAGAAATAGCAATCCCAAGTCAAATATGGAAACAAAGTGTCAGGACTTTCATTACCGAGATATGTCATTAATAGAAACAAAGTGTCAGGACTTTAATTACCATGATACTTCACAAATGGAAACTAGGTGTCAGGACTTTAATTACCATGATACGTCACCAATGGAAACAAAGTGTCAGGACTTTAATTACCATGATACGTCACAAATGGAAACTAGGTGTCAGGACTTTAATTACCATGATACGTCACCAATGGAAACAAAGTGTCAGGACTTTAATTACCATGATATGTCACAAATGGAAACAACGTCACCAATGGAAACAAAGTGTGAGGACTTTCATTACCGAGATACGTCACCAATAGAAACAAAGTATCAGGACTTTAATTACCATGATATGTCACCAATGGAAACAACGTCACCAATGGAAACAAAGTGTGAGGACTTTCATTACCGAGATACGTCACCAATAGAAACAAAGTATCAGGACTTTAATTACCATGATATGTCACCAATGGAAACAACGTCACCAATGGAAACAAAGTGTGCGGACTTTCATTACCGAGATACGTCACCAATAGACATAAAAGTGTTAGGACTTAATTACCATGATACGTAAACAATGGAAACAAAATGCCAGGTGTTGAATTACTGATATGTGTCACCAATGGAAACAATGTGCCAGGACTTAAATTACTGAAATACGTCACCAATAGAAACAAAATGTCAGGACTTTAAATGTCATGATAGGTCAATAATGGAAACAAAATGTCAGGACTTTAATTACCGTGATATGTCACCAATGGAAACAAAGTGTCAGGACTTAAGTCGCTACGCGTTAAGTCACCATCAGGAATAATTACCTTGATACGATTAATAGTGACCAAGGTCTGACTGCTGTCACGGATCGCACAAAACCAATATGTTGAGAATGTGATGCTCAGGAAGTTGATGAGCCCAAAGGTTGTGAACAGCACCTCAGGGGTCAATGTCTGCCCCATCAAGGTCACTGTAAACACTATTGTGAAAATAGGGACCCGGCCTCCCAACAGCCAAAAAGTGCTTATGAGCCCCGCTATCGACGAATACTTCCATATACAGGTCAGCTCCGGTCTGTTGATCAATGCAATGTCACCTTTTTATTTCAATGCTTTCTTTTTCATGTTATTTTAAGATTTTATTAAATCAAAGGGTCAACAAGATTAAGCAGAAATTTTGTCAGTAAAAGCTCAATGCAGGGTTTGGGGTAACACAGGCAATACTTCTTCACCGTAAAATAATCAGCTGCAGAAGTATTGCCTTGGTAGTGGATCAAATTTATCTTGTTGATGGGAAAAGCACCTGAAAAGTATTTAAGCCAAGCGGAGTCTTAACAGGGAGGAAGTATAATTGTACAAAACAAGAGGCCCATAGGCCTTAACGGAATAATGAATACCTGCTCCATGGAGAAGATCATTCTGTAGGATGCAAAAAGACGAGACAAATCGTGTTGCAGGAATCTAGCGCTCTGAACTACTTAGGGATTTATCCTTACCGTAATGCGAGGGGCAACAGCAAAAGCTTCGCTGAGTAATGTTATAGCACGCTGTAACTTAAAGCCGCTGATGGAGCCAAGCATGTTGGCCATGTATAGGCCCATGAACACAGACGAAGCGATAACATTGTAGTTGAAGAGCATGACAGATGAAAGGAGAACCAACAGAAAGAGAGGCTTGTTCACTAAGTACTCATTCTGACAACTGAACAGGTACAGGATCTTGTGTCGTAGGATGTAACGCTGTTCAGCCCTGGAAGGAGGTAAAATTCATATTCGGATATTCAATTGCTAAAATTTATATCTGGAATAAAAATTCACATTCAGTTATTTAATTGCTAAAATTAATAATTAATTTATTGCTGAAGTTTAAATCTTGAATTTTATTAAGGCCTATTCGCCCCAGAAGATTCATTTGAAATCTTCCAAAACTAAAGCTGGAAGAGTTTATTATAAAAATTCAGGGATGAATAAATTAATATGTTAGAGAAATCTGAAAAATCCTTTCAAATAAATCCTTAATTGCCTTTTTTCATACAAAAGAGCCCATGCAATCTAGCAATTTATATTGGTAAAAAATATATAGGATATTGTCTGATGGGTTTATATCATACATCTAAAAGATTGTACTCTAAAGGTCAAAGGGTAAGGCTGAAAGGTGAGTGTGTAATAGAAAGGGGATGGGAATTGTATTGGAGGCCATTATGATAGGGTATCTGTAATATTTTGCATATGTTCAAGATTTAGGGGTGTAGAGGGAGTTCTTTCTGAATATGTCACACATCTTTAAAATACTACATGTATTACATACAGGTCACACTACTCGTAGTTGTTGAATATTGAATTTATTCCAGACGAGTGAGTTATTTTTTAAAAGTTACAAAAGACACAAGCTTGAGCGAGTGTCTTTTGTAACTTCCACTTACGAGTTGGGAATAAATTCAATATTCAACAACCACGAGTAGTACGTGTGACCTGTTTCTACCACAATCATATTCAATTTTAGCCGATAGAAATACGGTAGGATAAGGTAACGTGTACTAACTAAAATATGCAAATAAGGTATAGTAATATTATCATCAGCAAAAAGACACTAATTAGTATTCAAAAGTCCTCGTTTGATAAAGAATCCATCGATATCAAATTCTTCTTATTGGGAACATCTTTAGGGTTAAATAATACTCATTTAACGTCTTATTGAGTTAAAATCTTCATAGTTGCTTCCAGAAAATAAAACTCAATGCCGAACTACATGTATACATGTACAAGCATTAGCACGACATGGTATCGTCTATTTCCCGCCAGATAATCATCAAGTCATTGTCATAAAGATCACCAAATTCGTTTCATAAACGTTAAATCTACGAAACTCATCAGTGAAATTCTTATCCATCAATATGTATTATTAGTACTTATGGTCAATTTAACATGTATGAAAATGTCACGTATTTTGACACAACGACCATGCCGCATACGCTTCAAACAGCGGTGTTGGACGTCAAGTGGCGATCACAGCATAGAATGACGTCATTTGATTATTGATGATGTTGATAATGCTGACATGACACTGAGAAATAAGTAGTTCGGTCAAAGTTCACCGTGTCAGCCAATCAGAATGCGTACACGTGGTGAAACAAATTGTTAATCAACAGCTGCAATGTTTATTTGATACCGTGAGAGTTGAATAACACCACCTATTGTGGTAGAAAATTTCTTCTACCGTTAAGTTCTTTAATAGACTGCTATCTGTCTTTGCATATCTAAAAATTCTAACATTTATTGTCTTTTTTTGTTTTTTTGTTTAAAGATGCTCCACCGTTGACAAATGGTATTTTTTCACTATCAAAAACAGGAGCAGACGATTAAGTATTAAGTATTTTTCTTAAGTTACAAAAAGTTAATTTGCACCAAAGGCGAAACCAATCATTTTATATTATTTTTTTTTTGTGCTAATTAGACATATATATGCACAATTAAACACCAATTGTTGTTCAAATGATGAATATCATTTATGCTCTGTCGGCGGTGGAGCATCTTTAAATGATAATTGCCTAACATTGCTTTCATTTGACATTAATGTTATTGAATTGAGTATCATCAAAAAAACCTTACACCCTCATATAATCCTATAGCATAGAGCCATTATCAATACAAAATACTGTGTTATCATACATTTGTATGACATTTGTACGATTTCCATATAAATTGGTTCTCTTTTTACATTTAATATTGGCTTCACAAGAGTGATGTGAAGAGTTTTGTTAAACTTTTTGTGCCTTTCTGAAAAGGTTATAAACAGGTATAAAAAATGAATTGCTTTTTATACCTAATTTTGGTATGTGGTATGTTCAACTTTCAAACAGAGACCCTAAATGTTGACAAATGTTTGAGCATTTGCATAACTACATGAAGAAGAGCTTTATGACAACATTTAGAAAGTCTAAGAACGAGGCATTTTTAAAACCTCACAATTATTTTAGAAGAAAATGAGTAAAAATGACAATTAGAAAGTCAAAGCATGAGGCATTTTCAAAACCTCAAGATTAATTCAGAAGAAAATGAGAAAGAAAATAACACTGTTAAAGCTTGCATGGATTAGCTAGTAAAACAGAATTCTGGAGTTATACAGTTTAACTCACTCAAAGACAAGAACACAAGGTCGAACAACCATGAGATTAATATTAGAATATTTAAATACCACAACAATTAGATTATCCAAATCCACCATAGAACGGCATTCATGATTGAACCATAAATTTACTTAACATTCATTAATTATGAAATACAAATTTCCTCTCCCATCCAAATCCATGAATGAATCTTAACTTCACATTCATAATATAACTCTCCTCTCCCATCCAAATCCATCTTAACTCACTTAAATCAATATCCTCTCTCCCATCCAAATCCATGAATGAATCTTTGCTTTACAACCATATATGTAATATATCTTTTCTCTCCCATTCAAGTCTTGAACTGTTATGGACGATTGACAATGATAGACAATAGGTAATCATGATACTTTGACTCAGGTAACCTATAAACTTGAGCTGTCCTTTTTTCATGAATTGCTACCTTCGCCCTTTTCTGTGAGACAAATTATGAGATTGTGTTTTATAACGCCAGAAACAGACCTCCAAAGACGTTAAGAGTCAGCAGAGGAAAATATGTGTATAGTTCATGAATGAACCTTTACTTTATTATGTAATACAACTTTCCTCCCCATCCAAATCCATGAATGAACCTTTACTTTATTATGTAACACAATTTCCCCATCCAAATCCATGAATGAATTTTACTTTATTATGTAATAAAACTTTCCTCCCAATCCAAATCCATGAATGAACCTTTACTTTATTATGTAACACAATTTTCCTCCCCATCCAAATCCATGAATGAACCTTTACTTTATTATGTAATACAACTTTCCTCCCCATTCAAATCCATGAATGAACATATACTTTATTATGTAACACAATTTTCCTCCCCATCCAAATCAATGAATGAACCTTTACTTTATTATGTAATACAATTTTCCTCCCCATCCAAATCAATGAATGAAACTTTACTTTATTATGTAATACAACTTTCCTCCCATCCAAATCAATGAATGGACTTTGACACACATAATACTCTGTGATGTTGTAAAATTGATAACAATTAAACAAAATTAATTCCAGTTTTATTTTGTCTGCACAAAATTAATTCACTCAGCCTATCCATATTTATAATCACAATTGCTTGGAAGAAAATCTCAATATTCAATCACTGTTACCTTTGCCCTTTTCTGCGAGACCAAGAATTGAGATATGTTTTGTATGGCCAGGAACAGACCACCAAAGACACTATGGGCCAGCAGATACAGTAGAGGTAAGCAGGTGTAAAGTGCACTAGGGGTCAAAGGTTGGCCGGACAAGGTCGCTGGCACTATCACGCAGATATACATAATCCGCGGTCCGAGCATCCAAAATGTTGTCATTTCTCCTGATATCAGAGCAGATCGCCAAATATACCGTATCTCAATCCTACAAATTATTAAACAGTAAATTCCACATAATTATAACATTTATGATAATGATAACTGTTCAGTTAAATAAGGAATGATGGATACGGCATTAAAATACCTGTGATATTCCTTATTGGTTGCTGAAATGTTGAGTCAACCATCTATGATTGATTTTAATCAGGAAAAATTAACAATAAATAAAAATAAATAACACTCCAAACAAAAAAACGAAACAAAAAACAAAAAACAAAGAGCAAAAAATACACAAAAAAACAAAAAATAGAGTACTTTACATTAAACTATATTGATGTCTTTTTGTGTGTGTATGTTTTTTATTCAGATTAAAATCCTTATTTGATATTAAATGTGTAATTTTGGGGTCAAATTACTTTTAAAACAAATATTAATATCAGGAGAAGTCTAATGCCAAAGCAGTTATACTGCGTAATATAAGTATATATACTAGGAAATTAGATACACTACAAGCAATCGCAAAACTAGAAAGACTGAACAAATGCACACATTAACAGTAGCACAGAAGTGAGCAAATGAATTAGACAAAATGCTAGAAGAATGTCATTAAAATGAGGACTATGTCACTAAAATATGAGGACAATGTCATTAAAATTTGAGGACTATGTCATTAAAATATGAGGACTATGTCATTAAAATATGAGGACTATGTCATTAAAATTTGAGGACTATGTCACTAAAATATGAGGACAATGTCATTAAAATTTGAGGACTATGTCATTAAAATATGAGGACTATGTCATTAAAATATGAGGACTATGTCATTAAAATTTGAGTACTAAGTCATTAAAATATGAGGACTATGTCATTAAAATGAGGACTATGTCATATTAACATATGAGGACTATGTCATTAAAAATCCATATGGTTTGTATATACAATTTGTGATAGGAAAGTTTATAATTGTATTTAATAAGCTTATTCTTCATTCATTAATATTTTTTATTTGTGTGTGGGTGTTCTGGCATGGTTTTTTTTCCTTTTTAATTTTGATTTTTTTATCTGAGCTATGTAAACCATTGGTGTTTGCAATGTATTGAGTTCTCTAACCACTTAAAAGACAAAAGCTGCATGCACATGATATAAAAGAT
Organism: Argopecten irradians; assembly: GCF_041381155.1. NCBI lineage: Eukaryota > Metazoa > Mollusca > Bivalvia > Pectinida > Pectinidae > Argopecten > Argopecten irradians. The sequence continues at coordinate 37,719,583 of NC_091147.1, read as the reverse complement.
GAATCTCCATTTTTTTTATATTTAAAAGTACATCAGCACTGAAAGGTTCTGTACATTACCATTAAATAACTTGCAGATTTTATTTCAAAAATCAACCTTGACCTTTATTAATGTCACAATGAATAAACACCAACCTTGAACCTTATTTATTTACAATACATGTAAAGCAACCTTAAACACAAACCTTGACCCTTAATTAGGTTACAATACTACAGCAACCTTGACCTTTGTTAATTGCCACTGTGCACAATACCTAAATGTTGTTACTAAACCCAATGTAGGATTATTTACAGGTAAGTATTAATATTGGCAGTTAAGCAAGTTTTCTAGCATATCTATCATGGTATGCTAATGTGCACTAATGGATATGCCAGAATACATCAACGCATGTCAAAAATATGACAACCAATGCTTAAATCACCACCCTTGACCTTTGTTAATGTCATAATATACAAATACCAAACTTGGCACACTCTTCTTTACACACACTAACCTTGACCTCTATATTCCTTTACACACCCTGACCTTGACCCTCGGTTCCTTTACATACCCTGACCTTGACACTCTTATGTTTCTCATACCCTGACCTTGACACTCTTATGTTTCTCTACACATCTTACCTTGATCCTTTATGTCTCTTTACACACCCTGACCTTGACCCTCTGTTTCTTTACACATCCTGACCTTTACCCTCTATATTTCTTTTCACTTCCTGACCTTGACCCCTTGTTTCTTTTCACTTCCTGACCTTGACCCTGTTATGTTTCTTTACACACCCTGACCTTGGCCCTCTGTTCCTTTACACACCCTGACCTTGACCTTCTGTTCCTTCACATACCCTGACCTTGACACTCTTGTGTTTCTTTACACACCCTAACCTTGACCTTCTGTTCCTTTACATACCCTGAAATTGACCCTTTATGATCCTTTACAAACACTGACCTTGACCCTTTTATAGCTGACGTAAGCGTATGACAAGTATTCTGCACTCTTAAGCTGCAATCCAAGCCACATTTGCTTGATGAGGCCAATATAATTGATCATAATGAAAACAGATTCAGCTCTGATAGATTTCTCTGTCAATGAATATGGCATCAACATCGTAAGATATAGTAGCTTATCACCGAAATACCACACAGTCAAGTATTCCCTACCGGTACCTAGTTGTCCGAATCCAGCAACATTCCATGCTGTTCAGTTTGAAAATTGATATCAATTTTTTAAAATTCTGTCACAACTAACATTGATCCTCTTTGCTTATTGATAAACATTTTCTTGATATTGAAATTTGTCAATTTCTTTGTCAAGTACTTTACAAAGTGATATTCAAATTAATGACACAATAAATAAGTCCGGTGTCATGCATAAAAAGTACCCCCCTACCAAAAGGTATCTGGGTACTTTTTATTCCTGCATAAAAAGTACCCCCCTATTTAAAATGTTCATATTCAATAAATTTTGTCTGAAAATGGTTGAATTTAGTTAAAGCAGAACTGAGGGTTGCAGTTATCAGTGTCTGTGACCTAAACAGAAAAATCCCACCCCGAGGGCAATTTTTTATTTTATCTCTTATGTCTATTTCAACAAGTTTGGATAAGAGAAAATCATTTGACTCATACATATGCTATGCTTTATAATTTAGGAACACACAAAATCCAAATGGAGTATTTCTAACATGCAACAATAGTCACTGAAAAAACAAGCTCCTGCAAGCTTTTGGATTAAGCTCCTGCAGGCTTTAGGATCAAGCTGATGCAAGATTGGGGAAAAACCTTGTGCAAGCTTCATACTCAATGTTTAAAGCTTAACATTTTGCACCAAAATTTTAATGTCAGTTTATGCCACATAGTAACTTTAAGTCAATCAACTATGTTTATAATCAGGAAAACAAATGGAATCATGTTGTATGTGGAAATCTTGATGTACAGATATTTCTGTTAACTTTGGCAAAACCATGTAAATAAAAAAATAAGTTAACAACTTGAAACGGAAACAAGAGGCCCAGAGGGCCTGTATCGCTCACCTGGTTTGTAATGCCTAGGAATGTTCTGAATACAAGTTCATTGTTTCTTTTCTGAATTCCCCTATTGGGCCCCACTCTTTCTGCTCCAGGGGGTCAAAGCCAAAATTTATACAAGTTCTGTTAACCCCAAGGATGTTTCTGGGCCAAATTTGGTTAAAATCCAAGCAGAACTATATGACTATTAGCGATTTAAAGGATTTACCTCTATTTCCCCTATTGGGCCCCGCCCCTCCTGCCCCCAGGGGGTCAGAGCCAAAATTTATACAAGTTCTGTTCCCCTTCCCCCAAGGATGTTTGTGGGCAAATTTGGTTACAATCCATGCAGAACCCTAGGACAAGTAGCGATTTATAGGATTTACCTCTATTTCCCTATAGGGCCCCGCCCCTCCTGCCCCTCGGGGGGTCAGAGCAAAAATTTATACAAGTTCTGTTCCCATTCCCCCAAGGATGTTTGTGGCCAAATTTGATTACAATCCATGCAGAACTCTAGGACAAGTAGCGATTTATAGGATTTACCTCTATTTCCCTATTGGGCCCCGCCCCTCCTGCCCCCGGGGGCTCAGAGCCAAAATTTATACAAATTCTGTTCCCATTCCCCCAAGGATGTTTGTGGCCAAATTTGGTTACAATCCATGCAGAATCTATGACTAGTAGCGATTTAAAGAAAATGATGACGGACGGACGACGGACGCCGCGCCATGACATAAGCTCACCGGCCCTTCAAGCCAGGTGAGCTAAAAATGACCCCTCAAAAAACAAGCAAATCACTAAACTAAGAACACTCTGTTAATCTATATTCATGTTTATTGTGTTCGAGTTTTCTTCTGACTCAAATCAGTATTTGATAATAAGGCATTAGCCCAAGTTTAAACTTGTGATATTTCCTATGCCTATATATATCACTTCTTAAGTGTACTTACCAAAATTAATAAAAAGTGTGTATGTATCAGGCTTAACCTTATTTATGTACCATTTACACATAGATTGTTGTGCTGTTTGTAAATTTTGGCAACATTTCATAGAACAAATCCACAAGATTCGGTATATATTTCTTGACCGAATCCATGCCATCAAGTTCACTAGTGTCTATAGCATGAACAAGGATCGAGTGCTTGTTTCATCAGATTAGATTTTACAAAAGCATACACTTCCAGTCCTTTTTGACCTTGACCATATCGCTTTTTAAACACAACCTGAGTTCCACCCTCGAGTATGTTTCTTAAAAAATCCTGCCTTGACTCTGTTTCTTTACACACCCTGACCTTGACCCTATATGTTTCATTAAACACCTTGACCTTGACCATCTATGTTTCTTTACACACCCTGACCTTGACCCTCTATGTTTTTTCCAAACACTGACCTTGACCCTTTTATAGCTGACGTAAGCGTATGACAAGTATTCTGCACTCTCCAGCTGCCATCCCAGCCACATTTGTCTGATGAGGACAATATAGTTTACCAAAATGAAGAGTGATTCCACTCGGATAGATTTCTCCGTCAATGCATACGGCACCAACATCATAAGATATAAAATCTTATCACCGAAATACCACACAAAGTCTCGTATTCCTGACCAGTACATTGTTGTCCGAATCCAGTGACATTCCATGCTGTTCAGTTTGAAAATTAATTGATATCAATTTTTAGAATTCTGTCATTAGAAAAGATATTAACAAACAACAAAGAGACTCTTAGGTTATTAATCAGTTCCTTTGGGAGAGAACATCTATAGGCATCGTCTGTTGTTCAATCCTTTTTCAACTTATTGTAATAAAATTTTATTGAAATTAAACTTAATCAATTCCTTTGTTAAATACTTCGCAAAATATAATTCAAATTAAAGGCACAACACACACACATCCAGTTACACTATATAATTCAGAAACAAACAAAATCCAAATACAGTAATATTAGCATGCTATAATAACCAACTACAGTGTCACTACATGTAACAGTGGATACTAAAATAGTACTACAGTAGTTAGGGTGAGAAAAAATCATCAAGTTGTTATGAGATTAGGTGATAAAACAAAAATATAAACTATGTAGCCAGAAGATTACTAGTTATACTATATTAACCTTTGACCATGTTAGCTACAACCTCTCTATACAAACACCCAGAATCCAACAGCTAAATATTGTTTCTGATTGTATATTATTATAAAGATGATTATAAAGATGATCTTTTATACTATAACCTATACATTCAAGTTATGACCTTTTATAATCATTTCAATTCAGTCAAAATTTTGCACCCTGTTGATTTTTTCACAACTATAGACAACCCCTCTATCGGTCTTCCATTTACACTTTCATTTATATTTTAACTCTATGGAAAGCATGCAACTGGAGCTGTGATTTAGCCACAGACAGTCAGATCTGTGATTTAGACACAGACAGTCAGAGCTGTGATTTAGACACAGACAGTCAGAGCTGTGATTTAGACACAGACAGTCAGAGCTGTGATTTAGACACAGACAGTCAGAGCTGTCATTTAGACACAGACAGTCAGAGCTGCCATTTAGACACAAACAGTCAGAGCTGCCATTTAGGCACAAACAGTCAGAGCTGTGATTTAGGCACAAACAGTCAGAGCTGTGATTTAGACACAGACAGTCAGAGCTGTGATTTAGACACAGACAGTCAGAGCTGTGATTTAGACACAGACAGTCAGAGCTGTGATTTAGACACAGACAGTCAGAGCTGCCATTTAGACACAGACAGTCAGATCTGTGATTTGGACACAGACAGTCAAAGCTGCCATTTAGACACAGACAGTCAGAGCTGTGATTTAGACACAGACAGTCAGAGCTGTGATTTAGACACAGACAGTCAGAGCTGCCATTTAGACACAGACAGTCAGAGCTGTGATTTAGACACAGACAGTCAGAGCTGTGATTTAGACACAGACAGTCAGAGCTGCCATTTAGACACAGACAGTCAGAGCTGTGATTTAGACACAAGCAGTCAGAGCTGCAACTTAGACACAGACAGTCAGAGCTGTGATTTAGACACAGACAGTCAGAGCTGTGATTTAGACACAGACAGTCAGAGCTGTGATTTAGACACAGACAGTCAGAGCTGCCATTTAGACACAGACAGTCAGAGCTGCCATTTAGACACAGACAGTCAGAGCTGCCATTTAGACACAGACAGTCAGAGCTGTGATTTAGACACAGACAGTCAGAGCTGCAATTTAGACACAGACACAACAGACAGTCAGAGAGCTGCATTTAGACACAGACAGTCAGAGCTGCAACTTAGACACAGACAGTCAGAGCTGCAATTTAGACACAGACAGTCAGAGCTGTGATTTAGACACAGACAGTCAGAGCTGCCATTTAGACACAGACAGTCAGAGCTGTCATGTAGATACATACAGTCGGAGCTGCCATTTAGATACGATAATTTTCCTCAGTTGCTGTGTGAAAAAATCAGCTTCACTGAAATGTCCCTTTTAGTGGATTCATGGCATATATAACTAAATCTGACTGACCTTTAGTCTCATTGAACTAATGTAACCTGCTCCCAGATTCTCGGTGAGGAATGCCACCCTATCTAGGATTCTCCGTATGATCATCGCACATAGCATTGCCATGTACAGGGGCCGAGGACGTATATGATATCCCTGTATGGTCGCTGCGATAAGAATAGTCAGGATCAAAACTTTGGCACTTCCCAACCAAATCATATCGATCACCAACGACGACAAACGTTGTTTCTGATGAATAGGTCGAAGTTCAGCTCTGTTTGGAATTGTAAATATCAAAAGTCGCAATCTGAGAAGTCTTATTTCATAAGTTGCAATCAAAGAGCATGAAATTCAATAATCTTTTGCTTCAAATCATGTCATTTCATCAATCATGTAAAAAAAAAACAAAAAAAACAATTGTGTCCAAAAGCTTTTTTGTTAATTTTAGATTACATGAATTTGCATTTCATATTGCTTTTCATGTACCATTGGAGAAAACATTTCCAAAATACAATGGTGAAGTTTTTATGTACTGTAGTGAATCAATGAAACAATATTGCAGATTGAAGATATTTCAATAGATCTTCAATAATGTTCAAAACATGTGATAATAATAAATAGCTATACAACTCAATTTCTTGTCACCGAGCTGATTGCATTTATGGGCGATTCCATTTGACCAGGAATTAAAACTACAGAAAAAGACTAGCTGATGTATGGTTAACATGCAAGCAACACAAAAGAATTACAATGAGCAAGCCATAGGACCAATATTTCTTTATAATAGTTTTTTATTGAAACATCATTATTTAAACTCAAGCACCACAGAAAATTAATAATAAACTCTACCAGCCTTATAAGGACAAATGCGTTTTAGGGGTATTTAATGAGTCAAAGAGTATTAATAACTTATTGCTGGTAAAATTTAATCATGATTACTGGTAAATATAAACATGATTACTGCCAAAAATATTATCAAGATTACTGGTAAAATATAGTATGTACAATAGATTACATAATCTTAGGAATATATGAAAGACAGAGATATGTAGGAATGTCAAAAATCTATATCTAGTGACTCAAAGTGTGTTATACATCCCCATCCTTCATACCAAGCATAAGGAAAATGTATTCAATGTCTATCATACCACATTACTGACAGACAGTCGTTTAAACAATTATGTGTTGACGACGACATAGAAGAAAGATACATGTATCGCCTGACACTGATAGAAGGTCAACAACCTACACACAACTCAAGTTCTTGTCATTACTTAGTGGATTGAAATGTTAATGTTTACTTTCAAACTTATACGAAATGATGAATTTGTTTGCAGTGGAGGCATTATGGAACAATGAAAGCTACCTTAGACAAACAAAGAATAAGTGGATTGAAATATGAATGTTCTCTTTTAAACTAAGATGAAGTAATGAATTCGCCACTAAAGACATTATGACCATGAAAGCTACCTAAGGCACACAGAGTTTGGTAATAATACCGTAATATGGACAACATTATCAAAGTTCTTCATTGTTCCTTTTATATTTTTCTCCAAATATAGAAATGCCTAGCAAACTAATTTGAATAAAGATTCCGTTACAAATCACAAATATGTGTAAAAGCTATGGAACTGTTCACAGATGCTGATCTGATCTGTTTATTAGGATTTAGTAAAATTACAGGGCTTTTAATTCAATTAGAACTCAGATAAGTCCCTTAATCAGAATGGCATGGACCTTCCGATCAATTTAAACTCGACCTTTGATTTGCCTGACCTTGACCATGGTAGAATGACCTTGACCCTTGGTACTGACCTTGACTCTTCTTTGACTGGAATAGGCTGCCCCAGCGTGCTCTCCACAAAATCCTAACTTGTCCAGGAAATCACGGTAAATCAGTACACAGGCCACAGACACGTAAATGCCTTTGGATGTAAGATGTACATTTTGCGCCGAAAGAATGGCCAAAATTGTACACATGCCACAGACACGTAAATGCCTTTGGATGTAAGATGTACATTTTGCGCCGAAAGTATGGCCAAAATTGTAAAGAAAATGAGTTTGTCGCTTCCTATCCACACTATGTAAACCATTACAAATGCACACAGACGATAAAATTGTACCTTCAACTCATTCCTGTAGGATAAAACGGAAATCTCTTTTAGAATTGTTGGTGGGTTTCCTTCACAAATAATCAGTGGAACCTAATAAGAGCTCTTAAGATATTGAATGAGTATTTTACAGGTTTTTTTTGTTGGTCCAAATTTATACCAATCTGCAATTTTTTCATTGGTCCAAATATTTACACCAATTTACAATTTTTTCATTGGTTCAAATTTACACCAATTTACAATTTTTTCGTTGGTCCAAATTTACACCAATTTACAATTTTTTCGTTGGTCCAAATTTACACCAATTTACAATTTTTTCGTTGGTTCAAATTACACCAATTTACAATTTTTTCGTTGGTCCAAATTTACACCAATTTACAATTTTTTCGTTGGTCCAAATTTACACCAATTTACAATTTTTTCGTTGGTCCAAATTTACACCAATTTACAATTTTTTCATTGGTTCAAATTTACACCAATTTACAATTTTTTCATTGGTTCAAATTTACACCAAACAACCTATCAAAACTCTCTCCTAACCCTGCAATTTTACCTGATCCTTTGAAATATTACAGATAACTGAAATTTTCTTTATCCATATCATAAATCTCTCTTTCGAAAACCAAACTTTGAACAAGAGGCCCAGAGCTGTATCTCTCACCTGGTTTGTAATACCAAGAAATGTTCAGAATACAGGGTCATTGTTTCATTTCTGAAGGAATTTAAAGATTTACCTGTAAGTTCACTGTTGGGTCCTACTCTTTCTGCTCCAGGGGGTCAGAGCCAAAATTTATACTAACTCTGTTCCCCTTCCCCCAATGATGTATCTGGTCAAATTTGGTTAGAATCCATGCAGAACTCTATGACTAGTAGCGATGTAAAGGATTTACCTCTATTTCACCTATTGGGCCCCGCCCCTCCTGCCCCCTATGGGTCAGAGCCAAAATTTATACAAAATCTGTTCCCCTACCCCCAAGGATGTTTCTGGCCAAATTTAGGTAGAATCCATGCAGAACTCTATGACTAGTAGCGTTTTAAAGGAAATGTTGACGGACGGACAACGGACGCCGCGCCATGACATAAGCTCATTTGGCCTGACAAATGGAACTCGACTTTAAAAGGAATTCACTTGTATAATGTTCCTTTAACCTACACCTGTTAGGACATCAAACCACACCAATCCATCATTAATGTTTAATTAGTAACACACACAGGTGACCAATGTAGTATATTTCTCAGTATTCACCAAGGTTAAAGAACTCTATATTATTTTTCCCGATGCCCCAATATCATATATATTTTATATGGATGCAGGTTTTCAATTTATTCCTCTGTGCATACCATGTTATGATACTGTTCAGTTACTCAGATGGATGTATCCTTAAACTATAGCAATTGTCATAATATCTAGGCTTCTACCAGATAAAATTAATTAATTTCAATTGAGCCTTATACAAAGGTATCCTTTTCTGTTATCATGCATTATTGCCTCATTAACTGTCCATGTTCTAAATGTTTCAAAAGTAAAAAGGAGAGAAAAGAAAATGTCAAAAGAAAATTTTCAAAATCTTTGAACAAACTACTACAAAGAGAAACAACACCAATATACTTCAGCCTCCCAAAACATGACCCAGGCTGTTACTAGGATGTTAAACCTAGCTAATAACTAAAACCAAACCAATCAACTATTATACAGTCTACTATAATAAAAGACGAGACAAGAGCCTGTGACTGTTTATTGACAAGGCAAGGGCATGTGGTTGTTTATTGTTCATAGACGAACCAAGGGCCTTTGGTTGTTTATTATACATAAACGAAACAAAGGCCTGTGGTTGTTTATTGTTCATAAACGAAACAAGGGCCTGTGGTTGTTTATTGTTCATAAACGAAGCAAGGGCCTGTGGTTGTTTGTAGATGTAAGACAAGGGCCTGTGATTGTTTGTAGATGGTAGACAAGGGCCTGTGGTTGTTTATTGTTCATAAACAAAACAAGAGCCTGTGGTTGTTTGTAGATGTTAGACAAGAGCCTGTGATTGTTTGTAGATGTTAGACAAGAGCCTGTGATTGTTAGAGAAATAACAAATTATCTTACAGGAAAATCATGAGTATTCACACCAGGTTCACATAAACTGAATTTATTTCATTGACAGAGGTATCTTTATTTCATCCATTTTCAAATCCTATATCTGAAAATTGATGTGCAGATAACAGTGGGTTTGTATCCAGGTTATACCTTTACTACAGCATGTGATTTATCCTCACAAACAACACCATTGCACAGGACTAGCAAAAAAGCTTTCAAATGTGCTGGTGAAACATAAATATGATACATCTAAGAAATAAAATTACATGTACAATATGAAATGTTTTAAAAGTGAAACAATCGTCACCCTACTGCACTTAAAACTTCACTCTGAATGAACCCTAATACAACAGCTACTATTACCAAACCCAAATCGTTCGCAAATTCATGATTCATATGTCTACTAAAGGCCGAACATGATAACTGCAGATTGGGCACGTGGATGAACATCTTGAGATGTAACCAATGGGACAAGAAATGTACATATATGGTGAAACAGCATTAGCAAATCACATAATTGTAGCAAGTTTAGTAAATTAGTATCTTATTATACATTAAGTGATATGGTCGCCATCGATCTAGCTTCATGCTTAGGGGGAATCTCCTTTAGCTCAGTCAGTAGAGAGGCGGACCCGTAAGTCCAGGGTTGTGGGTTGGACCCATGCTGCTGACACACTACCCTGTTTCATTTCTAAAGATTTTAATCTCTCGACTTGTATAAATTTGAATTTGAAATATTCTTGTAAAGCCTTTCACCTCTCACCTACAAACATCACATCTAACCCCTCTTTATATGACCTCTGACCTCTGTAATGAATCTAAAATGCTATGTTATAACCTTGATATGACCTTTCACCTCTTTGAACTTATACTAACCTGGAACCTTCTCACACTGATCAGACAAGCTCCACTGTAATCCATATTTAGTCCAAAACGGTCTACGATTTCTCGGAATCTCTTAGTACAAAGGAGCACTATGAAAATGGCGTCTGCTCGAAGGCGTAAGCCCTGAATGCTTGCCGCCAACATCAGACAAAAGAGCACAAACTTTTCACACATGCAGAGAATCACGATGACGGTGAATACAAGAAAGTAACGAAGCTTCACAACCAACTCAGACCTGCATGCAGAAAAAATAACACAAACTTTCACTGCTGCAACACAACTAAATGGCCACCACAAGTAATAAGATGGAATTGATACCTACTGTGGCATGGAAACTTATGGACAAAATGTATGGCTGCATGGAAATTTTCACTAGCATGGAGACTTTGGTAGCATGGAAATGGCATGGAAACATATATTAACATGGAATCATAGCTGCATGAAAATTCCCAGTAGCACAGAAATTTATGGTTGCATGGAAATTTACAGTAGCATAAAAATCTAGTTGCATGGGCCGGCATGGAAATTAGCAGTATAGAGAGTTATAGTGATACAGTAATCTTCTGTGGCATGGAAATTCATGGTGGCATGGCAGCCATGGTCAGATTTCAGACAAAACAGCTCGACAAACAGAGAAGGAAGTTTCGCAGTATTTTGACTTTTTTATTATTTCAACCATGAAATTTTTCAAACATATTTACCAATTTTCATGGTTTGTTTCACAGCGTTCGTTCACTGATAATGAAACGTTATCTGTAAAACCTTCCTTTGGTCTCTGCTCGTGGAAGGAATTCAAATTGTAACCATTGTTTGTCTTATCTGTATCACGTAAACGAATCTGTATTTTGTGGGGCTTAAAGAGGTGGATTGTCGTTCAATTTTTTTTTTGTTTTTTTGTCCATACTTTTAGAATTATTTCGTCGCCAATGTATCATCTTTTACAAGTTCCGAATCAGTTCTATAGACATATAGATTTAAATTAAACATCTCAGCCCATTTTCTATTATATAGACACACAGATAATGACTTAAACATCTGAGATCTGTAGACACACAGATAAAGACTTAAACATCTGATATCTATAGACACACAGATAAAGGCTTAAACATCTGAGATCTATAGACACACAGCTAAAGGCTTAAACATCTGAGATCTATAGACACACAGCTAAAGGCATAAACATCTGAGATCTATAGACACACAGCTAAAGGCATAAACATCTGAGATCTATAGACACACAGCTACAGACTTAAACATCTGAGATCTATAGACACACATCTACAGGCTTAAACATCTGAGATCTATAGACACACAGCTAAAGGCATAAACATCTGAGATCTATAGACACACAGCTAAAGGCTTAAACATCTGAGATTTATAGACACACTGCTAAAGGCTAAAACATCTGAGATCTATAGACACACAGCTAAAGGCATAAACATCTGAGATCTATAGACACACAGCTAAAGGCTTAAACATCTGAGATTTATAGACACACTGCTAAAGGCTAAAGCATCTGAGATCTATAGACACACTGCTAAAGGCATATACATCTTACCTCCCTCCCAGCACTATAGGTATACAGCTATAAGCTTAAACATCAGAGATCTACAGGCATACTAGTAGAGGTTCACACATCAATATGATCTTGTTTTTCTGGAATATCAGAATCAAACCAAGAATCAAGCCAAAAAGCCATTCACTAACCTTTATACGCTTTTGGCATGAGTAAGCACCGCCACCATGCGCAAAACACATTCCCAACTTATCCAGATTCTCACGAAAGTTTGCAGCACACAAAAGTGATACAAAAACTTGTTCTGGCTGAAGGTGAAGGCCTTGTGCAGTTGCCACAGCGATCATTGCAAGGAATATAAACTTATCACTGCAGATCCATATTATACAGTGCATCATGAACATACACAATCCGTAAAACAGTACAATCAACTCTCGTCTGCAAATAAACAAGCATTCTGAAATTTAATATTATTTACATTGAACTTTTATTTTGATACGGAGACATGTTCATACATTCTAACCTGCATGTTTGGATCCCAAAAAGTGTGAAAACACTGATAAACACAATATCAAAAATATAAAGAACGTCTTCAAATTGAGATACACATATCAAATTTTGCCAATCTGATTAAAATACAGATCCTTATAACCACTCCGTTATATAAAGGATCTGACTATATCCCATAGGGGGTCACGTCCAGATGACCTTTATACCATGTAGTCTTCATATCAGATACATTTTCTACACCTTGTCACATCCATTGAAAACGATATTTCGTCCCAGGATACATATACAATTAGCTTTATTGTACTCTTTGGGCGAGATGACTACATAAACCAAAATAATTTTAACAGTTTTTTCAAAACTATTTCCTCCCTGAAATTCACTGTCAATTTTGCAAGTAGCAGTTTGATTGGCCATTTCCAAAGGTCACCTTTTTTCAAAACTATTTCGTCCCTGAAATTCACTGTCAATTTTGCAAGTAGCAGTTTGATTGGCCATTTCCAAAGGTCACCTGGACATGACCCCTAATGGAATTTTCCTCTTATCTAACGGGATTTTCTCAGATCCTCTTATCTAACGTAGTGATAATAAGGATCTGTATTTTAATCAGATTGAAATTTTGCACAACCCAAATTTTTTTTCAAGTAAAATGAATGAAAATATGGATGAAATTATGTTATAAAACGAGTTAAATAAATGTTTGAAGGCAATACAGGTGATAGACCCATCTCACTTTAATTCTTCAGTTTTTGAGAAAAATAAGACGTTAAAATAGACAATAGAAAATAAAATTTGATCTACAAAAGTACATCCCTTATTGACCAATCACAAGACAGTATGAAACAACACCTCATGATTCCCCGAATCGGAATGTACCCGAGCGGTTCGATTGACAGTTGGTGATCCATCAAGTGCAGTTGGCAATCGATTTTTTATCTAAAAATTTATATATTTGGTGGATAAACCCATTCATCCCTGAAAGTTCATAATGAACTATTCCAGTCTTTGAATTAGAAGAGTTCAAATACGCCTCCAGGGGTAAATGATTTAAGCTTCTGCAGGCAGTGTAGTGACTGTAAAAAATGCAGTTTGCTTTCAAGGCTAGGAATCAGATGAATTCAGAAAAGATTTTAAAGAAAATTCTGAAAGTTTATAATATAAGACTCTTTCATACATGGATATGAAGGATAGGGATAATCCGATATTCTACCTGATGGTCACAAAATATTGTAAAACCCCAGGCTTGCCGAGGGTTTTACAATATTTTGTGATCCTGAGATTTAAAGAAAATTCTAAAATTTTAAACAAGCTTAGGAACATCGAATAAGCCTATTTAGTAGCATAAGAGTAATACGTATTCAGAACAGATTTAAAGCAAATTCAAAACATTAACTTAACTTTGGAATATCAAATAAAAGAAACTGATAGGCATAATTGTGCTGCGAGAATAGAAATTAAAAGAATAAATCAAAGTGTAGTCAACTAAAACCTTAACTCACCCCTGAAATGCCATAATAGACTGGTCTAGTCTTCAATACAGAAGAGTTTAAGTGCATCTTCAGGGGTGTCTGAGTTAATATATAATTTCTTTGGACAAACAAATTGATTGGTCAGTACATATTTCCTTAAATGTCAAAAATTTACATTATCAACATAAGATTTATTTCAGTTTACTTACCAAAATAGTAATCATCAATTCCTAAATGACATTTATATGAAACTAGGACCCTTTGTTGTAAATTACAATGTGACCATCAATTATGATAAAGAGCATCAGAAATCAATAAATGAAAAATTTAAATACATATGTAATGAAAATGAACTTTCTAATTCTTTTTTTACATTTTATTCTACAACTTAAAATTAGATGCTAGCATCTACAAATTAAATACTTCAATAGATGCTAAGAAACCACAAGTAAAATCAAATGGATAAACGTAGTTCCAACAAAACGCACATCTGCAAAACAGATGAAAATAGGAAATCAAATTTTATAAGAAGTAATTAATACAATGCGTTCTTGTCATTAATGGTGTTTTCGGGAGACTGAAAAAGTCCTTTATGAGAATAAACTATGGCACTGTAATTCTAAATGTCTTTTACATTGGTTTCAACATAAATCAGTCACAAAGATAATTAGACACACCATCACTATCAAGGTTATACACACACGATTTAATTAAGCATTAATTAAAATCTTAAGAGATATTTATTACAGTACCTGAACCGTTTAACGTTCCCAAATTTGCGTTTCGTTTGCGTTTGCGTTATTTCCGTTAGCAATCGTTAGCGTTAGCAATCGTTTATCGTTAATCGTTATCGTTTGCGTTATCATAACATCTATGAAATTGCGTTTACAATCGTTTGCGTTAGAAATCGTTTGCGTTAGAAATCGTTAGCCACTAAAAATAGAACCAAATGCCGGTGAGATGCTTTGACGATCCGGATATGATATTACGTTTACCGCTTCGTGTAGAAGCGATTATCATAACATCTATGAAATAAAAAAAATATGAATAAAGTGTATTGTATTGCATTTTATATCTCTTTTGGATGTATATATGTTTGTTAGATGTGGTTGAAATAAAAATATGTACAGTAACAAGATCGCATACATGACGTACGCTCATATCCGTGAAAACGTTCTGAAATACTCGTATTTAAATGACATTTCAAAACTTAATGTGATTATCACTTTTTTATTATTATTATCAGAAACATATATCATATATATGTTTGTAGTTACTATGATTTCTGCGAAAGCAATTCAAATATTAACGAAACTGTCTTACAGAATATTAATGTCAACTGAAAGATTACACAAGAAAATAGCTAAAACAGATAATTAAAATATAAAAATGTTATTACAGACACGCTGCATAATATTCTTCTTGTTAAGTTAAATATTATCAATGTACGAAGAACGCAATAAAAGACTCGGGAGATTTGTAAATAAATTCGTAAAATTTAAAAATCATTAACATGACGAGTTTGAACACGGGGAATAGGTGAGATTTAAAAATGTTGTTGTAACAATTTGTTTGTTATTTCTTAAAATGTCGGACAAATATGACACTTAGAATAATACAATTCTCTCTTAATACATACGGTTGTACATGTCAAGTAATTTGTAAACGTACGTGTGAAGTGGAAACTTTGTATCGAGTACAGTCATGTTTGACTTCATTGTGTGATTATCAGTAAAGAGATGTTGTAACAATTTATTATTTCTTAAAATATCGGGTAAATATGACACTTTAGAATAATACCATTCTTTCTCCATACATACAGTTGCACATGTAATTCATTTTGTAAACGTACATTTTGTACATGGAAACTCTGCATCGAGTACTGTCGTCTTTGACTTAGTTTTCATAGTCAAATGTTTATATGATATACAGAAACTCTAATCCCGAACATACTCCAGTTTTTCTTGTACTTTCGTTTGTATTTCAAAACATCAAGATCCGTAATTCATTTACCGTCAAGCCGTGTCCATGATTATAACAATGGTATTTCCGGTTTATCATAGCCGGTCGTTTTGCGTTAATCGTTAATCATTAGCCGGTATTGCGTTAATCGTTTATCGTTAATCGTTAGCGTTAGCAATCGTTAGCGTAAGCTAACGGACGATTTTTTTGCGTTGCGTTTGCGTTAGGCTGGGAACGTTAAACGGTTCAGGTACTGTAGTTAAAGGCCGTCTATCTTTCAAAAACGTTCCTAAAGTTGCAAAAGTTATTAGCTTACCGTTAATACTACACTCAAAATGGCCTTCTGAACAATGAAATTGAAATAGATTAAATGTTTATATTTATAACGCGGGTCATCTCATGTTTCCAGCCGCCGTTCTAATTACCGTGTGTTTGTTGACTATCACTGCGCCAGACGGCAAAACAGCAAAATGAATCTTCACTGTTAACATAAATTACGGAGGGAATCTTGCAATTATTTGATTTTGTAACCTCACCTTAGGCCATCAATACACATTTTCTGATGTTATTGTTGTTTTTAAGAAAATTAAAGATGCTCCACCACTGACAGAGCATAAACGATACTCATCATTTGAACAATAATTGGTGTTTAATCGTGTTTATGTATGTCTTATTGACACAAAAAATAATTCATTTCGCTGTGTAATAACACTATTGTGGCGTCACAGGTAATAATGATGTCATGATAATCAAAGTACTGTAAGTACTGAACCGAAAAAGCATTGATGTAAGACAAATTTAGTTCAAAGAAGGCAAATATGTCATTAGTAACATTTTAGGGTGTGTATTTTCTTGTAAGTCTCATGTCATTATCTAGTTGGGTTATTTATCTTCCAAGTATTCATTTAATTAATTGTGGATAAATTGTTAAGATTGCAGACAACCATTCCTTCTCATATCAAAAGATGAATCTAAAAATTATGAGAAGATTTAAGAAAATGCTAGAAAATTTATTTCAGATTTGAACTTTGAACCTATCTTGAATTCAACAGCTTCAACAAATATTTACAGTCAGTGTCATGTGACCTTTTCTCTAATGTTTGAATATAATTGTCTGAATAACAAAATAAAGAAGAAAAAAAATTGTAGTTATGATTATTTGATAATTGATCTTGAGGACAAGGCCATGGAGACCTACAGCTAATAACAATCTGCAGTATAATGAAAACAAGGGAACATTAAGACTCCATTAAGAAGAAAGTATAATCTGACACATGGATATCCCTTGATGGCATTTTTACAAAGTCCATGGCTTATGCTGCAAATGTTGTTTATAGACCTCATTTATAAGGAACTATGTGCAATGCATATACTATACAAGTATTTTTTTCCCGATGAACTATGTGGTACAGATCTATTACAGGAGGAAAGGGCAAAAGGCAATTAATTAGATAATTATCAAGAGAAGAAATGAAATGACAACAAGAGGCCCATGGGCCTTTACGGTCATCTGACTCATGGCACAAAACAACAAAGTCACAGTATAAAGTAGTGGTTAACAATTAATATAAATAGTACAAGGAACTCCTTAGTTGAATATGTAAGTTTCTGAAATAGGTAAATGTCATTTGTTGAACAAACTCGGTTGCCCTTCATCCATATATGGTTGTAACCCATTCAAGGATTAATATAAGGAGTCAGATTATAAAGCCAAATTTCAGCTAAGCTCCCAGTTTGGACCTCCGCCGTACTATCCCCATGGGTCTTAGCCTGGTCCTTTATAAAATATGATTGTCCTCACCTAAAGTTCCCCCTTCTGAATCAATTAAAACCCCTTTAGACCAATTTTTCATTGAGATCTGAAATGAACCCCAACACAGGAAGTGGGCCAGCAGCCATCTTGAAATACCAAAATTTTTTACGAAAATGTTTGCATGTTGTTCGGCATCAATTAAAACCCCTATAGACCAATTTTCATTAAGATCAGAGACTGAAACCTTAAAACAGGAAGTGGGCCAGCGGCCATCTTGGAATACAATAATCTTTACGAAAATGTTTGCACGTTGTTCGGCATCAATTAAAACCCCTATAGACCAATTTTCATTGAGATCAGAGAGTGAAACCTGAAAACAGGAAGTGGGCCAGCTAAAAGTAAGAAAATTTGCCCTTTTGGGGCCCCACCCCTCAGCCCCTAGAGGTCGGACCAGGCTCATTTATATAAAATATGATTGTCCTTCCCCAATGATGTTTAACACCAAATATAAATGAAATCCATCCAAGGATGAAGGAGGAGTAGGATTTTAAAGCTTAAAATAAGAAAGTTTGCCCTTTTGGGGCCCCATCCCTCAGCCCCTAGGGGTCGGACCAGGCTCATTTATATAAAATATGATTGTCCTTGCCCAATGATGTTTCACACTAAATATAAATGAAATCCATCCAAGGATGAAGGAGGAGTAGAATTTTAAAGCTTAAAATAAGATAATTTGCCCTTTTGGGGCCCCACCCCTCAGCCCCTAGGGGTCAGACCTATCTCAAATATACAAAATATGATTGTCCTTCCCTAATGAAGTTTCACACCAAATATGGATGAAATCCATCCAAGGATGAAGGAGGAGTAGGATTTTAAAGCTAAAATTAAGAAAATTTGCCCTTTTGAGGCCCTGCCTCTCTGACCCTAGGGGTCGGACCAGGCTCATTTATATAAAATATGATTGTCCTTCCCTAATGAAGTTTCACACCAAATATGGATGAAATCCATCAAAGGATGAAGGAGGAGTAGGATTTTAAAGCTTAAAATAAGAAAATTTGCCCTTTTGGTGCCCCACCTCTCAGCCCCTAGGGGTCGGACCAGGCTCATTTATATAAAATATGATTGTCCTTCCCTAATGAAGTTTCACACCAAATATGGATGAAATCCATCCAAGGAGGAAGGAGGAGTAGGAATTTAAAGCTAAAATAAGAAAATTTGCCCTTTTGGAGCCCCACCCCTCAGCCCCTAGGGGTCGGACCAGGCTCATTTATATAAAATATGATTGTCCTTCCCTAATGAAGTTTCACACCAAATATGGATGAAATCCATCCAAGGATGAAGGAGGAGTAGGATTTTAAAGCTTAAAATAAGAAAATTTGCCCTTTTGGTGCCCCACCTCTCAGCCCCTAGGGGTCGGACCAGGCTCATTTATATAAAATATGATTGTCCTTCCCTAATGAAGTTTCACACCAAATATGGATGAAATCCATCCAAGGATGAAGGAGGAGTAGGATTTTAAAGCTAAAATTAAGAAAATTTGCCCTTTTGAGGCCCTGCCCCTCTGACCCTAGGGGTCGGACCAGGCTCATTTATATAAAATATGATTGTCCTTCCCTAATAAAGTTTCACACCAAATATGGATGAAATCCATCAAAGGATGAAGGAGGAGTAGGATTTTAAAGCTTAAAATAAGAAAATTTGCCCTTTTGGTGCCCCACCTCTCAGCCCCTAGGGGTCGGACCAGGCTCATTTATATAAAATATGATTGTCCTTCCCCAATGATGTTTCAAACCAAATATGGATGAAATCCATCAAAGAATGAAGGAGGAGTAGGCTTTTGTATAAATAGTCTTACGCACGACGCACGGCGGACGGCGCACGGCGCACGACGACGGACGAAACGCGATGACAATAGGTCATCCTGACCTTCGGTCAGATGACCTAAAAACTAAGGGTCAAATGTTCATTTAAAGAATTGGTTACTGCATCAAAATCAAAACTGAATTGTTTTGAATTATTGTTTATTCAAAAATACTTTAATACAAACATGAAATAACATCACAATACATTATTTTTTCTAGTTCTCTTCTGTGATACACACAATGTATTCAGGCATATTAGTAAGTAATGAGCAGTTCTTGATACTTTGCTGCAATATTGAAGAAAAGTCATATCAAAGTCAGATTCAGTATGATACTGTCTCTATATAATGCATAAAATGGACACTGAGAATTCTTAACAGCATATTAAAACAACCATTCTCAAAATCAGTGTGTTATTTGTATACATTGACATGTACAGTGGACCCTCGATAATCTGGACACCTTCGTTCCCAGCCTAAACCGTCCAGATTACAAATTTTCCGGACTGCCGAATTTCGTGTACCCTAGTCAATTTTGAAATTGTCATGTACAAGTTACTCCCCTTGACCTTGTAAATCAATGATGGGTTTTTATGTTTATGTACTAAAATAAATACTTTGTTTGTTATGTTTTAAAGGTTTTTTTCCCATTTAATTATGTTAAGAATATGAAATTAACGTACATGTAATCACACATTATTGGCAACTTGTTGTTAATGTCACATTACTTACAACTGTTTATACATGTATTGGTAACAAGATCAGAAACAGTTGTAAAAACATTTGATAGAGGCATCAACTAATGGGAACAACCAATGGGCTATGTCACCAGAAGTGTTAAAATTTGTGTCATTTTGGTGAACACACTGCACAAAGTCAACAAGTAAAACTGTTTAATATGTTTCTGTTGTAGCAAATAAATGAATGTCATTCCATATACAATGTACTTATATGGCCGTGTCACAGATGTGAATCATTGAAATATACATTGTAGTAATGATAATTCAGGCGTGATGATGGGTAAATAAATTATCAGTTTATATTATAAATGTAGGATATTTCTATATATATATCTAAATGCAAAGTTACTCGACACTCGCTAATTGTCATCACTTGATGTTTTGCAACATTACAGTCAATGGGACAGAATTGTAGTTCAGATAATGACCGTCGGTCAGAATATATATAGTGTGTTTCATTCAAGCCAAAAAAACTCGTTTTTGTTTGTTTGAATTTTACAACAAAACAGAAAGACTAACACGTGAGTCAGTCTGTGAAGTTAAAAGTTTAAACACCTTCTATCTCTCAACAGATTGATAACAATTGGCAGTATGTCAAATGGTGACAACTCTTTGCAAAAGTTGCAAATATACTGGATTTACTTTTTTGTATTTTGGTGTTTTAATTAGCATTATGAAACATGCCCGTTGTCCAGAGCTACATGTATGTTGTCGCAGCTAGTTTAATATATGCCTGGTAGTCATCCTTAGAATCATTTCACTGCTTCCAAAGTAATCCTGATAATCTCCAGTCTTCAACAATTATGAATCTGCTTCAGATGACTAGCCAATGAGTCCTGTAATTATAAAATTTAACATATATATCAATATTCTTAATTTGTTATAAAAAAAGTTACAGAAATCATCTAACAATGACAAAAGGAAGAAATTGGACTCATGTATACAAGTACTTTGAGTTAAAGATGCTCCACAGCCGACAGAGTATAAATGATATCCATCATTTTCACAATAATTAGTGTTTAATCGTGTATGCATAAGTCTATCTAATTAACACAAAAAATAATATAAAATAATTTATTTTGCCTTTGGGTCAAGCGCAATCAGTACTTCATTCCATATATTATAGGATATAGTGCTACGGAATTTTTTCGGGATGCAATTAATTATTTTTCTATATTTTTAACTTGAAGTGAAATTAGAAGCTCAAACTTTTCAACGGCGGCAATGGTGTAAAGTAAGTAACTTTTGTAACTGAAGAAAAATACTACATTGTCTGCTGCCGTTTTTGATAGTGAAAAAATACCATTTGTCAGCGGTGGAGCATCTTTAAATATATTAGCATCATTATTAATTTGTCTCCTATACCTGATACACATTGATAAAATACAATGTTTTTTACTGTTAGCAAAACTTACTTTAAACCAAATACTGTAATATTGAGCAAGTGTAAATTTACCATGTATGATATATTACAGTGCACAGGTTATTGTTTATTTTGGTAAGTGTTATTATAAATTCTCTAAATCCATGAAGTTATATATGTATGTTTAATCGATGCTTTAAGTTCATACAGCCAATTTCGAAATCCCAGATAATAATTGTCTTAAATAAATCTAGCATTACAATTCTTCTATTTATCTAAAGAAATTCTGTATTCACATGTGTATTACACACATATGTACGTATTGTGTATGGATCTATATCATGCATTGTTTTGCCTACAAATAAACACATGCTTTGTGATGTTTATAGACATATTGACAATCTGGTAAATTGACTCTATGCATTAATATTAAATTTGATGTCATCGCATTAGAAAATAATACCAAAAATGAATCTTGTCAACTGCTAATATAACAACAAACTACTTCAAATTTAAAGTGATATTCAATTTTGTTCGTTGTAATAAAATAAAACGTCGATTATATGGATGTTAGCAGGAATTCACACATACTCATGATGTTGTAAGTTCACTTCATGTGCCGATGTCTGTCAAAAAGTTCATATAATAATATACCGACCCATAGGCATGATAGGCAAAGAAGCAAAACGAAATGAAACTTACGATTTTCACTGCTTCTGTCTCCAAATACGAAAAGAATTCCGTAGTTTATTAGCAAGGTGGCTTGCAACATGCAGTGTTCAAATATTCTTCGGTGTTTTTCAGATATGAGAATGCATTTATTACGCTTGATAATTAAATGGAAAATATCTCTTTACTTGCAAGTTTACATCACAGGTCCGTGTGTGATGACGTCTTTGTTTACATTCGGCCGTTTACACTATTGCTGAGTGTCACGATATTTCATTGTATCTGTACCCATGTATTAAATATTCCCTCGTTAATGAAAGGATGCGTTAGTTGACAATCCGTGCGAAATGATAAGGAGCCAGCGAAACTCATAATTTATCGTGTTTGTTAGCTTCTGCATAGATCACCCAAACGCTTGATGCGAACGTAGTTAACAAGCGTCTGTTTGAGTGAAACTTGGTTAAATTCAGTGGGCCATCGTAATGACATGATCACAATACGAACGTACCTGTTCTCCAAAATGACTATCAATATAATACATGTAAAACAAACAACTTTTGTAACTTTCTTACGTCACGATGAATTAAAAAAAAGTACTGAAAGTAATAGATTATGAATGTATACATCAAAGTACAATTAGATACTTACATACCAAAATCCTGACAATTCTTTTATTTAGTGTTAACCAAACCGGATGTTTACATAAATATATGCAAATGACTGGCGAGAATTAGGCCACCGATCGCTACCACTGATGCAAATTCTCCTCATTATTTTTCAATAATAGACGTTCATGCTATAGTTTTTGTAGACATGTTTGAAACTATTCTATTTAATGAAATACCACAGAAGTTGTTTATTATAATTAAACTGCACTATGGCAGCATATTTGTTCTAGAAAGAGGAAAAGAGAAAAAATCGCATGCAAATGAGAGGTCAATCGCATTTAAATTAGTGGGTCATCCGGGCCGTAGCAATACAGGTAATAATGATGTCATGATAAAAATAAGATTTTACATGCATGTAAACGGAAACCTCAAATCCATGTTTGATTTCGCCACTCATAAATAGAAGCGAAATTGAATGTTTTGTCTAAATTTCTATAAATACTAGTACAGACTGTATGTTATAAATAGTATCTTACACTCGTGGCTATGTTATTTCAAATTTATCAAACTCGCCTAAAGGCTTGTGAACTATCAAATTATTGAAATTGTTTCATATTACATAGCCACTTAAGTCACTTCTATATCAGGCCTACTACTGACCTTAATAAGTTTTAGACTGGTAAAGGCCGAGCCACAGTATGCTGTGCATGATCCAAAACTTATCCAGGTTCTCCCGAAAGTTTGCAGTGCACAAAAGTGCTACAGAAATATGTTCTGGCTGAAGGTGAAGGCCTTGTGCAGTCGCCACGGCGATCATTGCCAGGAATATAAACTTATCACTGCCGATCCATATGATGGCCAGTACCACAAAAAGACAGAATCTATAATACTGTACAATCAACTCGTGCCTGTAAATTCAAGAAGTCTTCAGTTTATAAAACAACTGAGCACACTCTCCGATATGATATAGAAATTGCAATTCCTCCAATAGATACACACAACATCATCCTCATTAAGTACAGATCCTCAACTTGAAGCAGACACATCCTATAAGCAGACAATCCTTTCAGATAACATCTTCTAAAAATTCCTCCGTATTTATCAAGGGCATCTTCAACTAGATTGAAAAAGTCCCAGGCAACAGAGAAATGCCTTCATATTTTTTCATGAATTTTACCCAACAGGTAATGCCATTTTTTTCTTAATTTTTTTTCTTTTTTGTTTAATTTATTTAATTTTAAGTTTTCTTTTTAATCCAATTCCTCTCTTATATTTTGTTTTCTTTCTTTAAAAGTGAAGGCTGATTTGTTACTAGCTAATCCCAGCTTTGCTTAACAGCATCCATACAAGCAGAAGATTATATATGGCAAGCTATAATGCTCGAAAATGCCTAGCATTCTTATCCAATATCAGCTTTGATATCTAAGGAAGCACAATATCAAAATCAAAGTACTGAAAGTACTGAGGAGGTATTATTCGCATATGGATATTGAAGAAAGGCAAGTTTCTATACACAATATCAAAATAAATGTCTGTTGAAAAAGAAATCAAAATGATTGCCCCATACCCATCTAAACAATTACATTACATTATTATCTAATAATGATGTACAAACCAATCCCGGGTGATACCATAATTTAAGCCCCTCATGACAGCTAGGATGGAATGGCACTTAAATCACAAACCTCCTACATTGTGTAGCTTATCCATCTAATATTTAAGTCAGTCTTATGATCATTAAAATGTTTTCCTAAATCAAATAAGTGACCTTGAAAATATTTGACCTATAAGTAAAAGATATTTCCATTGTGAGTTTCCTCCTCTTGCTTGAGATATAGCACCAAATAAAATTCAATCAAATATTGAAAGTACTGATTGTAACGCAGAAGTAATTCTAATCAAAGTACTGAAAGTACTGTGTGAAACGCAGAAGTAAAATTTAATCAAAATACTCAAAGTACTGTGTGTAATGCAGAAGTAAAATTTGATCAAAGTATTTAAGTACTGAGTGTAACACAAAAGTAAAATTTAATCAAAGTACTGAAAGTACTGAATGCAACACAGACATAAAGTTTTATCAAAGTACTAAAGTACTGAGTGTAGCGCATAAGTAAAATTTAATCAAAGTACTGCATACTGAGAGTAATGCATAAGTGAAATTTAATCAAACACTGAAAGTAATGCAGAAGTAAAATTTGATCGAAGTATTTAAGTACTGAGTGTAAGGATGAAGTAAATTAATCAAAGTACTCGAAGTACAGAGTGTAACAAAGAAAATTTTTCTATCAAAGTACTAAAGTACTGAGTGTAGCGCATAAGTAAAATTTAATCAAAGTACTACATACTGAGAGTAATGCATAAGTGAAATTTAATCAAACACTGAAAGTAATGCAGAAGTAAAATTTGATCGAAGTATTTAAGTACTGAGTGTAAGGATGAAGTAAATTTAATCAAAGTACTCAAAGTACGGAGTGTAACACAGAAGTAAAGTTTATCAAAGTACAAAAGTACTGAGTGTAATGCATAAGTGAAATTTAATCAAACACTGAAAGTAATGCAGAAGTAAAATTTGATTGAAGTATTTAAGTACTGAGTGTAAGAATGAAGTAAATTTAATCAAGTACTACTTAAAATATGGAGTGTAACACAGAAGTAAAGTTTATAAAAGTACTAAAGTACTGAGTGTAATGTATAAGTAAAATTTAATCAAAGTACTGCGTACTGAGAGTAATGCATAAGTGAAATTTAATCAAACACTGAAAGTAATGAGTTTAACGCACAAGTGAAATTGAATTGAATCAAAGTACTGAGATACTAAGCGTAACAAAGAAAGAAAATTTAATCAAAATACTGAAAGTACTGTCGTATGTGTTAACAAGGTTAAACAAATATCAATTTTGATTTTTTTTTTTTTTTTTTTTTTTTTTTTTAAATATATAAAACCATAGAACTAAATTCATTAATATCCATTTACTTTGGTAATTAAGATATGTATGACTTTACTTTTCATTATTGGACTGAAAATATCTTGACAAACAACCACTACTACTAGAAGTGACCAGATTTTATTGCAATGTAGGCCCCAACAACAGATCCCTCCTTCCATTATCAAACGAATTCTTCCTCTCCAAGCTCTCATCAACAAAGTCTCCCGACATTAT
This sequence comes from Argopecten irradians, assembly GCF_041381155.1. Taxonomy (NCBI): domain Eukaryota; kingdom Metazoa; phylum Mollusca; class Bivalvia; order Pectinida; family Pectinidae; genus Argopecten; species Argopecten irradians. Next base: position 37,693,403 of record NC_091147.1, on the reverse strand, counting down.
CCCAGCTCCCACCAAGGTCCTTTTAGCCCCTACCCCCACAAATACCCCTCATTTTTTATTTAACCAACCTTTATCCTCTTAGCTGAGGTGTAACAACCTCCAGTATCCTCCATAATCATGCCTATTCTGTCTAAAATGTCTCGAAACCGCATGACACAAATAAGTGAAACATAGATGGCTTCTGGTCGAAGGTGTAGGCCTTGAGTGGTAACAGCAATCATTATGGACAAAAACATGAGTTTGTCGCCCGCAATGAACAACAGCCAGAAAACCATGTATAGGATGAAGCGATATCTCTGAGGTATCAACTCCTGCCTGTAGAATGCAAACATCTGGTTGTTTTATTATCAATACGTGTTGTAGTAAATGCTTGACAGAATATAATTTGGACTACAAATTATACAAGCTTGAAAGCAATGGCAATATAAGGATAAATGAATACATCCAGCATGTACATTTAAAGTCAGAAAACATAATCCCTTGAAACACTTCTTTAAATGTACTAGCTACAACAGGAAATTAATATGGGAATACAATGTGGACTAGCGGACTAGCAGGCAACCAACAGCAAACCAAGTCCCAAAATAAAAGTCTTAACTTTTAAGGTTCAAATAAATTTAACTGACTTTTTCTGTTGTTCGAAGGTCTAGTGCTTATATTTTTGATGGACATTTCAGATTTCTCACCAACAAATCCTCCCTCCTTTACTTTAAAGTCAACAAGCATTACTTGTCTCCCTTATCGTCTACTGTAATTTCCTGTGTATTACCCGCAACAGGGCATAGCCTGTGGGAAGAAAAATCAGGCATTTTCAATTGTTTTGTAAAATAAAATACAGATAACCTCTATCTGCACTTTGTCCGTGGTTTATACTTTGATGTAATCCTTAAAAGTGTAGTATGTGCTAACAATAGTATGTGAGTCTGTATATGCTATAGTGAAGTACTAACAATAGTATGTGAGTCTGTATATGCTATAGTGAAGTACTAACAATAGTATGTGAGTCTGTATATGCTATAGTGAAGTACTAACAACAGTATGTGAGTCTGTATATGCTATAGTGAAGTACTAACAACAGTATGTGAGTCTGTATATGCTATAGTGAAGTACTAACAACAGTATGTGAGTCTGTATATGCTATAGTGAAGTACTAACAATAGTATGTGAGTCTGTATATGCTATAGTGAAGTACTAACAATAGTATGTGAGTCTGTATATGCTATAGTGAAGTACTAACAATAGTATGTGAGTCTGTATATGCTATAGTGAAGTACTAACAATAGTATGTGAGTCTGTATATGCTATAGTGAAGTACTAACAACAGTATGTGAGTCTGTATATGCTATAGTGAAGTACTAACAACAGTATGTGAGTCTGTATATGCTATAGTGAAGTACTAACAATAGTATGTGAGTCTGTATATGCTATAGTGAAGTACTAACAATAGTATGTCAGTCTGTATATGCTATCTGTATATGCTATAGTGAAGTACTAACAACAGTATGTGAGTCTGTATATGCTATAGTGAAGTACTAACAACAGTATGTGAGTCTGTATATGCTATAGTGAAGTACTAACAATAGTATGTGAGTCTGTATATGCTATAGTGATTTCATCTCGAAAAGTATAGGCTTTTTCAAAGACAAGCAAAGTTATCAATAACATATTCCTGGTTTCTCACCAGCAAATTCTCCGTCCATCATCACAGCTCTCACAAACAAATTCCCCCTCCATAGCCCAAGCTCTGAACAATTAATTCCCCTCCAATACCACCAAGATCGATCCCTTTTGCCCCAGCCCCGACAGACCCCCCCCCCCCTCCATTATTTCAACCAACCTTTATCCTCTTTGCTGAGGTGTAACAATCCCCAGTATTCTCCATAATCATGTCTAGTTTGTCTATGATATCTCGAAACCGCATGACACAAAAAAGCGAGACATAGACGGCTTCTGGTCGAAGGTGTAGGCCTTGAGCTGTAACAGCAACCATCATGGACAAAAACATGAGTTTATCTCCTGCAACGAACAGCAGCCAGAAAAACATTTCTAGAATGAAGCGATGTCTCTGAGGTATCAACTCCTGCCTATAGAATGCAAACATCTGGTTGTTTTATTACCAAAACATGTTGTAGTTAAAACAAACGTGTGACAGAATATAATTTTGACTACATATCACACAAGCTTGAAAGCAATGGCAAAACTTCCTTGAAACACTTCTTTAAATATACTCGCTATAACTACAGAAAAGTTATATGCCCATACAATGTGAACTAGCAGGCTACCAACAGCAGACCAAGTCCCAGAATAAACTTCATCACTTTTAAGGTTCATATTTAATCAACTGACTTTTTCTGTGATTGCTTAATGACCTAGTGCTTGTATTTTTGGTGGAAATTCTGGATATTTTTGTTCTACACTCACCTGGTGTTGTGCCTCACTTGATTTAAAGACAAAAGTTTATAATAGCAAACATTTCTCATATAAGAATGGTGCCTTGGAAACTCTACTACCTCTTTGGACTGTTTTTTGTTAAGCATCAACAGAGTTTAGCAACACTGTGAGACAATGGAACTAATGATTATTGTGTATTTCCAACTTACAGAGTTATCCCTTGTGGGTAGGTATTGCTTGTAATGTCATATGTTTGAAAGCATAGCATCACATTTTTCCTCACAAAATAATGACGTCACAATGGATACCTACTCGTAAGGGAGGTAACTCTGTAATGTGCAAAACAGAATATTATATTAGTATCACAGTTATTCCTTCATCTAGTAAGAAGAAATTAAACATCATTATGATCCCTTGCATGTAATTATTACATTATTAAGAACTTGACTTATGCAAAACACATATGATCAGATTTACATAAACTTTGTCAAAAGTAGAGACTAACACCGATTCTCAAATTCTACCTAAATTCTTATTTTCTCATCCCAAAAGTACAACCACAAGTAAATATCTTCTTCAATCTCTGTCTACAATGTTCTGATGGATGCAATCAAGTTCCACTACATAAATACACATGGAATTGACTAACACAAAATCTTGAAATCCATAATTCAAGGTAAAATATTTTTTGTTCATGTGTTCTTGCCAATACAAAGAGACACTTGACTAAGTTCCAATTCAATTGGATGCAGTCAACTCTGTCAATAGTAGAATTCAATGCCTAATTCAACCATTTTAACCCCAAAACACCATAATCATTTTAAATCTTTTTCTCATTCTTTTCCTGTGTGCTGTAACTGATGGAAAGAGTACCCAGGGTAACTTGATCAATGAAGTTGCATTCAATCTGATGTGATGGATGCAAATGTTGATGCCGTAAGGCACCACCATTTGCATCCATCTTCATCTCTCCTTCTCCGACTATTGTTGAAGGAGAGACAAAAACAGGAGTTTAAACAACCTTTAACTCATACACCCCTTAAAATTCATAATGAACTGTTCCAAACTTTGAAGTAGAAGAGTTCAAATGTGTATTTAGGGGTGAATGAGTTAAAAGAGTTCAGAAGTGTCTTTAAGTGAATGAATTTAAATTTCTATGTTCATCTTTGGTCTTTGCCTCTAACTTACCTTGGACCTTCTTTCACTGGTAAGAAAGCCGCCAAGAAACTCAGTTAGAAATCCTAAAGCACGCACATTATCTCGCATCAGTAAGAAACAACAGATAGCACCTGCTTAACAAAATAACTTTCTGTGGGTCCCAAATGGCTAATATCAACATTTCAGTGCCTAGGCCATTTGGTTTTAAGACTTCATCCCTTATCGTTGGTCTTTCTAGATAGACAGGGTTGACTGTACTTTTTTTCCACATCAACATATACCCGGCAAGCCTGACTAGCTAAACCATACTTAGCTTTCCTTTGGTTGTGACATTCCGTCTGAACATGGTTGAACCATGTAAGATTCTTTTTATCTCAGTCAATTGGCTTTTTGAAATTGTGTAAAACAGTTGAGGATGGCCTGCTGAATAATATATGTATACATATATATATGAAAAAACAAATAACGAAACAAATCTGTTTTCCTGAGTGCTTTTGTTGCTATCACTGCTCTTCAAGAGATACCAAAGATGACAAGAGCAAATTAAGTTTTCATTAACACAACACCATTATAAATCAAATTCATCATAGAACTCTAAGGACATTTCCTAGAATCTTCTTCAGAAAACAATCATATTTACCACCAGATATAGTCTATATTCCCACACAACCTTTTTTCCTTTTTTTCTATCACTTCTTTCTTTCCAAATTTGTCTGTGCTACTGTTCTGTTAAGTCAAATGTAGGATGAATTTTTATGTAATTAAATAAAATCCAGGTTTTATAAAATGTATTTGTCTATTAAACAAAAATCACAAGAAATGTTGTACTATGAGTGATATGGTATGCAAATTAACTTTCAAATAATTGTTGTCATGTCAAATGTGAAAACTGCATAAACAAGTTTATATCACTAAGACGCGTCAATTTCTCCATATTCCAATTTGTGCCTTACATTATGTACCTACATCGGATTTAATACAATATTTACCTAAACTCATTTACCAATGCAGACACATTTAGACTCTTCTAAATCAAAGACTAGACCAGTCTATTATAAAATTTCAGGGGCAAATAAGCATGTATTCTAATAAACTAACCTGTATTCTTCTAATAGATGGCCAAGCTGCACTCATTTCCAAAGCCATATCAAACTGGCGGAAAACCAGACTGTAATTCAATATGGCCACACACAGGATTATGATGTACGCAGACTCTGCACGTAAAGGTTTCTCCAGGAGAACATACGCTATACCATATACTACGCAAAACAGCTTACCGCTGATTGCTGCCAACTGCTCTAAAAAACACCCTTCCAAATTCATGACTTTGCTTAATACAGACATCTCCCTCCTGAAGAATTGAAGGTGAAAAAGAAAACACTCAAAGAAAATATAAGTCAACAGCATTTAAATGAGCATGTCAGAGGTCAACAGCATTTAAATGAGCACGTCAAAGGTCAACAGCATTTAAATTACTGAGGTGAAAATATTGAAAGTTATGGGAAGTAATTCTGGCTTTAAGTTAAAAATCAAAAGTCAGAATTGAAAGCAAAAAGCACACAAATTTCTAATGGAAAAAAAAATTAAAGTGAGATAGAAACAGTTTGCTAAAGGTCAGAATCAAAAGCCATTTTGCATAAATGTTGTAGTAACATGAACAAATTAATGCAGGACAGCAATGGCTTCACTTTAACAACACCTTGAAAATTTACATTGACAAAATCATTTATGCTAAAGTGTCTTCTTTTAAGAAAAGCTAGAGCTTCTTGCAGCCTAGCGAATCTAAGGTTAAGCAAGTCCGCATGCAGGAGATTCAACTAAATGCCGAACGCACGATGTAAGCCCATGATGTATTGGTGTAATAGCTTCAATGTGACTGCTACACCTTTTTGTGGCCCATAGAATCACCATGTTGATCAGTTCATTGTGACCACAACACCTCATGGCTAAGGGAATTCTGGTTTCCTGATGAAAAACAATTCAACTGATTTCTATTGGTTTTTTTACTTGAGATGTCTCACAAATGGACGGCCATTGGATACTTTTTCTAGTTTGTTGTATAAAATAACTAAACCTCTTTTAAATAGTTTAACAAAAGGCTGAGAGGGCCTGTATTGCTCACCGAATTTTATTTCCTAAAGAATTTTAAAGATTTGCTTCTAATTTTCTCTTAAGGATTGATCATCGTCAACCTCTATTGGGTCCTGTACCTCCAGGTTCATGATGACCGGTGGATGGACACCCAGACCAAACAGATGACAGACGCTGCACCATCAGCTTAGTCCAGGTACGCTAAAAATACCTGTAGTCTTATCGCGTGATCAATACAGAAATACCTGTAATCTATCAATAGTGGTGATGATTTCCCCTGCCAACTGAAAAGCTCTCAACACGAAGGTTAACAGTGCCCTCTGCTGCACGTTGAAGAGCCCAATAGCCATATAGACAGTGATAGTGTTGAAGGGCTGACTGCTGAACACCATCACCAATAGGATTGGCAGCAGACACAGGTTTCGCCCCACATAACTAAATGTACTTGTCAATGCATACAAACTTTTAGGAATGCGAATATAATGTCCCTCAGCTCTGATGGAAGAAATTCGTGAAAAACATTGAATTGTGAACATGCAAATTTGATGAAATTCATGAAAACTTGAATTGTGAATAATTATGCAGATATTTCGATGACATTCATGAAAAACTTAAATTTGTGAATATGCAGATTTGATGAAATTCATGAAAAAAATTGAATATGTGAATATGCAATTTTGACAATGCATGTAGTTGCCGACCATTCAAAAAGCATCTGTGTAATTGACTATACAATTGAATACAACACATAAATTATGATCATATTTTTGTCACAATCAAATCTGTTTCCCATCCAACACATCAGCATGTCACCTCAATGCTACTAGATTACAAGCTACTGAATGTATATTTCTTTTAGATACACCTATGTAGGAGGCGACTCTAGGGTGAGGTCTAGGGAACATTTGTTTATGTAACATGTGACTAGCAGATTTAACATCCTATCAAAAGCCAGGATAATCAAAAGATGTGCCAGGTTTAAGAAATGACTGAAGTGAAGGAAAACTGGAGTATCTGTTGAAAAACCATCAACCTACATATGACCAGAAGAACATACTAAGTAAACCAAAAACATATGTTGGATCTATTAGTGTTTTCAACGAAGAAGTAAATGAAAGACAACAAAGAACCACTTGAAACTGGCAAAGAATTCCTGAAAATATTGAACAACAATTATACATAATAATTTGCCTCGCCTTTCCCTATATAACAAAAAATACAGTGGCCACTTTTACAAGTGGCTACCAAGGCATATTGCTCCAGCAACTAAGTTTGCTGTCATTATACTTAACTTTTTAAGCTACATGGTCAGTTCAGAAAGGTTTTACATAATGAAACATTGTATATAAACTGGACAGTATGTATTATCATTGGATGATCATAATTGATCAATCTTTTAATTAGATGCCCATATATATTTTTTTATTATTATTCAGAGACAATTGTATACAATCTATTATAATTAGTTTTTCTTTGTTTTCATACCAAATCTGGCTTTCTGATTGGCCAATTTTTTTTTGCATACCACTATGAAAAAAAAATCCGAGAATGGCGCGAAACCCCGACGTTATCGTGACGTCACAATAGAGACATTGACGTTGCGTATTGATTCGGAAAAAAGAGTCCCTTGAAAAACCACTATAATGTTACATTTAAACATACTTCATTTTATCAAATAGAGTATAAAATTAATTATAAGTATTGATGTCATTATTTTTTAATTTTATCGGGTTATGAAAAAAAAATTGTTTGCAAGCTTTTGTGAGAATCCGCAGTTGGATTTTTGAGCTGTTTAAGTCAGTTTAGACAGGTTTTCTTATGCAAGTTATTATGCCAGCGTTTTGTCTAGTTTCTTATTTGATGTAGGCAGGTTTTCATTATGGCCATTAAGCCCTCTTTAGTCAGTTTAGACATGTTTCCCTGAACTATAAGCTTACATATAAACCAAACTGTAATTGCCTTTCTTTGTCGGTTTAGATAGGTTTTCTTTGCAGTCATTTTTCTTTATTGCTCAAATTAGACAAGTTTTGCTGACAGCCATTTAGTCTTTCTTGGTCAAATTAGACAGATTTTACTTAACTATAACCATGAATGTAAACACTGTATACTGGTTAGTTTAGACAGGTCATTTTACTTTTTTTGTCCAATTAGACAGGTTTCTTCACATCATATATACGTTCCTTTATTGTCACCTTGCCTTTCTTAGTCAGATTAGTCAGGTTTTCTTTATGTCATATATACGTTCCTTTATTGTCACCTTGCCTTTCTTAGTCAGATTAGTCAGGTTTTCTTTATGTCATATATACGTTCCTTTATTGTCACCTTGCCTTTCTTAGTCAGATTAGACAGGTTTTCTTTAACTATAACCAACCTGTAACCTTGTGACGGTCACTCGACATTCCGTACCAAACTGGACACCTTGGGGGATGAAGTAGACTGTGGACACATGGATGGCTTGGTACAGGGACATTACTATAAAGGTCACTTCGGCCACAAGTGGATTTCCGGTCAGGGAGAAGGGCAGGAAGGTGAGAAATACTAATAACTTTGCGGACGTAAAAAATGGCCCCACAATTAAACTGCGGGTATACAGGTTCATTGTTTCTTTTCTGAAGGAATTTTAATATTAACCTCTAAATCCCCTATTGGGCCCCACCCCTCCTGCCCCCAGGGGGTCAGAGCCAAAGTTCTGTTCTCCTTCCCCCAAGGATGTTTATGGCCAAATTTGGTCACAATCCAAGCAAAACTTTAGGACAAGTAGCGATTTATAGGATTTACCTTTATTTCCCCTATTGGGCCACACCCGTCCTGCCCCCGGGGGGCTAGAGCCAAAATTTATACAAGTTCTGTTCCCCTTCCCCCAAGGATGTTTGAGGCCAAATTTGGTTACATTCCATGCAGAAATCTATGACTAGTAGCGATTTAAAGGATTTACCTCTATTTCCTCTATTGGGCCCACCTCTCCTGCCCCCAGGGTGTCAGAGCAAAAATTTATACAAGTTCTGTTCCCCTTCCACCCAGGGTGTTTGTGGCCAAATTTAGTTACAATACGTGCAGAACTCTATGACAAGTAGCGATTTAAAGGATTTACCTCTATTTCCCCTATTGGGCCCCGCCCCTCCTGCCCCCGGGGGGTCAGAGCCAAAATTTATACAAGTTCTGTTCCCCTTCCCCAAAGGATGTTTGTGGCCAAATTTAGTTACAATCCATGCAGAACTCTAGGACAAGTAGCGATTAATAGAATTTACCTCTATTTTCCCTATTGGGCCACACCCGTCCTGCCCCCGGGGGGCCAGAGCCAAAATTTATACAAGTTCTGTTCCCCTTCCCCCAAGGATGTTTGTGGCCAAATTTGGTTACATTCCATGCAGAAATCTATGACTAGTAGCGATTTAAAGGATTTACCTCTATTTCCTCTATTGGGCCCACCTCTCCTGCCCCCAGGGTGTCAGAGCAAAAATTTATACAAGTTCTGTTCCCCTTCCACCCAGGGTGTTTGTGGCCAAATTTAGTTACAATACGTGCAGATCTCTATGACAAGTAGCGATTTAAAGGATTTACCTCAAGTAGCGATTTATAGGATTTACCTCTATTTCCCCTATTGGGCCCCGCCCCTCCTGCCCCCAGGGGACCAGAGCCAAAATTTATACAAGTTCTGATCCCCTTCCTCCAAGGATGTTTGTGGCCAAATTTGGTAACATTCCATTCAGAACTCTATGACTAGTAGCGATTTAAAGGATTTACCTCTATTTCCCCTATTGGGCCCCGCCCCTCGTGCCCCCGGGGGATCAGAGCCAAAATTTATACAAGTTCTGTTCCCCTTCCCCCAAGGATGTTTGTGGCTAATTTTGGTTACAATCTATGCAGAACTCTAGGACAAGTAGCGATTTAATGAATTTACCTCTATTTTCCCTATTGGGCCCCGCCCCTCCTGCCCCCAGGGGGTCAGAGCCAAAATTTATACAAGTTCTGTTCCCCTTCCCCCAAGAATGTTTGTGGCTAAATTTGGTTACAATCCATGCAGAACTCTAGGACAAGTAGCGATTTAAAGGATTTACCTCTATTTCCCCTATTGGGCCCCGCCCCTCCTGCCCCCAGGGGGTTAGAGCCAAAATTTATACAAGTTCTGTTCCCCCTCCCCCAAGGATGCTTGTGGCCAAATTTGGTTACAATCCATGCAGAACTCTATGACTAGTAGCGATTTAAAGGAAATGTTGACGGACGGACGGACGACGGACGACGGACGACGGACGACGGACGCCGCGCCATGACATAAGCTCACCGGCCCTAATAACTTGGCGGACGTAAAAAATGGCCCCACAATTAAACTGCGGGTATACTGGGTGGATCGTACACGGTGAACTTCTAAGCTGAAACAATGAAATCCCACAAGTAGCACAGTTATACGAATAAAAGGGGAACAATCTGAATGAAAAGTATTAAGAAGTTTTGGGTGTAATTTCAAGAAAATGTTAAATATTGATGAAAAAGGGAAATAACTCCTATACAAATTTTTATTACCTGATAAAATCTGAACTAATGACTTTCACTAAGATTAAATATTTTTTTAATCTTAATTAAAATGTTTTAAACTGTTAAAAACCAAGTACAGACACATGCTATAATGGAAGGGACACACTTTTAATAGTTGTCTCCATTTGAACTAGATTATGGCCTCCGAAGATTATCTAAAGCTTTAAATATCAAGGAAATAACAACCAGAACTCTGTGAACATTGAATGGTATGCATCCTCTTAAAATGACACATAAAACGTCATTTTAATTTGGCAGAAGGTGAAGAACCAAAAACAAGATGACATACACATAAACACAAAAACAACATGACATACACATTAACACAAAAACAACATGACATACACATTAACACAAAAACAACATGACATACACATTAACACAAAAACAACATGACATACACATTAACACAAAAACAACATGACATACACATTAACACAAAAACAACATGACATACACATTAACACAAAAACAACATGACATACACATTACACAAAAACAACATGACATACACATTAACACAAAAACAACATGACATACACATTAACACAAAAACAACATGACATACACATTAACACAAAAACAACATGACATACACATTACACAAAAACAACATGACATACACATTACACAAAAACAACATGACATACACATTAACACAAAAACAACATGACATACACATGAACACAAAAACAACATGACATACACATTACACAAAAACAACATGACATACACATTAACACAAAAACAACATGACATACACATTACACAAAAACAACATGACATACACATTACACAAAAACAACATGACATACACATTAACACAAAAACAACATGACATACACATTACACAAAAACAACATGACATACACATTACACAAAAACAACATGACATACACATTAACACAAAAACAACATGACATACACATTAACACAAAAACAACATGACATACACATTACACAAAAACAACATGACATACACATTACACAAAAACAACATGACATACACATTAACACAAAAACAACATGACATACACATTAACACAAAAACAACATGACATACACATTACACAAAAACAACATGACATACACATTAACACAAAAACAACATGACATACACATTAACACAAAAACAACATGACATACACATTACACAAAAACAACATGACATACACATTAACACAAAAACAACATGACATACACATTACACAAAAACAACATGACATACACATTACACAAAAACAACATGACATACACATTAACACAAAAACAACATGACATACACATGAACACAAAAACAACATGACATACACATTAACACAAAAACAACATGACATACACATTACACAAAAACAACATGACATACACATTACACAAAAACAACATGACATACACATTAACACAAAAACACAACATGACATACACATTAACACAAAAACAACATGACATACACATTAACACAAAAACAACATGACATACACATTACACAAAAACAACATGACATACACATTACACAAAAACAACATGACATACACATTACACAAAAACAACATGACATACACATTAACACAAAAACAACATGACATACACATGAACACAAAAACAACATGACATACACATTAACACAAAAACAACATGACATACACATTACACAAAAACAACATGACATACACATTACACAAAAACAACATGACATACACATTAACACAAAAACAACATGACATACACATTAACACAAAAACAACATGACATACACATTACACAAAAACAACATGACATACACATTAACACAAAAACAACATGACATACACATTACACAAAAACAACATGACATACACATTACACAAAAACAACATGACATACACATTACACAAAAACAACATGACATACACATTAACACAAAAACAACATGACATACACATTACACAAAAACAACATGACATACACATTACACAAAAACAACATGACATACACATTACACAAAAACAACATGACATACACATTACACAAAAAACAACATGACATACCACATTAACACAAAAACAACATGACATACACATTAACACAAAAACAACATGACATACACATTACACAAAAACAACATGACATACACATTAACACAAAAACAACATGACATACACATTAACACAAAAACAACATGACATACACATTAACACAAAAACAACATGACATACACATTACACAAAAACAACATGACATACACATTAACACAAAGAGTCATATATATTTTTAATAAATTGAATGTCTTCTTTTGCTTTTCAGCCTGTGTTTTTATGTTGGACATCAGCACTGTCTGACCTACTGATCGGCTGTATTATCTATAAAGACAGCGTTATCATAAAAAGTCAACAAAAACGTTCTACATTTTAACTAGCTACCTGGACTCTATCAACTCCTGGACATACGTAAACTATCTTGTTCATAACACAGAACAGTCATAGGATTCAGACATGATGTGATTTAGTACATCTCTATGACAAACTTCCAAATTTACTCAATATATAGTATAAGAAATATTTCAAGGATGACTTTTCTAAATACAAAATGAGCGTTGACAGAACATGGATAGAATATGGGCTAATTTTTTTTCCTTCAAATGAAATACAGTCAGAAAGCTAAGAGAAGCATTATAAGATTAGACAAAAGGAATATTTCCTCATTAGTGATAATCTCGATATGTTGCTAGACCTATATAATCCTATATTTGTACTGTATTCAACCCAACAAGTGCCCAGGGCACTTAAAAAATGGAAAAATAAGGGGTGCTTAATAGAACCTAATTGGGACTTATAACAATAGCTAGCCCTTTGTAAAATTACTACACAAAATAACCCATAAATCAATTTTCAAAAAGAAATCAAATACAGAAGCTAAAGGTTTTTACATTTTCAGTCTGCATTTCATTTGAGGTCAGTAAAACTGTGGCCTCAATCAGGGAAATGGGCGTTTTTGGTATTAAATGTGGTAATATTATGTTTCCATCTCCTGGTAATTAGCATAGTGTAAAAATTTCATCAGTAACAACAGGTGCTGTATCATCAACTTATCAGTGAATATATCAAACAAACTCTCCCCGTCAATTTAACAGTGAACATATCGAACAAACTATATCAAACAAACTCTCCCGGTCCATTTAACAGTGAATATGTCAAACAAAACTTCCTCATGCAATTAATCGGAGTGGTTGGAGATGTGGTGATGTTAGTTCAAAACAGATGTTACTAATGGTAGCTGATGTTTGTATTATAACTGTTGAGTATATACAGAAATAACAAGCACAGTCTGTTTATACTCAATAAAACAAATATTCCTAAAATGTCAAATAAAATTCATTTTGTTTTTACATTGTGATGTTTACTTAATCACATGGCATTTCTTAAAGCGAATATCGGCACTGGACAGTCACAAAATGGTTGAAGATGTTTAGATTTGCCAACATGAACATCAAACTGGCAGTTTCTTAATCAAAGTCATCCCTTGAAGACACTATCGGCATTAAATCATCGAAGACGTTTAGATTTCGCTACGTGAACGGCATGAAACCTCAGTAGAAATTGCATTGAAATGACAATGCAGGCCTTGGTGAACTTGGTTGCAATGAAAACACCCTTCAAGAAGTTTGACGTTACCATGGATACAACTGATATGGTTTTTGGATGGGCAGTTTGACATTATCATGGATACAACTGATATGGTTTTTGGATGGGCAGTTTGACATTATCATGGATACAACTGATATGGTTTTTGGATGGGCTCCTTTGGTGACATATAAGAGAAATGTCTGACCTTGACCTTGATAAAGTCACCAACAGCCCCACGGTAATGACCAAACTTTTACCATGAATTTTAACTCATTCACCCCTTAAATTTCGTAATGAACCAGCCCAGTCTTTGATTTAGAAGAGTTCATATCATATTCAGGGGTGAATGAGGGTTAAATGAGCATGTCCTTGATGAAAATTATTTCAAGGGGACATCTGTAAGACCAATCAATCTGTAAATTAGTTAGGCTCAAAAACAACTAAGGCACTAAATATAAGTTTTCCTGAGAGATGTTTTTCCAGATTGATCTCTGCCAAACAATTAAGAAATTAGATAAATCTCAACAGACATTCAACTGGAAACAAAATGTCTGTGAAACTAAGGGGAGATAAATCAGAATTTACACATTCCTATCAAGGCAAACATTCAGTGCACATATATTCAAGTAATATAACCAAATTTTACAAGACAAATTAACTGAATCACATTTCCCAGATATGTGAAGTTTCAGCCATTTATGGTAACCTTACAACATCTTAACACATGCTAAAAACATCGACATCAGAAGAGTTCACTCAGGGGAGATAACAAACCTTTAGTCGTTTGGAGGTGACTTTGGTCTCCGATAAAAACTGAACAGCAAACGGAATGAAGAGCGTTGTAGACAATCGGATGGCCTGGTACAGTGAAATTGTCACAAATACTTTCTCCGAAGCCAACATCCTGCCCTCTAGGACATAACTAAGGAAGGTCAGATATACAATCAACTTTGCCGAGACAAAGAACGGACCAACAATCAGCCCACGAGCATAGTTGCACTCTTTCACTCTCCGTACCTCTTTTCTGAAAACAAAATTGTCTTTCATTTTTCAAAGTTTCCGTTGATGACCTGAAGAAATCTTTACACATAAACTTATATTTACAAAATGTTGAATACAAACTTATCTTTACGAAAGTTTTCCATACTTTAGATTTATATACTTCGCTAACATAACAACTACGTGCACTAATTACTTCCCACTAATAGATAAATATCAGATATGGGAAAGGTGTTTAAATTAGTCATCAAAATAACTACAGATCATTACTAATTCATGCTATAGAAAACCAGAATACTAATTTCTAAGTGTTATTACCATCTACACGAGTGGAATTAAATTGCTATGTATGCTATGTGTACTAAAAATATATAAACAGAAATGTTATCTTCATTACTTCATTCGAACCCTTAATCTTCACCATTTATACCCAACTCTACATGTATGGTTCTCTATATTAGTTCAAATCTACATGTTTGGTTCTCCATATTAAGTTATGACTCCTTTTAAACCCTACTCCCCATCTACATGTATGGTTCTCCATATTAAGTTCTGACTCCATACCATCTAAACCTCCCCCCTACATGTATGGTTCTCAATTAAGTTCGACTCCATCTAAACCCTCTCCCCACCTACATGTATGGTTCTCCATATAGTCCTACCATCTAACCTATCCCATGTTCCCTATAAACACCATGTATGGTTCTCCATAAAAAGTCCCTCCATCTAACCTAACCCCCCTACATGTATGGTTCTCCATATTTAATTCAGACTCCATCTAAACCCTACTCCCCACCTACATGTATGGTTCTCCATATTTAATTCAGACTCCATCTAAACCCTACTCCCCACCTACATGTATGGTTCTCCATATTTAATTCAGACTCCAACCCTACTCCCCACCTACATGTATGGTTCTCCATATTAAGTTCTGACTCCATCTAAACCCTACTCCCCACCTACATGTATGGTTCTCCATATTAAGTTCTGACTCCATCTAAACCCTACTCCCCACCTACATGTATGGTTCTCCATATTTAGTTCAGACTCCATCTAAACCCTACTCCCCACCTACATGTATGGTTCTCCATATAAAGTCCTGACTCCATCTAAACCCTACTCCCCACCTACATGTATGGTTCTCCATATTTAATTCAGACTCCATCTAAACCCTACTCCCCACCTACATGTATGGTTCTCCATATTTAATTCAGACTCCATCTAAACCCTACTCCCCACCTACATGTATGGTTCTCCATTAAGTTCTGACTCTAAACCCTACTCCCCACCTACATGTATGGTTCTCCATATTAAGTTCTGACTCCATCAAAACCCTATCCCCACCTACATGTATGGTTCTCCATATTAAGTTCTGACTCCATCAAAACCCTACTCCTCACCTACATGTATGGTTCTCCATATTTAGTTCAGACTCCATCTAAACCCCATCCCCATCTACATGTATGGTTCTCAATATTAAGTTTTGACTCCATCTAAACCCTACTCCCCACCTACATGTATGGTTCTCCATTACATCTGACTATATTAGACCACTCATAAACCTACTCCCCACCTACATGTATGGTTCTCCATATTTAATTCAGACTCCATCTAAACCCTACTCCCTACCTACATGTATGGTTCTCCATATTTAGTTCAGACTCCATCTAAACCCTACTCCCCACCTACATGTATGGTTCTCCATATTTAATTCAGACTCCATCTAAACCCTACTCCCCACCTACATGTATGGTTCTCCATATTTAATTCAGACTCCATCTAAACCCTACTCCCCACCTACATGTATGGTTCTCCATATTTAGTTCTGACTCCATCTAAACCCTACTCCCCACCTACATGTATGGTTCTCCATATAAAGTCCTGACTCCATCTAAACAAGGATATCACTGACAACATAAAATGACACAGCAGTCAATATCTCCTACCAAGAGAAGATAACTCTGTATGATACTAATAACAAAGGCCGTGACTAACGATTTAATATTGTAATTTGAGTTTTAATCCTTTCAATATACCATACACAATTAAGACTCTCTTTAGCTTTTTTTTTTTAACTAGCATCTATTGAAAAGTTTCCCAAGCATGCTGTGTTTATTGAAACAATAAAATTGACAAAATAAACAAAGACATCATAGCAAATGAATATAAAACAAGGTACAAACTACATAAAGGAACACCACATCAAAACTACAAAATACCACAACAGGGGAAATCATAGTTCAAAGGTCAAAGGTTCATTAAACTAGCTAGTTCAGAGGTTAAAACTATAGTATTTAGGTTTGAATATATCAAATAAAGTTCACAGGTTAACAGATCTATGGTCTATATGATAGGTCAAACAACAGGTTAAAGGTTAAATAAGATAGTTCAGAGGTTAAAATGAATTATGATTTCAAGTTTAAAAGACACCAAAACTAAAATGGTGAAAAAGGCAAGGAACAAACATGCTTATTTATCTCAAACTACACATAACATTTAATTCGAGACTGAACAATTTCAGAAATGACGAAAATCGGTTCATGTCATGATAGAAGTAGATTAAATTTTTGGAAAGATATCGCCTTGTGGAAATTTGTCATTTGTAGCTAATGTAGGCTAATGATACACACTCATCAAAACTTTATACAGAGGTCAGGTGGTCTTCATGAGTTCATGTTCTATTTTATTGTTTATTGGTGTGTAAACTATAGTTTCAACCTGACAAAATTGATTGGTCATGGTGTATGAATTTTATATACAGTCAATACAATTGCTATAGAAACGAGCGGTTCGTTTTATAGATGCTTTAGAATATTTAATTGTTTTAGATGTATACTGAAATGAATGTTTTGTTTGACACCTGTCTGATGAAGAAAATTACAAAGTAACATTTCGTTTTTAATAAATGACTAAGGAGCAAGATAGTAAAGAATAGTAACAGGATATTCATTATGCAATCATCTTTCTCTGAAAGATAAAACATGCTCTCATAAGTAACAAAGTCAACACTTGTAGCAATTCACAACCACTAAAAAGTGACGTACAAATGCCCAAATGGAACTTGAACAGTAGAAGTAGATTCAGAAAGCTAACAAAATTGATATTGTCTTGAATATTTCCTTTCATCTGAAAAGTATATTTTTTTGGACCTGTGTAAGGATATGGCAATAGGGAAAGCTATGCTGTTGGTCTTTTTTTTCTTTGAAGTGCTTCTGGGTATAAGAAGCATGATGTTCCATTTTAGTATCACTAAAATATTAGTTCATAACTCCAGATAAATATGAAATGTATTAATTTCTGATCATCCCAAAATGCTATATGCATAACCAGGAAACAAGGGCGACCAAGAAATGAAATTGGAGAAAGTATCTTCAGTACTTTCTAAGCAACACAGATAACAAGAATTGTTCACAGACATCACAGACATATAGGTGGAAGAAACAGAGAGACAAGAAACAGAGAAATGGAGAGATAGAGAAAGCCCTACCTTGGATAAAAAATCAAATTTGATGACTGAGGTAACCATCTGATGATGGTGGTCCAGAACCTTATTATAACACTTATGGTCACTATAAGTAACTTCTTAACAGATGTGGTCTCTAAATACAAGTATTAAAACAAGTGGTCATTATTCATATTAGGTGGTCTGCAGTATTAAAACAAGTGGTCATTATTCATATTAGGTGGTCACTAAATCATAGAGATGGTCATTCAACACAAGTGGTCAACTTGCATAGGTGGTAATTTTATACAGGTGTTCACTTAACACCAATGGTCATTTTACACATGTGTTCAGTTAACACAAATGGTCATTTAACACAGGTATTCAGTTAACACAAATAGTCATTTAACACAGGTGTTCTATCAACACAAGTGGTTATTTAACACAGGTGTTCAATCAACACAAAAGGTAATTTAACACAGGTGTTCAATCAACACAAGTGGTCATTTAACACAGGTGTTCAATCAACACAAGTGGTAATTTAACACAGGTGTTCAATCAACACAAGTGGTCATTGAACACAGGTCTTCAATTAGGACAAATGGTCATCTAACACAGTTGTTCTTAACTTATGTAAGAAAATTAATTAAACCCTTCAATAACAATATTAGATATACTTTGATTTTCTACCATTCTCAATAGCTAGTACACGATCACGTCGGGTTCAGTATATAGCATATTGACCAAGTGTTTCTATTTTTGGAAACATTGAGTCAATATTCCTTTTGTGATAATTCATATATGAACTTCAACAGGTCCATAATTGATCAATGTCTTTTTAATGAAAAAAAACATGTCCCAAAAATGTACAGCAAATATCTTTACTAACATATGAACAATTACCTAACTTTTAGCACTATTAAAATGTAAAAATGAAAATGTCCTTGAAGATATGTAACTTGGGTAATATTGAGCCAACAGACCATAAACCTATTATATTGCTATTCAGCTTTAAGTACAGAATTAATCAGAGCTACAACAAAGTAGTAAACATGTAGAATCAGTTACTGAAATTTCTCAGATTATTAACTTGTTTCAATCAGAGGCCTTTTCACATTGTAACATTGATATTACAATGGAAACTATCTTCAAATTTTATAAGGTATACAGGCAATAAAGGAAAAGTTTCTACTATCATACCAAACAACAATACCAATAATTACTCCATTATTATCGTCATCACGACGTCAAACAACTCGTTAACAAACACAAAACTTAAAACATTTCACAGTATGTCAGTATTCAATGTTAGAGCCTATCTAAATATTTCAAGTCAAAAACAAAGATTCGGAATTTTTTTTAGCAAAACAAAATAAAACTACACTCTTTAATGTAAAACGCAAAAAAAAATAACACAAAATAAATATTTCAAATGGCTATATTCTAGTTCAAAACAACACTTAATAATGCAGCTATGTCAAAAGTCATTCATGCATGACCGTTATAGTTAAATCCTGGCAATCTGCTTAGGTCCGATTCAGAATTAAAACATGTAGGATTCCTTTATATTTAGATTCTTAATGTCCATCTTTCTTTTATTCTTTTTTCTTTTTCCTAAATAGTGTAAATGTAGAGAGTTATGTCCCCTGACAAGCGTGAGATTTTATACCTCACCAAACCTCAGTAAGGAGAGTGTAGTGTAAATGTAGAGAGTTACGTCCCCTGACAAGCGTGAGATTTTATACCCCACCAAACCTCAGTAAGACAGTGTAGTGTAAATGTAGAGAGTTACGTCCCCTGACAAGCGTGAGATTTTATACCCCACCAAACCTCAGTAAGGAGAGTGTAGGGTAAATGTAGAGAGTTACGTCCCCTGACAAGCGTGAGATTTTATACCTCACCAAACCTCAGTAAGGAGAGTGTAGTGTAAATGTAGAGAGTTACGTCCCCTGACAAGCGTGAGATTTTATACCCCATCAAACCTCAGTAAGGAGAGTGTAGGGTAAATGTAGAGAGTTACGTCTCCTGAAAAACTTGAGATTTTATACCCCACCAAACCTCAGTAAGACAGTGTAGTGTAAATGTAGGGAGTTACGTCCCCTGACAAGCGTGAGATTTTATACCTCACCAAACCTCAGTAAGGAGAGTGTAGTGCAAATGTAGAGAGTTACGTCCCCTGACATACTTGAGATTTTATACCCCACCAAACCTAATTATGGAAAGTGTATTGTAAATGTAGGGAATTACATTCACAGACAAGTTCGAGGTTTTACCAAGTTTGGTGCAGAGTTGTAAGTATTTGCGACCAAATACACAGAGGAATTTTAACAGCTATACAGTAAGGTAGTACTATACCAATATTGAATTAATTTGAGTGGTGGATTACCACATCCCCTCAAGGTGAGTTTACCTTAAAACGCTGAATGGTAACCTTAGACTCGGAGTAAAACTGTACAGCTAGTGGTATGAAGAGAATTGTGGATAGACGTATAGCTTGGTACAGCGCCATCGTAGTGAACGCTTTTTCCGAAGTCAGGATTCCGCCGGTGAGTGTGTAACTCACGAAGGTCAGAAACACAATCAACTTAGCTGAGACAAAGAAGGGACCAACGATTAATCCTCGGGTGTAGCTGCTTTCTTTCACCCTCCGAACTTCAGGACTGAAAACAAATTCTTCTCTCAATCTTCAACCTTATTGAAACATATTTCAGTTACTTCCCACAAGTTTTCTAGTAAATGATTGTATCAAAACATTTGAAATGTTCAGCTACCTATTTTCTATACACATATACATATGTATATATTTTTTTTTTTTTTTTTTTTTGCTATGGCCACACACATTATAATCTATCATATTTTTTGTATTTAATTCAATAGTTCTGGAAAGTTCTAATTCAACAGGATCAAAAGTCAGAATTTAAACTAAAATGTGGTGGTTCCATTTAGTAAAATATACATAAATATTGAATACAAATCAAATTTTATTAATTTGCTATTTGCATTCTACAGGAAATCTAAAGGCATGCATTTATTTTTTCTAAGCAATTTTTATTTTGATATACCATAAATATTTGAACATACCATATAAACCAATAAAGCTAGTGTATAGGCCTCTTTTCAGTTAGTCGCAGATGTGCATTACCACAAGTTGTAGATGCCTTACTGCAATTTGTGCAAGTTTTAAATTATTTTATATTGACAAAAGGCATATATCCCACTATATACAGGCTATAAGAGTGCACTGTTAGTTAGTGATATAGCTACACTGTATATTCTATAAAAGAGACCCAAAGGGCTTGTGTATGTCACGTGGCTAATTCGGAAAATATCACCAAAAACTTACAAATGGAATCACCATCCCATAAGAATACTAACAGGTCAAATATGAGTGATATTCATTGCTCAGTTTCAAAGAAAGATACATAAGTATGAATGCAGTCAAACTAATGATATTTGTTTCCATTCCTCATACCCCTAGTGCAATTTTAAAATTCTATAATTTTGAATCCCTACTTCACAAGAATACTGGCAGTCAATATTGTATTAATGGATGGCATCTACTTGCTTAGCGATGCAGTGTACTAAAGATATCGTCCAACACAAGTTAAAATAATTAACAGCATTTCTGCTATTGTAGAACATGAACAGTCAACTCAAGACCTGTAAAACATCATTTCTAATACCGAATACATAAAGCAATCACACAAAGACCAGAGACAGAACGCCAACATATTTTGTATCATTGATTTCTAAAAACCGGCTACTTAATATCACATTGGTTTATGTCATATTCTGCTTAATATCACATATTTATCTGATGAATGTAAGATGACATTAAGAAAAAGAATTATTTTTTCCTTTACTATAGCTGTGTATAACCACGCAGCTTCAGACTATCACAGAGATTGACTGAGCTGCATTTATGAGACTTGAATATCCCCCAGTAAAATTTGAATGGTGTAAAGAAATACCGCAGATTAGATGCAATGATAGAATTGTAGATAAATCAGTGTAAAGTCTTACAAGCACATGTAAATCACCTGTATAAATTGACCACCTGTCTAGCGTGACCACTGGTCAATGACCATTTGCGAATTGTTGAGTGTGACCATTTTAGTAATTGTGACCTTTGACCTCATTACAGTGGAACCCTCAATAATCCGGATGCTAATAGTCCAGAAAAACTCAAGCATCTGGAACGAAATATTAGGGAAAGGATAACTGTGATGTTACATAGCTAACTTAGAACACAGAACTTGGAAATCCAGAAAATTCCTAATCCAAACAGTTTAAGCTGGGTGTCCGGATTATCAAGGGTTCACTGTACATATCAGTATTGTCAAGATGAATTTCTTGTATTTGGAAAACCAAGCAATAAATAATACCATTATTGTTGTGAGATGAATTAGACTAATATGGCTTCTCTCAAGAGCTTTCATTTCATTGGATAAACGAGATAACATTTCCATAATTGTCTTTTGATTGGATGAACTAGAACAATTCTTTTAATTGCATGAACAAGATCAATCTTTTGATTGGTTGAACTTGATCAATCTTTTGATTGGAAGAACTAGACCCAATATTTTGATTTGGTGAACTAGAACAATCTTTTGATTGGATGAACTTGATAAATCTTTTGATTGAATGAATTAGACCAATCTTTTGATTGGCTAAATTAGAAAAACTAGGCTTACAGTACCTTTCTTTTGATTGGATAAATCAGTCCATATGATTGGAAGATAAACTTTTCTATGAGATCTAGCTTTCAATTAGATAAACTAGACAAAATCAGCTGTCCAATCATATCATTCTTTAAATTATCACATAAAATAGCTATTCTAATTGTTTGTTGCAGAAATAGCGCAAACTGCAATATACTACACTAAATAAAGCATCTTGTATCTTGTAACTTTCCAGAATCAGAATGCAAGAACATCAAGATTGTTTTTTAAAATCATTTAATAGTTGTCCTTATAAACAGGGAAATAAATTGTCCAGGATTCATCTTTAAAAACTTAGAATTTAGATGTTTAGTCTTTGTGAACAGAAGTCTAGTATGACTGAAAGAGGTAAATCCCTGCAAAAAGAAGGAGCGAGGAATTGCATAGTCCTAATAAAGCCAGTCTGATTTAATGGATATTAATTTTGGTTGTAACTGGAAATAGGTCAGTGCTTATAAGTGGCTTTCTTGATATGTAGGTCTGTCTAAAAGTGATATTTTTGATGTTTATTTATCCACATATGATAACAAAAACATTTCCTTCTCTGTTTCTCTGGATTCAATTTTTATTTACATTCTGTGATTTTTCTGATTATTTTCTTAAGATTTTGGGTGAAATATATCACCATGGGCTTACGATTCGATTTCTATTTCAATTCAAAGCTTTTTTCTGATTATTATCTTAAGATAATGGATGAAATATTGTATTAGTATTTGGGAGTTGGTATTGAAAAAAGCAAAGCAAAAACAGAACTGACTTACATGTTGAAGATTAATCAAATCCAATAAAAAAATCCATTTTTTTCCATTGGATTTTCTTTTTCTTTTTTAATCATTCAAATATTTCTCCTTTCATGTCCAAAATAATTTATGTTTTTATAATATACTTTTATACTTATACTTTTTTTTTTCTTTAAAATCAATTAAAAATAACAGATATTATGGAAAGTTGTATCAACAATGAAGTCAAGTCAGGGTCAATAAAGCGTTTGGATTCAGTAAGCAGAGAGGTGACAAGCTAAAGAGTTAGATCAGCCAACAATTAATCAAACATCCAAATCTCGATTCCGCATGCAATTGACCAAACTTATTCAAGGTGACAATCCTATACAAAAATTATTTGTTATCTTAATGGCCTCCATTTTTTGTTGTTTTTTTTTTCAGAAGAATTTCAGGAGAGTCATTCTTTGATAAATATCTAGACAATTTTGTATATTATGTACATGAATTAAAAATAAACTTAACAATAAAGAAGAGAAATTTGTATTTTTTAAATTGTATATTTTCTCCCTCTGGAGAAACATTGTTTGAAAACTTGAAAAAAATCAATAATTATTCTTTTTCTTTTGTCACCTTCAAATGCTTGGAAAATATACATTTGGATATTAAATTAAGTAAAACCCATGCATTATGAAATCAAAATGCTCAAATACTTGGCAACATTTTAAGTATTTTAAAAGAATAACATGCAATAACATGCTTCATGCAAAATTATACGGATCTACATATAATTGAACCAAAAAAAAAAATATGTAAATTAAAAGAATTTTTTATTGTTGGACATTCTTTCAATGAGGTCATTAATGCACATTGTAATTTGGAGAAGAAAACAATCATTTTCTTCATATATTCTAAATTTTAAGCAATATTAAGATAAATACCAATTAATAAACACAAAAAAGTGCAAAATCTTATCGTATTAAAGTGAATGGAAATAAACAGAAAATTCAAATAGATTTCAATCAAATGGTTTCTAAATTAATTAAAATAAGGCTGTAGTAATTACTCTATATATCGTCAAACTTAATTTTGAACTATTTGTACACACATATTGCATATTATGGGTATAATCCTTGCTTTTTCTAAGTAAGCATTTTCCAAAATTAAGTAGCCATTTCACTTTAGCTAAAAAAATCATGTAAATGAGCATCTGAACGCTTGAAGATCAGAAGTTTTTTTCTACATAATTTTGTAATGTTTTTTCTAGACCTTCTTCAAAGTCAAGTCTTTGAGCATCAAAGTAAATATTTTCAGCTTGTTCATTTTTTAGCTTTGAGCGGCAAGATTTTTAGTATCGCTTTATCACAAAGTGTAAAAATGGAGATATCATGGTGTAGAGTTTTTTTAGCATGAACACATTCACCCCTGAAATTCCATAATGGACTGGTCTAGTCTTTGACTTAGAAGAGTCTAAATGTGTCTTCAGGGGGAAATGATTTAAGGATGATTTTTTTTTCATGAAAAACCATCATTTAATAATTATTATATAATATAACTAAAATCTTAAATCATGGCATGAGCAACAATAACCAAAACGAAGAAAAAAATTTCAAAATTTCAAAATCCTGATATTCAAATTTTTGTCCAGAAAAAAAATCAGCTAACCACACACCATGAATATTATGTTAGTCCCAATTCTATATATTAGTAAAGTCCACATACATCCTTAATTTGCCATCTACTTTATTCCACAATTAGCTTAAATTAGCCTAGTAATAAATTTGCCATCTATTTTATTCATAATTGGCCTGTACTCGTCTAATAATAAATTTGTCATCTTCTTTGCTCCATAATTGGCTTTAACTAGCCTAATGATAAATTTGCCATCAAATTTACTTCATAGTTAGCTTGAATTAGTCTAATAATTAACTTACCATCTATTTTACTCATAATTGGCTTAATTACTCTAATTGTAATCAATTATAATGGCTTCTGATCCTGTTACACTTCCCTCCAATAATAAATGATTAACACCCCCTAAAAAGTTATGAACTGTCCCAATAATTGTTCTGGGTCAGTCTATCATGTTTTATGGGGTGTTTTTTATAAATGAAAATATGGTGGTAATTCTATTTCATCATTTATGTCAATAAACATAATATTCGATATGGTGTAGAAATAACTCAAATTCAAGACTGCCATATTCAATTATTTTCAACCATTTTTCAATAAAAAAAAAATTTTCAAAATTATTTTCACAATATGCTATGGTGTTTTTCATAAGGAAACATTCTACAACATCATGCTTTTGTTACTAAAACCTTGTTATATTAAAGTAAATGTAGTTTATTTTTGTGAATGTACTTTGTTTTTCATTATTATCTTTTTTTTTCTTCTTTCAAAGTCAATTACAAAGTGGATAATTAAAGAGAAATCTATGGTGGAAATAATGGTTGAACTTTATCTTGAATATGACAAAAGGTTTATGCAACAATATTACTTAGATAACGTTTTGATGACAAGTGTGATGAGCACACATTATCTTCATGGGACAGATGACCAGGCAGCATAAGTTCACAAATGTGTGAAAAAGTACATGAGTTGTATTTGAAATGAAAATCGACCAATCATCGTACACATCATACTTGTCATCGAAACATCACTCGAGATATATTCACTTGTTGTATAACAAATATGAAAGCATAAACATTCTTTCCAATCTGAAGAAAATACGTAGAACAATGATAAATTTTTTTTTTTTCGTTTATAATAAATATTTGTAAAAAAATTGTATATTGAAACAAAAACAAACAAAAAATGGTGTGTAGAGGACATTTAACTCAATCACCCCTGAAGATATATTTGAACTTTCCCAATTTAAACACTGGAACAGTTCCATAATAATTTACGGGGGTGAATGACTTAAATAATCTTCTTTCAAATTTATAAACATATTTCAGCCACCATTAAAATTCACTGCTTTTCACAGCAAACTTTAATTCTTGTTTGCTTTTATTTCAACAATCCATAACAAGACAATACACAATTTTCTTTGGCCTAAAGCCATTTTCTATGAGATTATATGATATACAGGTGACACTTACTTGCGTAACTTCGTGACTAGCTCCCCGAATGGTTTCTCCCAGCAATACATTTTAATGACTCGCATACCAGTAATGATTTCATTCATCACCTTGACTCTTTCATCTGTGTGAATGGCTGTTTTGTGTCTGTTGATCAAATAAGTAAAAAGTAAAAAATGATAGTTAAGTATTTTGATCAATATCATTCTCTTATAATAATGTCGGCTGATTAACTAAATTCGAGGTAAAATGATTTTTAAGCATCCTTGCTAACAATTCAAGATATAGACACTTAAGTAAACACTGACTCCAGTCGAAAATGTTCACAAAAGTTAAGAAATTTTGACTTTTAAATGTCTGAACTTCTGTTTCAAGAAATTGGAGCCTGGTCTAATGTTATTATCTTACATCAGAGAACAGGACTACAGACAAATAGTCATAATGCCCTAATGTGCACTGTGCAATTTCTCTGCAATGTTTATAATTATATTTATTTAATATTTCTAGTGCTATGTATAGCACACAATGTTTCTTCATTGGAAGACACAGCTTATAGAACAGCCTACAGAACATTTTATCTTAAAGATGCTCTACCGCTGACAAATGGTATTTTTTCACTATCAAAAACAGAAGCAGACGATTTAGTATTTTTCTTCAGTTACAAAAGTTACTTATTTTATATCATTACCACCGTTGAAAACTTTGAACTTCTAATTTTACTTCAAGTTAAAAATATGAAAAATAATTAATTGCATTCCGAAAAAAATCCGTTGCACTATATCCTATATGGAATGAAGTACTGATTACCTAAGCATCAATACAAAATAAATTAATCTACATTATTTTTTGTGTTAACTAGATATATATACACGATTAAACACCAATTATTGTTCAAATGATGGATATCATTTATGCTCTGTCGGCGGTGGAGCATCTTTAACATAATATATAGACAGTCGATAAGAAACAACATTAAACAATAAGCCATCATACACTCCAGTATTATTTTGCCTATTACAATTGTCTTACATTGGTATCATTTTTCTTTTCTCCTAGAGATGTTTCCACTTCATTGGACTCAACTGAGTTTTGAAAATAGCTGTAGATGTCTTTTGCTGATTTTCGCATAATTTTTCTTTTTCTTTTTTTAAATTTAAGCTTAACAGCTAAATGCTCTTTTGACATCCACGGTCATTTAAGGACGTGCCAAGTTTGTTGGAAAACCCAGAGAAATAACACCAACCACTGGTGTGTTTTTGCTCAATTGGACTTACCTGAGTTTTGAAAATAGTTTGCCCATCCAGCTTTGAACTGGAACTAGAAGGAGCAGAACCACAAACCCGGCCAACGTCGAGGGGCCAAGCTCCTGCCACAGTATTATAAGTACAGGAATAGCCTGACAAGGCCCAACCCAGAGGTAGTGGAGAAAAATGGCCGCCTGTTGTAACAACGGTTAGTATCAACAATATGTGAACCCAAGTTTATAAATCTGTAATTACTTGTCAAATCTTAACAGGGCATGGGTTTTTTTTCATAAAACATTCTGAAAGTTTAGCCTTCCTTGTTGTGAAGGTAAAAGCAAGTTTAAGCATGAGTAAGTTTAAATGTACCAATTACAATAGATGCTTGCTTTTCCAAATATGCTCAATTCATCTTGACAAATGCCATAGGTGCAGATAACTCAAAAGATACATATATGGAATAGGTGCATTAAAATTTTCAAGTTTACATGATCAATTAAAGTGTTTCTTTCCAGGTATATCATAATTAACCAGTAATCATTTCTTGAGCCTTATTTGAGTTATCTGCAGGTGACAAAAAAGCAACAATTCAACATGATATAGAAACTTATTCAAAGTAGTTCTTCAAAATCTTATAATAAAATGCAATAGCTCTCAGGTGACTGCGTAATTGGACCAAATAATTACAGATTTTCCAAAACAATAGATTGTGTATTTAAGTGACAGCAAGAAACATGCTTGTGACACGTTAAGTGCAACAGCCTGAAAGAAATGATAAACGAGGATCAGAATTTAAACATACACATTATAGACATAGGGGCTTCATTGGGTCATGGTGGTTCGCTTACTAAAGAGTTAGCAATCTTTTTTTCTCCACCTTTTCGTAAAGAAAAAATAGTACAAGATTATATACACAGTGATTCCAACAAAATCTGTGAAAATCTGATGAATTTGTAACTCTTAAAATTAGAACTGTCACCAGATTAGCAGCTGTACATATTCAGTAATAACTCCATTAATAGGGGACTTTGCAGAATCCTATATAGTTTACTCAACTCCCCTTTATGTCGGGGTTCTGTGTATGAAATTTTATCAAAATCTATCAGGTCATCCCATTAGAGGTCACATCCTGGTGACCTTTATACTATAAAGAATCTAACAACATCCCATTAGAGGTCACATTCTGGTGACCTTTACACTATAGAGAATCTAACAACATCCCATTAGAGGTCACATTCTGGTGACCTTTATACTATAGAGGATCTAACAACATCCCATTAGAGGTCACATCCTGGTGACCTTTATACTATAGAGGATCTAACAACATCCCATTAGAGGTCACACCCTGGTGACCTTTATACTATAGAGGATCTGACAACATCCCATTAGAGGTCCCACCCTGATGACCTTTATACTACAGAGGATCTAACAACATCCCATTAGAGGTCACACCCTGATGACCTTTATACTACAGAGGATCTAACACATTTAGGTACACTGACTACACAGACTAAACATCCCATTAGAGGTCACATTCTGGTGACCTTTATACTATAGGGGATCTAAAAATCCAAAGTCACATCCCATTAAACTAAAGAGAGGTCACATTCTGGTGAGTGACCTTTACACTATAGAGGATCTAACAACATCCCATTAGAGGTCACATTCTGGTGACCTTTATACTACAGAGGATCTAACAACATCCCATTAGAGGTCACATTCTGATTACCTTTATACTATAGGGGATCTAACAACATCCCATTAGAGGTCACATTCTGGTGACCTTTATACTATAGAGGATCTAACAACATCCCATTAGAGGTCACATTCTGGTGACCTTTATACTATAGAGGATCTAACAACATCCCATTAGAGGTCACATTCTGGTGACCTTCATACTATAGAGGATCTAACAACATCCCATTAGAGGTCACATTCTGGTGACCTTTATACTATAGAGGATCTAACAACATCCCATTAGAGGTCACATTCTGGTGACCTTTACACTATAGAGGATCTAACAACATCCCATTAGAGGTCACATTCTGGTGACCTTTATACTATAGAGGATCTAACAACATCCCATTAGAGGTCACATTCTGGTGACCTTTATACTATAGAGGAGCTAACAACATCCCATTAGAGGTCACATTCTGGTGACCTTTATACTATAGAGGATCTAACAACATCCCATTAGAGGTCACACTCTGATGACCTTTATACTATAGAGAATCTAACAACATCCCATTAGAGGTCACATTCTGGTGACCTTTATACTATAGAGAATCTAACAACATCCCATTAGAGGTCACACTCTGATGACCTTTATACTATAGGGGATCTAACAACATCCCATTAGAGGTCACATCCTGGTGACCTTTATACTATAGAGGATCTAACAACATCCCATTAGAGGTCACATCCTCCATTTGAGGTCATATTCTGGTGACCTTTACACTATATAGGATCTAACAACATCCCATTAGAGGTCACACTCTGGTAACCTTTATACTATATAGTATATAGGATCTTACAACATCCCATTAGAGGTCACACCCTGATGACCTTTATACTACACAGGATCTTACAACATCCCATTAGAGGTCACACCCTGATGACCTTTATACTACACAGGATCTAACAACATCCCATAAGAGGTCACATCCTGATGACCTGTATACTATAGGGGATCTGACAACATCCCATTAGAGGTCACACCCTGATGACCTTTATACTATAGAGGATCTAACAACATCCCATTAGAGGTCACACCCTGATGACCTTTATACTATAGAGGATCTGACAACATCCCATTAGAGGTCACACCCTGATGACCTTTATACTATAGAGGATCTAACAACATCCCATTAGAGGTCACACCCTGATGACCTTTATACTATAGAGGATCTGACAACATCCCATTAGAGGTCACATCCTGGTGACCTTTATACTATAGAGGATCTAACAACATCCCATTAGAGGTCACACCCTGATGACCTTTATACTATAGAGGATCTAACAACATCCCATTAGAGGTCACACCCTGATGACCTTTATACTATAGAGGATCTGACAACATCCCATTAGAGGTCACACCCTGATGACCTGTATACTATAGGGGATCTGACAACATCCCATTAGAGGTCACATTCTGGTGACCTGTATACTATAGGGGATCTAACAACATCCCATTAGAGGTCACATTCTTGTGACCTTTATACTATAGGGGATCTGACAACATCCCATTAGAGGTCACATTCTGGTGACCTTTATACTATAGAGGATCTAACAACATCCCATTAGAGGTCACATTCTGGTGACCTTTATACTATAGGGAACCTGACAACATCCCATTAGAGGTCACATCCTGGTGACCTTTATACTATAGGGGATCTGACAACATCCCATTAGAGGTCACATTCTGATGACCTTTATACTATAGAGGAGCTAACAACATCCCATTAGAGGTCACACCCTGATGACCTTTATACTACACAGGATCTAACAACATCCCATTAGAGGTCACATTCTGGTGACCTTTATACTATAGAGGATCTCACAACATCCCATTAGAGGTCACACCCTGATGACCTTTATACTATAGGGGATCTAACAACATCCCATTAGAGGTCACATTCTGGTGACCTTTACACTATAGAGGATCTAACAACATCCCATTAGAGGTCACATTCTGGTGACCTTTATACTATAGAGGATCTAACAACATCCCATTAGAGGTCACATTCTGGTGACCTTTATACTATAGAGGATCTCACAACATCCCATTAGAGGTCACACCCTGATGACCTTTATACTATAGGGGATCTAAAAACATCCCATTAGAGGTCACATTCTTGTGACCTTTATACTATAGGGGATCTAACAACATCCCATTAGAGGTCACACTCTGATGACCTTTATACTACACAGGATCTAACAACATCCCATTAGAGGTCACATTCTGGTGACCTTTATACTATAGAGGATCTCACAACATCCCATTAGAGGTCACACCCTGATGACCTTTATACTATAGGGGATCTAACAACATCCCATTAGAGGTCACATTCTGGTGACCTTTATACTATAGAGGATCTCACAACATCCCATTAGAGGTCACACCCTGATGACCTGTATACTATAGAGGATCTCACAACATCCCATTAGAGGTCACACCCTGATGACCTGTATACTATAGAGGATCTAACAACATCCCATTAGAGGTCACACTCTGATGACCTTTATACTAAAGAGGATCTAACAACATCCCATTAGAGGTCACATTCTGGTAACCTTTATACTATAGGGGATCTAACAACATCCCATTAGAGGTCACATTCTGATGACCTTTATACTATAGAGGATCTAAAAACATCCCATTAGAGGTCACATTCTGGTGACCTTTATACTATAGAGGATCTAACAACATCCCATTAGAGGTCACATTCTTGTGACCTTTATACTCCCTGTACTTCAATTCAAATACATTTTCTCCATCAACTGCAAATGACATTTCATCCCAGCTCACACATACATTTAGCTATGTTGTGTTTTTGTGATATTATTAGTCATGAAAATGAGGTCAAAAGGTCATACAAACTACTGTAAACCAATTTTACCATTTACTTTCGCGATTTTCGCGACCCAGGAAAATTTTCGAAAGTTTATCTCCGCGAATTACCATCTACATCATATCTATAAATAGTAATTTTCATTTGATTTTGCTATCTGCGAAATATGGTTTTCACGAACTTGTTTTGAAATGAAATTAGCGAAATAAAAGCCGCGAAAGAAAATTGGTTTATTGTATTTCGTCCCCTTATATTCAATTGCAGTTTGATTGACCAGTTCAAAAGGTCACCAGAAAAAGACCCTCCCATTTATCTTTCTCAAATGACAATTTAAAGTAATATAACATTACTTATTGATATCTGTAGTGAATGAAGGAACCATGAGAAACAGTTTGGGGATATATCAAAAGACCTGCCTAGGCAAAGTTTTAAAGTTCACTTATAGCTTGTTAAAGTTCAATGTTGCATTGTCAGTTATCATATTAGTCAGCTCTATCAATTCAGATATCTTTAACTGTTAATCAGACCATTGTACGATATGAAGTACTAAATATAGCTATTTTGTTGTTCACAATTCTTGATGAATAATCTGAAAAAATGTTGAAACACTAATTAGCCCAATATATTGACATATAAACCTTCACAGAACATGAACTTTAAATAAATTATTAATGTGTTAATGAAGAAACATGAACATGTGACAAACAAAAACAGATGGTGATGATATTAGTGGTGAACAATCATGAAATATCTAGTAACAGATGGCGGTCCAATCTCTTCAAATCACACATGGATTCCTCTGAATTTAGATTGATGATGATAGGAAATGTACTGCATTGCTTTGAAGTAGTCTTTCTTAAGAGTTCATGATTGACCGGCATATTAGGTGTTAGTCCCCAACCTCTTCTTGAAGAACAAAATAAGAAATGCATCATGACGAACGATTACCTCAACTTTGTAAACAATTTGCCGAGATAACTTTGAGTAGGAATGAGAAGGATAAGTAGTAGAATGCCAGCTTGTGAGGACGGTCCCATGAGGAGCCACAAAATTATCATCACCGCGACCACCTGACACGGACCGATCAATACGTATAGGAGGAACAAAACAGCCTGAAGGTCATAAGATCAGAGGTTAAATACACTTTCAATGAACAAAACTGCCTGAAGGTCATAAGGTCAGAGGTTAAATACACTTTCAAGGAAGAAACCTGCAGCCTGGAGGTCACAAGGTTTAAGGTCAAATTCACATTCAATGAATAAAACTGCTGAACGATCCAAAGGTCAGTGGTTAAATACTTTCAATGAATAAAATTGGCTGGAGGCCACAAGGTCAGAGGTCAAATACACTTTCAAGGGAAAATTACCTGAAGGTCAGAGGTTAAATACCTACCGTATCAAATCTGTTGACGTCATTTGACATCAAATTGACAATCTGGCCCGTGGTGGTTTGACCGAGAGCTGTGTTACTGAGTCGCAGCGACTGAAACATCCAAACAGATGACATAATTGATTACAGCTTAGCCTGTGAATTGTGGCTGGTTACTATGGCAACCAAACTTTAAAATAAAATGGCAAAATAAAATCACAGTGCACCTGGGGATATAAATAGATCTCTCACCTTTCTATACAATAAGGAACAGCAGGCCACCCGCATCCTCATTCCGATCCGCTGTACGCCGAAGAAATATGGGTGATGTGACACGGCCAACACAATGGCACACAGACTCACGCCCATGGCATATAGGTACGCATCACGCTCACTTACAGTAGACTCTGGTGTGAAGTAGCGAATCAGCTGGCCTAGTAGTAACGGCTGAACCACCTTTGTTCCTTCCTGTTGTCGAGTAGATACAAAGAATAAGTGTCATTAAATTTAGTTTCTTATTTTAAACAAAGAGCCCTAGGTATGGCATTATCCCCTGCACCAAGCATTTGGTAGGAAAAACCCAAATACATGCATAAAATTAAAATATCAAAAATTGAAAGAATTTTGCCATAGCGAAAGGCACAACTAAACCACTTGTCTGATATATACAGAAAGTTTCAAGGAAGAGTAATGAACAGAATCTCAGACAGACATTTGGATGCATGCATGCACACATTTCACAGGGGATAAAAAAAAATGAAAGATATTTTTCGAAAATTTCCTGATATCTTGATATTATGATCATTCATTCATGAAATAATCCTTTTGAGTTCAAAATGTAATTCATTCATGGGAGAATTTTATGATGTTCAGAGTAGGCTGTTGTTTAGAAAGTGTCTGGTCAATCTATCCAAATACAACTAGAAAGAACTATGATCCAAGATGCCAAACTCCCTAACCCTACAGATCCAATATTATAAATGACACACATTTCACATCTTCAATAAATAAGGATTATTGCCACCAAGTTTTGTTGGATTCGCTCCAGTAGTTTAGGAGGATTAGTCAGTAAATTGTTGTCTATTCCGTCTTTGCATATTACAAAGTTAGCTCCCTTGCGGGTAGGTATCATCATTATTTTGTGAGCGCAATTCACGTCGTTTTCTCTGAAACGTATGACGTTACGCTCGCAAACACATGACGTAACAATCAATACCTACCCGCAAGTGCAGATAACTTTGTAATATGCAAATTCGGAATAGACGAATAGATGAACAAAAAGACAACCTGAAGCAAGTATAACCCTTCACCCACTAATTAAAAAAACTTCTTTATCAGTGGAGGGTTATATATAATAAATAAGACAAAACAAAATTTCGGCATTAAGGTAGCGACGTTTCAAATCATCACCTATCATGATCTCTCATCTGCAGTAAATAATTGCCAAAAACGGTGAATTTTGACAATGTTATATTAAAACCATACATTACTCATGCAGTTATTACAACTCTCAAAAGGTTACACCATATTTTATGTTGTAGGAGTTACACAAATTAGATATTATTCATGTTACTAGAGAAATGAGAACTATACCTCTATAAACACGATAATACCCAGCAGCATATATTCCACCCCGAACATCCGAATCAGAGCCTTTAGGAGACTCGGCTCCCCTCCAGTTTCTTGTTTTTTTATTTCTTTTTCCCATTCTCTGAAACAACAAATAAATATGTAACAATATAGGACATCATTAGGAAACAACAAATACATATGTAACCAATATATACATTCATTTAATTTGTACAGTGCATTGTGGGAGGTCACTTAAGTTCAACACTACGTACTATACTGTCGTTACGAAATTCGACCTGGCCGGTTCAAAATACAGAAAGATGGAATTTCCATTATAATCATTTTATTTGACACATTTGTACAATAACTGATATATATTATATTATATACCTCTGTATAAAGACCAAGTGAAATCGAGTCCTCCAAAAATGGGAGGGACGCTCATTGGTTTGAATATGGTATGTAAACAACATCATGTCATTAGAAATACAAACATACAAAAACATGATTTTGTTATTAAAAACCAAACAAATAAATATGTTACCAAACTATTATATGATGACATCAGGAAAAAAAGAAATATGCATTATGATTATAAAGCAAACCAATTTTAACAACATGTGATATTATGAAATTATTTTCCATGTGATATTAATAAATTTAAATTCTAAATTGCAAGATCTGCTTCAAAGGTAAATCGATACCAAATTGTATCTTTGAATTTTTTTGTTATTTATGAACTTTTAAATGTCACCAGACAGCTAAATGATATAAGCCCATTTGTTATCTGTAGATATAATTCCCTATGGTGGTGAAATTCATATTTCGAGCTGTAGTAAGGAAATGTATGTCTGAACACATTCACCCCTGAAGACACATTTAGACTCTTCCAAATCAATGGCTAGAACAGTCCATAGTGAAATATCAGGGGTAAATGGGTTAATGTGTTAATGTTAGTGTGTCAGAGAGCCAAACTTGTAATGGTGAAATTAGCATCTACGCTGTTGACTGAACTGATATCAGATATCTTAAGTTTACTTGTACTTTACTTGACGGTAACACAGAAAGATAAATCTATGTGTCGATGGCCAGCTGTTAAAGGGGTGAAATGTAACACAGTTGTCTATATCAATGTGACACGCTAGGGCTTAAACTCTCTTATTTCTATTATATATCTATATCTTCAATAAATCTGTAAATTATATAAGAGTGCAACATGATATATAAGTTATGCAGAACTTCATTCCAGAACACTTTTAAAACTCAATATTTTGGTAACTCAAAGTTTGTGTTCTCTCCGATTCTGACAAAGGAGTCACATCTATTCCATAGAAAGCCAATTTTTTTAAAAAAGAGACCCAGAGGTCCTGTATCCCTCACCAGGTTTGTAATGCCAAGTAATGTTTTGAATTCATGTTCATTATTTCTTTTCTGAAGGAATTTAAATATTTAGCTCTAATTTTCCTATTGGGCTCCATATATGGCCACTTATTCTGCTCCAGGGGGTCAAAAATTTATACAAACTGTTCCCCTTCCAAATTTGGATACATTCCATGCAGAACTCTATATATGACTAGCTAGCTAGTAGTAATTTAAAGGAAATGTTGATGGACAGACAAACAACAGACCGACGGCCAAAGTGCCATAACATTTTGCTCAAAATAAAGTCCTACCCAAATCAACCAAACATCTATTATATGATTTTTTTTTTTTTTTTTACCTGACAAAATGTTTTATTAGGGGAATGTAAGGTCGCAAAAGTTCTCAGTTTTACGTCAACACTACACTAATCATTACCTTCAGAACAATTTAATCGTAATGAATTTAATGTCAAAATTTATAACCTGGTTTATCCAAACGGCAAAACAGCAAATTAATCCTTCTCTGCAGCGGGAAATCTTGCATTTGTCAAATTGTTATTTGATAATCTTGATTTTGTTTTTGTTTTGGAAACATAATGGCCCTTTAAAACAAAAGTTACAAATATTTTACTTATATAATTTAAGTCCTACAAAACTTATACATGTAATTCCAAACTTTTACAGTATGGAATTTTACTAATTTTTTTTTATGATGTATACGATGATAGCTTTAAGACATGACAATGACTAATTTTTAAGGGAAAGTTCATTCAATACATCATTTAACATACACCGAGGATCAAGTTCTCCCAGCGGGATACCATAAGCGGTAATTGTTACCCACAGCCAACGTTTTTAACAACATTTAGCTGATCTCCAGTAATTAGCCCGACCATATATGATAAAAACCTTGGCACAGATGATCAGATTTTATGTACAAGAGTATCATATGTTTTTTATCGCTAACTGACAGCCAAGCTTTTTAACCACAGTGACCCCGTGTCTGGTGAAAAGTTCACCTCCTGTCACATCCCTACATTGTTATGAATGTTCTCTTTATTTCCTCCAAAAATAACTGAGATTTTATAAACAGAATTAATTACATAAATAATGAAATCATAACATGCATGTCAAAATCGTACAATGTATAAATATATTGCATGTAACATTACAATAGGGTTTTGATGAGATATATTATTTATTTATATTTGCTATTTGTTGTGGATAATACAATTTTGACATTTTTTCAACAACTATTTATATTTTTTTGTATTTTTGTATTTTTGTATTTTTAGAAACAACACATTGTATCATAATCCTATTTATAATTTTTTTTATTTTTTTTTTATTTTTAGAAACCAGACATTGTATCATAATACATATTATACATCATTCATCTCATTCTTTCACCACCTATTTCAATCTCCCTAGTTTGTGCTACTAATAATCATTCATATCGCCCATTCATCTTCAATTTAAGTTTCGCCTCTAGCACAAGCATTACTATTAGACATCTTATTTATAAAAAATTTTTTAAATATGTTATCGTAATAACTCACTTTTATCCATTTTATCACAGCTATTTATATAAAAACTCTAAGCTTGTCTATATCTGTATTTCCTAAATTCTACTCAGTGTATAAATCACTGCATTAACATTTCCCTATTAGATAAAACCCACAGCTCACACCCATGCAGCGCTGACGTGCATACAGTTTGTTTAATTATAACTTACTTGTAGTCAGTGGATTTAATGCACTAATGGTGCAGTGACTGCGGTCTAGAATATGCACCACTCGTAATCAAATTCACTTTTTAACCTACTGCAAGCATGCCTAGTGTGCATGTTCATGTGTTAGATTTACGATTTAACAAAATACCTATGAGGTAATTGTACAACACTTTCCAATTTCGGAACTTTTTAATCAACTGCAAGTACGCTTAACGTGTTCATGACTTGTGTTTACTGAGACATAACATTTTTTTTTTGGGGAAAAGAAAACAAAAATCTCCATTTCTTACAAGTGTATCAGCTTGGGTTAATTACCATCTCAAACTCAACTACTTGTAGATCTAACTGGTGTACTGATCATCATCAAGAATCACTTAACTACTAGACAAACCTTAATCACTCTAATCGTCGATTTAAAAATTTTGTAACTAATTAAAATATTGTATCTCTATAAAATGTTAAGATATAGTCTAATTGAATTATATATATATCACTAATATCTTGTAAACATATGACCTGTATTCTAAAGTTCTGACTACTTAATTGATTAATTATATCGAGATAACATATCTTTCAGGCTAAAAATAAAGTACCGTATTCGGCTCAATAAGTGCCCAGGGTAGGTAAAAAGTTTGAAAAATAAAGTGACACTTATTAGCACCAAATTTGGACTAACAATTTACAAAATATCACACAAAATAAGATTTATCAATTTTTACAAATGAAATCTAATATGTAAATGAAACGGAGTTCTCCAAAAGGGAAATGGGTACTTATTGGTTCAAATATGGTATGCACTAATGTCTTTGAACACCAAAAGAAAATAAAACTATTTAAGCAACTAAGTCAAAACACGATCTTTAACTCATACACCCCTGAAATTTCATAATGGACTGGTCTAGTCTTTGATTTAGAAGAGTCAACTGTGTCTTCAAGGGTGAATGAATTACCATAACCTACTTCCAAACTTAAAGCTTGTGAGTTAAATTGTGACTCCACTATTATCTTTAATCAGTCACCCGTGACTCCACTATCATCTATAATCAGTCACCTGTGACTCTGATATTATCTATAACCAGTCACCCGTGACTCTGACATTATCTTTAATCAGTCACCCGTGACTCTGATATTATCTATAATCAGTCACCCGTGACTCTCACATTATCTATAATCATTCACCCATTACACTAAACACTAACATAATTAGGAAATAAGTTAATTATACACATAAAGAAGTATACAACAATCTTCACTACCACAATCTGAATGTGTACACATGGACGTACACCTGACTTTAGTGTTCATGACAGGAAAGTATCAAGAAATCGGATGTTGTATCTGACAGCTATATATATACTGATACACAACAAGAAACCTTTATAAAGACCCTTACCATCTCACAAGAAAGCAGTGATTCAAATTGGGGCTAAATTTTGGCCATTTTTTCAGTACTCTTCCAAAATGTTCTAAAGTTTTTGGAAATCCTTATTCATTCCAATAGAAAATGTCCTAACAAAATTTTGTAAAAACCCCGAGATGTCCTTAAAATTTTGAAGTCAATCTGAAACGCTTAGAAAGTTCATGCAAAGTTATAAACACACAGCTTTGCAAAGTTATAAATACACAGCTTACTTTGGATAGACAAATTTGATTAAATAGAAATTGGCCATTTAGTTAATGCAGTAATGCGAGTCTGACAGCTAAACTGATACAAAACATGAAAACTGATAATTATATTTATCAACTATATAAACACCGAAATCATCTAGCAAGAAAATTATTGCAAAGTTATGATTACACAACTTACTTTTAATAGACAAAAGTGATTGAATACAAATTGGCCATTTAGTTATACAACTGTTATTTAATTGTCAATGGTATATATATATAATACATCTATTCAATCAATTGACAGTTAAATGACAATTGTATAACTAAATGGTATATAATACATCTATTCAATCAATTGTCAATTGATGAATAGATGTATTATATACAATTTAGTTATACAATTGTCATTTAATTGTCAATTGATTGAATAGATGTATTATATACCATTTAGTTATACAATTGTCATTTTATTGTCAATTGATTGAATAGATGTATTATATACCATTTAGTTATACAATTGTCATTTAATTGTCAATTGATTGAATAGATGTATCATATACCATTTAGTTATACAATTGTCATTTTATTGTCAATTGAGTGAATAGATGTATTATATACCATTTAGTTATACAATTGTCATTTAATTGTTAATTGATTGAATAGATGCTTTATATACCATTTAGTTATACAATTGTCATTTAATTGTCAATTGATTGAATAGATGAATTATATACCATTTAGTTATACAATTGTCATTTTATTGTCAATTGATTGAATAGATGTATTATATACCATTTAGTTATACAATTGTCATTTTATTGTCAATTGATTGAATAGATGTATTATATACCATTTAGTTATACAGTTGTCATTTAATTGTCTATTGATTGAATAGATGTATCATATACCATTTAGTTATACAATTGTCATTTTATTGTCAATTGAGTGAATCGAAATTTGAGGTTTAGCGACACAATTGTCAATGCCCAGTCAAGTGTCCATATCTTATAAACTTACATTTAAATACATGACTGCAAAATATTGTCTCACTTTTCGATAACTGAAGATATTGTCAAGATATTGTCTCACCTTTTCCAAGATTACTTAATATTTCATCTCACCTAGCTATCCTAAGGTTAGTGTCTCACCTTTCCTTAGATTACTAGGAAAATTAAGACGTCAGTTCAGGAAATAATATCTGTCATTACATTTTACACTCAAAATATTGTGAATACCTAAGCTGGAACTGTTCTGAGATAGCAAGTCAATGTTGTTGTAGTTAAATTACTCCTAGTATGTTATTTTTCAGTCATGCAACAATGTAGATAGAATGTTGATATAAATTAAAAGGTTTAGCCTAGACCATACACACTTGAAACTGACAGCTTTCATTCATTTCAATCCATCATACATAGTCTATATAGCTAGCTGTTACACATTCGCACATGTCACCCATAGTAATTATTAATTAGTTAATTATTTAAACAATAAATGTCACCCATAGTAATTATTAATAAGTTAATTATCTAAACAATGTATGACATAGTTAGTTTCACTAGTCTATAGCTCCCAGTATCCAGTTACAGTATTCTCCCTATTAAGAGCGCCTCCTCTAATAAGGGCGCCCCAACGTTTATTGCTGAAAAAATCTACTAATTTCATACAACTTTTGTGCTAGATTGTGACGATTTGTCTTTGCAGATGCTAATAAAATACTGTTTCATATCAGTTTGATGCTTAACATATATCTGATCATTCTGTATAAGAACTAAATTTTTTGCATTGGACAATTTAGGACATCTTTGCCAAGTGTTTACACATAGAAACAGTGAGAACGCCATGTTCAAAACAAAACGTTTCATTTGAATGTCCAACACACGTGTCTGGATGACGACTAATGGGCAACAACATTTTAGCGACGTCTTTACAGGTTTTATGAATACTTACTGTATATCTATAATAAAGGTCCCTAAATAACATGAATGTTATCATTTCTAAACGTTTTAAAGTGTGCTCTTGTCGGTATTTCCCATCTGTCACAAAACGAAAGTAGCGATCGAAAACACCATCCGCAATTTTGTGTACGCATGGTAAACAAACAGGATAGCATGAAATGCCAAAATTCCGTGAAACGGGCACATTAAATCAATGTTTAATACTTCTGGTGCATACATTTCTTCATAGTTATGTAATTACAATACTTACTTGACTTCAAAACTTAGGTTGGTTATAGTAAGTTTCAGAAAAATATGAAACTAAAAGCAAGATACTATAAATGACTATAGCCCGTTTCAGAAAAAAAACATCTAAGAATGGTCTCAAATAACGGCGCCCCCCTCGGCCAATTACCTGCGCCCGGCACCCTTATTAGGAAATACGATATCTGTATTCTATATTATTATCTCACATTTTCTTCCTAACTTTCATATTTCGGCGTCTTACAGTAATGTATGGATGTTCTGGTGGTGATATCATCCAACTATAGAATGCAAGATTAAGTTGATGTCTCCTCAATGATAGCAAACATACATACCCTTATAAAATTTAATTGGAACCATAATCACAGAAATTCTATATTTAAATCTTTCCATTTAATATTTAATCAATAATTTCTGTAAAATCCATGTTGTCACACTCATCAATTTAGCTCAACAATTTGCAAGCTTCCGCTTTCCTTATTGTTTCAGCTGTCTTTAGATTATTGCAGGGGTTTCAATATCAGGCGGTACCCGGTACTTTTTGCCAGTTGAACCTGGCTGTGGTACCGCCTGACTGATTTGGGCTAAATTACATTAGATAGCATACAGATGGTATAGAAAAGTAACCCCTGAACTTGCAATTGTACCGCCTCTGCTGAAAGATAATGTAACCCGTTATTGTCTCACCTGTCCTTAGATTATTGTCTCACCTGTCCTTAGATTATTGTCTAATCTTTCCTTAGATTATTGTCTCACCTGGCCTAAGATTATTGTCTCACCTGTCCTTAGATTATTGTCAAATCTTTCCGTAGATTATTGTCTCACCTGTCCTTAGATTATTGTCAAATCTTTCCGTAGATTATTGTCTCACCTGGCCTAAGATCATTGTCTCACCTGTCCTCAGATTATTGTCAAATCTTTCCGTAGATTATTGTCTCACCTGTCCTTAGATCATTGTCTCACCTGTCCTTAGATTATTGTCTCACCTGTCCTTAGATTATTGTCTCACCCGTACTTAGATCATTGTCTCACCTGTCCTTAGACTATTGTCTCACCTTTCCTTAGATTATTGTCTCACCCGTACTTAGATCATTGTCTTACCTGTCCTTAGATCATTGTCTCACCTTTCCTTAGATTATTGTCTCACCTGTCTTTAGATTATTGTCTCACCTGTCCTAAGATTGATGTCTCACCTGTCCTTAGTTCATTGTCTCACCAGTCCTAAAAGATTATTGTCTCACCTGTCCTTAGATTATTGTCTCACCTGTCTTTAGATCATTGTCTCACCTGTCCTTAGATTATTGTCCCACCTGTCCTTAGATCATTGTCTCACCTGTCCTTAGATTATTGTCTCACCTGTCCTTAGATTATTGTCTCACCTGTCCTTAGATTATTGTCTCACCTGTCCTTAGATCATTGTCTCACCTGTCCTTAGATTATTGTCTCACCTGTCCTTAGATCATTGTCTCACCTGTCCTTAGTTTATTGTCTCATCTGTCCTTAGATTATTGTCTCACCTGTCCTTAGATTATTGTCTCACCTTTCCTTAGATTATTGTCTCACCCGTACTTAGATCATTGTCTTACCTGTCCTTAGATCATTGTCTCACCTTTCCTTAGATTATTGCTCACGTCTCACCTGTCCTTAGATTATTGTCTCACCTTGTTCACCTGTCCTTAGATTATTGTCTCACCTGTCTTTAGATCATTGTCTCACCTGTCCTTAGATTATTATCTCACCTGTCCTTAGATTATTATCTCACCTGTCCTTAGATCATTGTCTCACCTGTCCTTAGTTTATTGTCTCATCTGTCCTTAGATTATTGTCTCACCTGTCCTTAGATTATTGTCTCACCTGTCCTTAGATCATTGTCTCACCTGTCCTTAGATTATTGTCTCACCTGTCCTTAGATTATTGTCTCACCTGTCCTTAGATTATTGTCTCACCTGTCCTTAGATTATTGTCTCACCTGTCTTTAGATCATTGTCTCACCTGTCCTTAGATTATTATCTCACCTGTCCTTAGATTATTGTCTCACCTGTCCTTAGATTATTGTCTCACCTGTCCTTAGATCATTGTCTCACCTGTCCTTAGATTATTGTCTCACCTGTCCTTAGATTATTGTCTCACCTGTCCTTAGATTATTGTCTCACCTGTCCTTAGATTATTGTCAAATCTTTCCGTAGATTATTGTCTCACCTGTCCTTAGATTATTGTCAAATCTTTCCGTAGATTATTGTCTCACCTGGCCTAAGTAGATCATTGTCTCACCTGTCCTCAGATTATTGTCAAATCTTTCCGTAGATTATTGTCTCACCTGTCCTTAGATCATTGTCTCACCTGTCCTTAGATTATTGTCTCACCTGTCCTTAGATTATTGTCTCACCCGTACTTAGATCATTGTCTCACCTGTCCTTAGATTATTGTCTCACCTTTCCTTAGATTATTGTCTCACCTGTCCTTAGATCATTGTCTCACCTGTCCTTAGATCATTGTCTCACCTTTCCTTAGATTAT
The DNA here is from genome assembly GCF_041381155.1 of Argopecten irradians. NCBI lineage: Eukaryota > Metazoa > Mollusca > Bivalvia > Pectinida > Pectinidae > Argopecten > Argopecten irradians. The sequence continues at coordinate 37,648,494 of NC_091147.1, read as the reverse complement.
TGTCTCACCTGTCCTTTAGATTATTGTCTCACCTGTCCTTAAGATTATTGTCTCACCTGTCCTTAGATCATTGTCTCACCTGTCCTTAGATTATTGTCTCACCTGTCCTTAGATTATTGTCTCACCTGTCCTTAGATTATTGTCTCACCTGTCTTTAGATCATTGTCTCACCTGTCCTTAGATTATTGTCCCACCTGTCCTTAGATCATTGTCTCACCTGTCCTTAGATTATTGTCTCACCTGTCCTTAGATTATTGTCTCACCTGTCCTTAGATTATTGTCTCACCTGTCCTTAGATCATTGTCTCACCTGTCCTTAGATTATTGTCTCACCTGTCCTTAGATCATTGTCTCACCTGTCCTTAGTTTATTGTCTCATCTGTCCTTAGATTATTGTCTCACCTGTCCTTAGATTATTGTCTCACCTTTCCTTAGATTATTGTCTCACCCGTACTTAGATCATTGTCTTACCTGTCCTTAGATCATTGTCTCACCTTTCCTTAGATTATTAGATTATTGTCTCACCTGTCCTTAGATTATTGTCTCACCTGTCCTTAGATTATTGTCTCACCTGTCTTTAGATCATTGTCTCACCTGTCCTTAGATTATTGTCTCACCTGTCCTTAGATTATTGTCTCACCTGTCCTTAGATTATTGTCTCACCTGTCCTTAGATTATTGTCTCACCTGTCCTTAGATTATTGTCTCACCTGTCTCTCACCTGTCCTTAGATTATTGTCTCACCTGTCCTTAGATCATTGTCTCACCTGTCCTTAGTTTATTGTCTCATCTGTCCTTAGATTATTGTCTCACCTGTCCTTAGACTATTGTCTCACCTGTCCTTAGATTATTGTCTCACCTGTCCTTAGATCATTGTCTCACCTGTCCTTAGATTATTGTCTCACCTGTCCTTAGATTATTATCTCACCTGTCCTTAGATTATTGTCTCACCTGTCCTTAGATCATTGTCTCACCTGTCCTTAGTTTATTGTCTCACCTGTCCTTAGATTATTGTCTCACCTGTCCTTAGATTATTGTCTCACCTGTCCTTAGATTATTGTCTCACCTGTCTTTAGATCATTGTCTCACCTGTCCTTAGATTATTGTCTCACCTGTCCTTAGATTATTGTCTCACCTGTCCTTTATGTTAGATTATTGTCTCACCTGTCTTTAGATCATTGTCTCTGTCTTTAGATCATTGTCTCACCTGTCTTTAGATCATTGTCTCACCTGTCTTTAGATCATTGTCTCACCTGTCTTTAGATCATTGTCTCACCTGTCTTTAGATCATTGTCTCACCTGTCTTTAGATCATTGTCTCTCACCTGTCTTTAGATCATTGTCTCACCTGTCCTTAGATCATTGTCTCACCTGTCTTAGATCATTGTCTCACCTCAAATCACCTGTCTTAGATCATTGTCTCACCTGTCTTTAGATCATTGTCTCACCTGTCTTTAGATATTGTCTCACCTGTCTTAGATCATTGTCTCACCTGTCTTTAGATCATTGTCTCACCTGTCTTTAGATTATTGTCTCACCCTGTCCTTAGATTATTGTCTCACCTGTCTTTAGATCATTGTCTCACCTGTCCTTAGATTATTGTCTCACCTGTCCTTAGATTATTGTCTCACCTGTCTTTAGATTATTGTCTCACCTGTCTTTAGATCAATGTCTCACCTGTCCTTAGATTATTGTCTCGCCTGTCCTTAGATTATTGTCTCACCTGTCCTTAGATTATTGTCTCACCTGTCCTTAGATTATTGTCTCACCTGTCCTTAGATTATTGTCTCACCTGTCCTTAGATTATTGTCTCACCTGTCCTTAGATTATTGTCTCACCTGTCCTTAGATTATTGTCTCACCTGTCCTTAGATTATTGTCTCACCTTCCTTAGATCATTGTCTCACTGTCCTTAGATATTGTCTCACCTGTCCTTAGATTATTGTCTCACCTGTCCTTAGATTATTGTCTCACCTGTCCTTAGATTATTGTCTCACCTGTCCTTGTCTTAGATTATTGTCTCACCTGTCCTTAGATTATTGTCTCACCTGTCCTTAGATTATTGTCTCACCTGTCTTTAGATCATTGTCTCACCTGTCCTTAGATTATTGTCTCACCTGTCCTTAGATTATTGTCTCACCTGTCCTTAGATTATTGTCTCACCTGTCCTTTAGATTATTGTCTCACCTGTCCTTAGATTATTGTCTCACCTGTCCTTAGATCATTGTCTCACCTGTCCTTAGATTATTGTCTCACCTGTCCTTAGATTATTGTCTCACCTGTCCTTAGATTATTGTCTCACCTGTCCTTAGATTATTGTCTCACCTGTCCTTAGATTATTGTCTCACCTGTCCTTAGATCATTGTCTCACCTGTCCTTAGATTATTGTCTCACCTGTCCTTAGATTATTGTCTCACCTGTCCTTAGATTATTGTCTCACCTGTCCTTAGATTATTGTCTCACCTGTCCTTAGATTATTGTCTCACCTGTCCTTAGATTATTGTCTCACCTGTCCTTAGATTATTATCTCACCTGTCCTTAGATTATTGTCTCACCTGTCCTTAGATCATTGTCTCACCTGTCCTTAGTTTATTGTCTCATCTGTCCTTAGATTATTGTCTCACCTGTCCTTAGATTATTGTCTCACCTGTCCTTAGATTATTGTCTCACCTGTCCTTAGTTTATTGTCTCACCTATCCTTAGATTATTGTCTCACCTGTCCTTAGATTATTGTCTCACCTGTCCTTAGATTATTGTCTCACCTGTCCTTAGATTATTGTCTCACCTGTCCTTAGATTATTGTCTCACCTGTCCTTAGATTATTGTCTCACCTGTCCTTAGATCATTGTCTCACCTGTCCTTAGTTTATTGTCTCATCTGTCCTTAGATTATTGTCTCACCTGTCCTTAGATTATTGTCTCACCTGTCCTTAGATCATTGTCTCACCTGTCCTTAGTTTATTGTCTCATCTGTCCTTAGATTATTGTCTCACCTGTCCTTAGATTACTGTCTCACCTGTCCTTAGATCATTGTCTCACCTGTCCTTAGATCATTGTCTCACCTGTCCTTAGATTATTGTCTCACCTGTCCTTAGATTATTATCTCACCTGTCCTTAGATTATTATCTCACCTGTCCTTAGATTATTGTCTCACCTGTCCTTAGATCATTGTCTCACCTGTCCTTAGTTTATTGTCTCATCTGTCCTTAGATTATTGTCTCACCTGTCCTTAGATTATTGTCTCACCTGTCCTTAGATTATTATCTCACCTGTCTTTAGATCATTGTCTCAGCTGTCCTTAGATTATTGTCTCACCTGTCCTTAGATTATTGTCTCACCTGTCTTTAGATCATTGTCTCACCTGTCGTTAGATCATTGTCTCACCTGTCTTTAGATCATTGTCTCACCTGTCTTTAGATTATTGTCTCACCTGTCTTTAGATCATTGTCTCACCTGTCGTTAGATCATTGTCTCACCTGTCTTTAGATCATTGTCTCACCTGTCTTTAGATTATTGTCTCACCTGTCTTTAGATCATTGTCTCACCTGTCTTTAGATCATTGTCTCACCTGTCCTTAGATTATTGTCTCACCTGTCCTTAGATTATTGTCTCACCTGTCTTTAGATTATTGTCTCACCTGTCTTTAGATCATTGTCTCACCTGTCTTTAGATTATTGTCTCACCTGTCTTTAGATTATTGTCTCACCTGTCTTTAGATCATTGTCTCACCTGTCCTTAGATTATTGTCTCACCTGTCTTTAGATTATTGTCTCACCTGTCTTTAGATCATTGTCTCACCTGTCCTTAGATTATTATCTCACCTGTCCTTAGATTATTGTCTCACCTGTCCTTAGATTATTGTCTCACCTGTCCTTAGATTATTGTCTCACCTGTCTTTAGATCATTGTCTCACCTGTCCTTAGATTATTGTCTCACCTGTCCTTAGATTATTGTCTCACCTGTCTTTAGATTATTGTCTCACCTGTCTTTAGATCATTGTCTCACCTGTCTTTAGATTATTGTCTCACCTGTCTTGAGATCATTGTCTCACCTGTCCTTAGATCATTGTCTCACCTGTCCTTAGATTATTGTCTCACCTGTCCTTAGATCATTGTCTCACCTGTCCTTATACTGTGGAAGAACTGGGAAAAGAAACATATGATTCCTGTCAACTGCCCTTACCAGGAATCGAACATGGGTCTCTGGTTTAGAAAACTAAGGCTCTACTGACTGAGCCAAAGAAGCATGCCCTGTCAGCTGGGTGACAAGAGACTGTATACATATTTAACACTATGTACAAACCACACCGACCCAAGCCTTTAACCCTAACCCCCCCCCCCCCCTGCTTTTCTTGAAATTTCCTAAATCTCTACCTGAGACTCTGTAACCACCTTCCATGAGTTATTTTGTTGGATGCTAATGTACAGTAGACTAACAGTGAAAATAAAAATATAATTCCGTGTGAAAAAAAGGAAGCATGCTCCGTCAGCTGAGTGACAGAGACTGTATTTAACATGGTGTACCAAGCACAAGAACGGCTCCTTTTACTAGAAAATTGTCTCACCTTTCCAATCTGTTTCCTAACTAGAAAATTGTCTCACCTTTCCAATCTGTTTCCTAACTAGAAAATTGTCTCACCTTTCCAATCTGTTTCCTAACTAGAAAATTGTCTCACCTTTCAAATCTGTTTCCTAACTAGAAAATTGTCTCACCTTTCCAATCTGTTTCCTAACTAGAAAATTGTCTCACCTTTCCAATCTGTTTCCTAACTCCTCTGAGGAGTCTTCTTTCGTCACATTGTATAAATCCTCTACTTCTAACCTTCTCTTATATCCAGCTGAGAAAGTAGGGTTGAGCCACCTGTAAGAATTGATATCAATGTTGTCAATATCATTTTCAATTTTGTACAAAATTAACTTCTTTTTTTTCGTTTATTGTGTGCAATGTCCATTTGAAACTGTGTCGTCTTTGAATGCAGTTGTCTTCAGAAAAAACATTCTCTGTGCATGCTAGTTCTGTAATATTCACTAGTTGGGCTAACACCTGAAGGAATACAGTAGTCGCAGATGAAACAAGCCACGTATTGGACCATAACTGTCCGTAATTCTCAACAAGAGGCCCAAGGGTCTTAACAGTAATCTGACTATCTTTGCAACAGTGGACCAGTATAGGAAAATGTAACAACACTTTGGAAACACTATGTCGAGATCATTTCCAGGAAGTTTCAGTTAAATCACACATGTAAAACTTAAAAAGTTCAACAAGTGTTTTCAAGATGGTGGCTGTAGCTGCCATCTTGGATTTCGGATCAACCTGAAAAATAATAACACTTTTTTGGGACCATGTCTGGAGCATTTTAGGCAAGTTTCAGCCTAAACACACCAGTTGAACTTGAGAAGATGTTCAAAATGTGGTTTCAAGATGGCAGCTCTGGTGGCCATCTTGAATTTCGGATCAACTTGAACAATAACAACACTTTGTCATGACCATATATATCAGGATCATTTCTGGCAAAAGTTTCAGTCAAAGAAGAAGAAATATCAAGTTAGCACCTTTAAGTAGATCAGATTTGATAGTGAAAATATATAAGTAGAGACCTACAGATATGTTTTTGCTTTTGGCTACAATTCGCGATCGCCCTCTGTCGAATCTGCACGTGTAAATTACGTTTCATAACTAAAATCTGCAACGAGTCGGGTTAAGATGGAAACCTCACTACAACAACAAAAATGATCTTACCAAAAGAAAAGCTTCGAAATCGGGTTTGCCGTCAGCAACGGATTGGGATTGTGGTGTCGAATAGTTTCATCCATAGCTGATGTTACATTCAAAATCCTCACATAAACATGGTTCAGATTACCTCTCCAAGCACACCCGCTCGCTCGCTGACCGAGCAACTAAAATATCAGAAATGGAACACAGTGGTAAAAGAAAAGGAAGACGGATATAGATTTCCGGAATTTCTACGCGCGCTCTAAAACGAACTTTTCACATCGTTGTGCAATATCCGTACCTACAATCTTCTATGTTATCAGTGAGTCCGCACCTTGGTTACAATGAAATGTCTTACAGTATGCTGGGTCAGCTTAGTCTGATGTTCAAGGAAAAATGTGTTTAAAAAAACCATGGAATATCCGTAGCTATAATAAACCTGGTCTACACGTTGCATCATGTATATATATAAATAAATACACGTACGTAGACCTACATGTACATGTGCACATTATAAATTCATTATGTAATATTTTTACACTGCACTATCAGGAGCTTAGGAAGCAGGGGCGGGGGGGGGGGGGGGGGGCAATTGCCCCCATACACCAAAATCTCGCGCCTTCGGCGCTCGCAAAATCCTCAAATTCCATCATAAAACTCATCACAGTCGTTTTTTATCATAATATTTCCCAGGGGTTACCCTTTATTTGCGTATTTATTAATTTCCTGTTAGTGACACCACTATTTATCATTATGTACAAGGATTATATATAATGATACATAATGTATGTGAAAAAGTATAACAATTACCTCATGTGGGTGCGGGGCGCCCGAGGGTGGGGGGGAGGGGAAGGGTGGTTAGAAATAATGAGGACCTTTGGGGGGGGGGTCCAGGCTATACATTTGTTTGTGCAACTTCATAAAATCGAATAATAGAATTTCGATCACAGGACTCTGAGAATTATATGTAGTTACAGTTGATACATGTATTATGTATATTGTCCCACCAGAGTGTTCATAGACCATTTAGACTAAAAATTAAACGGTAACTACGAAATTCGAGATTCTCTACTTTCATTGTTTAAAGGATACATATTCAACTAAAAATAATCTTTATACTAATGGAATATTTTTCAGTTTATCTAATATTACGGCTGGTGTTTCAAAGGGCTCCATCCTTGGTCCCTTCCTGATTTTTTTTTTTTTTTTACTTTTTTTTTCAAATTATTATTATCATTTTTAACAAAATTGTAAAAGATTATTCCCACCTTCCGGTGATTATGACGTCACGAAACTCGCGTATATATGACGGTTAAGGATGTATTCTTCTGAGGTTTCAGTCCCGTTGAAGTCTCGTTTCGACATAGATCAAAGAAATTCTTAGATTTTCAAATACAACTTATTTATATCTGTAGCAAGTTGCCAGTTGCAAATTTGGTCAAAAAATTGCATTTCTATTTTTAGTATATTTTTTTATACAGGGATTTTAAGATATGGGCCATTTGGCGGCCATTTTGAAATTGTGTCTTGTTTCGCTTGAAGTAGAGCCACAGTTTTATCATTTTTTACTGAAATTGTTTTTACTTAAATCATCACTGCGCCAGCATTTTTAGCTGAATTGAGCTAATTTTTGTTGCAAATCTTTACTAGTTTCGTCGTAATTAAAATATTGAGCATTAATGTGTGAAATGATACACTTCTGTGACTTTATTTTTACATTTAATGGTAATTTGAGCACTTTTATTTTTTACTCTAAAATACTGAAAAATAACAAATATTCAAATGGGGAAAAAAAGTAAGCACACGGACCCCCCATTTTTCTTCTTGATTTAGAAAGAACAACCCTTTCCCTATTGATATGCAAAATATTAACAAAAGTTTAATACTAGAACTTTTTCTATAAAGGGTTAAATTTGGCAAAATGGGCTGAAAATGGTGCATTTTGTAGCTCAAAATTAAGGGGTAGGGGTAGCATATGTTGTTATTCTGAGAAAAAATATTAGTCTTATTAATCAAAACTGGCATATTTTTAAAGAAGAGAACTAGGAAATAATTTCTACAAATATCCATTCATATCAAACACCTCATTAGGAAATTATGGCTTTAATCTCTTGTGTATATGGTCAAAACGGCAAAATTCCCATAAAATCACAGATTTTGTCAACTAGGTATCTTTGAGTGACAATAGCTCAAAAACGAGCACACGGACATATGTTTTTTCTTCAATTTTCTTTTATGGTATGAACTCCTTTTTCCAAAAATCTATATGAGAAAAAAAGTTTAATACAAGAAAATTTTGACTTCTCAGAGGAGTACATCCTTAATTGTACTTTTATCATAAGGATTTTAGTGCTTTCTATAATAATACAATATTGTAAAACAAAGGACAGTGAACGCGTACCTACATATAATTTTAACGGACAGATGGATGTATATATTTATTTCAGACACTACATTTGACATTGCTATACAAATTTCCTTGATTTTATTGTTGTTGGATTAACCGCGGTAATGATATCTGCTTCAGTGTCACATAAAGTTAATTAAGTAATTATATTACGTACACGGGGCAACCAGGTGGTATGACAATTAGCCTCAGGGCAATGGACACGCCAATTAAGCATAACTAGCCTACCCGCCTGACCAGTAAATTTAGAGCAGTAAATGTCAGGTGTTATCTGTTGTATTTCATTTAAGCTTATGTTTATACTCTGTAATATCAGTGAAGGCCACGACCACCGAACGGACAACACGGCACTATTTTGGAATATCCAGGATATGCCTACCGTTCACGGCCAAAGTGCTAGTGTAATAAAAGACCGTCAAAAGAAATCATTACGGATCATTGTTTCTAGGGAAAATTTCCTTGTTATACTTTACCCACGTCGGTTTGAGAACTCGAAATCCACGTACATTGACTAACGACGATTAAAAATGGATTGCTTGTAACGACGCCGGACGTCGTTTCTCCGTTTTCGGTGTAATGATAACTTGTCCAAGTTTAACTCAAGTTCTGTTGTTCGGTAACGATGTGCTGACGAATGAGGAAAATGCTCTTATATCTTCTCATGTGTTTAAAATTTCATTATTAGCTCATTTTTTCAAGTTTCAATTTGCTGCGTAAACTTCTTTGCTCTAAGACCTACGCAACTAATTTTTATTATAATATATACTGGCAACCAACCTGTGTTACCACCCTTCCCCCTTCAATTCTAACCCTTTACCCATTACTTCTTCTATTCTTCCAAGTTTATCGTTTATTCTACTCATTCATTTACTTCCAGACATAATTTCTGTCAATGCATATGTTTTAAATAACGGAATGTATCAGACAACCAAATTATGTGTTTCACTACTGGAAACATCCTCGATATTCCAGGGGCTCCGATCACTTACGATCTCTTCACCCCTGGTCTATCTCATAGAAACTGAAGGCAGCTCAAAGGAAAAAATCTGAACCAATCACAGGCCAGCAAAAAATTCCTTTGAAGACTACAGAGAGAGCGACGCCCAACTTCAAAGCTACACAGTCAACCACAGTACTAATGACACATTATACGGTTCTTTTGATGTACATCAAAGGACTAAATTACCTGTTCTATTCTGTTACCTCCAGTTTTACTATGAGATAGTCCAGGGGCGTAGAGATCGTAAGTGACCGGAACCCCTAGAATATCGATGATATACTGGAAACAGGTGGCACCAATTGACGGGGTCACCAACCAGGTTCATTAACTTCCAAACTAACATCCAAGTCTACCTTTAGTTCTGCTGCCTTTTGCCAGTGGACTTTGAAAATCTTGAGCTTTCCGTACGTCAAAATACAATACTTTCAACCAAGTTACATAGATATATATATAATGTCTACTGTTTGTTTTTTGGGGATTCTGATGTATTTGATCAAGTACAATGGCTCTATATTTCATTTATTATGAAAAAAAAACTATGATATTTATATATTCTAAAAATTAGTGAGATCAGAGACGTAAATAAATATAAAGAATGGCATTGTATTATAAATGATACTGTTAGCATTTTAAAATCCGGATGGTTCCCTTTCCGTATTCCGATCCGTTTTTAGGATCACTACTGCTAGATCAATAAAACGCTTACACGCGCAACCAATTTAGTCAAGCGCCAACTTGACGTCAACGCCGGTTCCCGTCAAAATATTCTTCACAATCACGATGATGGACCAAATGATGAACGATGTTGTCGATTCCTACGATTTAAAGGTAACCATGGTTACGGGACACTGACATAGAGATACCAACAGTTATTGTCATTTTAAGTTTACATTTAACTCCAAGACTTTGATTGGAAATATGCGTGTACTTGTGTTCTAAAAGTTCCGGATCCAAGAATGACCTTTCTGTGAATAGCAGGAGGAAAATATCACTCAGAAACATAATAATTAGTATACACTAGAGATTGGAAGCTCTTTCACTGCATTTGCTGACGCCAGATGACATTTTATAGGAATTTTCTTGTTTAACCACATGCATTTTTTAAGTTAAATTTGAACTGTTTTCCCCAGTCATGACTCATGATCATCAGTGATCTGTTATATATACCAATCTTACATTATCTACATATACTAAACTACATTGTATTTTCTAATAGAAATGTCCTTAATAGTTAATGTTCTGAGTTTACTTGCTTTCCATTTTCCTTATTTTTAGTTTATGTACTTGTATGCTAAGATCTTTTTCCTTAGAAATTGAATGAAAATAAAATCTTAATTGTTGGCTGAAGTTTTAGGAATTAATAAAGCTTTTATTTTATTTATATAATGGCTTATATCTTCAGAAATTTGAGACAATGTACAATGACCAGTTAAGACGAGGCCAGGTGAGTGAGAAAGCCCAGTTTGAGTACGCCTGGTGTCTCGTTCGCAGTAAATACTTGGACGACATGAAGAAAGGAGTTGCACTTATGGACGGTCAGTATTTACATTGTATATAACCCAAAACAGTTAAATTCTTTTTCTTCTGATAATGAATTACAACAGAACTAGGAATTTGATTCAGAGTTACTAGTAATTTAGATAATTTTTAAACATTTTCATTCAGTTTAAAATAATTCTTAGCTACATGTTATCAACTTTTTATCCCTTGATTCAAAAATGTTTCCTTTCTCAGTTACTCAATTTTTAGTATCTGAGAAAGAACTGGAATCTAGTTTGTAAATTTACTAATTGTTAATTTTGTTTTAGATTTGTTTAAGAATGCCACAGACGATACAGCAAGAAGGGATTACTTATTCTACATGTCGATAGGATACACTCGTATTAAGGTAGGTACAGTAAAGGGAGACAACTTATTCTACATGTCAATAGGATACACTCGTATAAGGTATGTACACTAAGGGGAGACAACTTATTCTACATGTCAATAGGATACACTTGTATAAGGTATATACACTAAGGGGAGACAACTTATTCAACTTGTCGATAGGATACACTTGTATTAAGGTATGTACACTAAGGGGAGACAACTTATTCTACATGTCGATAGGATACAGTCATATAAGGTATGTACACAAAGGGGAGACAACTTACTCTACATGTCGATAGGATACAGTCATATAAGGTATGTACACTTAGGGAAGACAACTTATTCTTCATGTTAATAGGACACACTCGTATTAAGGTATGTACACTAAGGGGAGACAACTTATTCTACATGTCGATAGGATACACTGGTATAAGGTATGTACACTAAGGGAAGACAACTTATTCTTCATGTTAATAGGATACACTCGTATTAAGGTATGTACACTAAGGGGAGACAACTTATTCTACATGTCGATAGGATACACTCTTATTAAAGTAGGTATAGTAAATGGAGACAACTTATTCTACATGTCAATTGGATACACTCGTATAAGGTAGGTACAGTAATTATATAAGGGGAGACAACTTATTCTACATGTTGATAGGATACACTCATATAAGGTATGTACACTAAGGGGAGACAACTTATTCTACATGTCGATACGATACACTCATATAAGGTATGTACACTAAGGGGAGACAACTTATTCTACATGTCGATAGTATATTACACTTGTATACAATATGAAGGTATACTTTATGTGAATACAAAATGTTTCAATTTTTGCAGTTTTTACTTTGCAGTTATTCAAAGTTATTCTGCAAACTAAATTTAGTAATCTTTTGTCTCAAAGAAAATCAAAGTTCTTGGATGACTAGCTTTGTACTCACTGGTGACTCTAGATCAGAAAACACCTAAGCAAAAGTTGCTAAAACCTTTTTTGTTCATCAGAAAAAAAGAGATGTGTTTAGCCAAACGTACCAAGTGCTCCACAAAGTCAACTTCTATCCTTTAAAAACTACTAAAGATATGAGCAATATATACAATAGCACATAAGGCAAAATTTGCAATGCTCTTAATTGCTAAAAGTAAACTAAGAAAATAATAAAGAACATGATATCTTCATTCTCCGCCATTATTTTTTCAGTGTATCACTTGGAATGTCACAAATGTTTAGGCACTTAAATTCCATCTTGAATCATATGGATTTGATAGTTCTGGTATTTAGAAAGAATTAAAGGTACGAAATTGGTTCAAATTACAATATAATTTCTTTCTTCAATTGAAAAAATGGCTTAATAGCAAAAAAACGCTAAAATGACTTTTTATATTTAAACATGCTCCACCGCCGACAGAGCATAAATAATATTCATCATTTGAACAATAATTGGTGTTTAATCGTGTATATATATGTCTAATTAGCACAAAAATAATACAAAATAATTTACTTTGCCTTTGGTACATGCGCAATCAGTACTTCATTCCATATAGGATATAGTGCCACGGAATTTTTTCGGGATGCAATTAATTATTTTTCATATTTTCAACTTGAAGTATTAAAATTAGAAGCTCAAACTTTTCAATGGTGGTAACGCTGTAAAGTAACTAACTTTTGTAACTGAAGAAAAATACTAAATTGTCTGCTCCTGTTTTTGATAGTGAAAAAATACCATTTGTCAGCGGTGGAGCATCTTTAAGCAATTAGTGTCAACCATTAGCAAAATGCCCAAAATGCTTCTATTTGACTACAGTACCGAAATCATACTTGTTTTACCGAATTCAAATTTAAGCGCAAATGCCATCTTGAACAGGTCAATGCATCAATGAAATTGTGCAATCACCATTATGATTATATAAATGATATACAGAAAATATAATTAACGCTGTCATATTTCCAATCTGATTAAAATACAGATCATTATATACACTCGTAACGAAAAATGCTTAAATCTGATATTAAACCGCTAAAATATGCTAGATTGCAATGTTAATATTGCTATTATTATGTATTGTGATTCAGTAGAAAATGTTTAATATTTTTTGTATAGGAGTATCCACAAGCACTGACCTATGTTAAAGCCTTATTAAGGATAGAACCTGGTAACCATCAGGCCCTACAGCTACAGGAATACATCAACAAAAAAATGAAGAAAGGTAAGCACTTTTATTTCTCTAATACCATATCGACCCAATAAGTACCTTCATCCTTTTAGGTGTCCCATCGTCTCTTTTCAGGCCTAAATTTCACTTATATATATCTTGTCCAAATCAGCCCTTAATTGTCAATTCAGGATACCTGTCTAATCTGGCATAATTGTATGGCATTTCCTTCCTGATTTATAGAAATTAAAACCTGTATATTCCTGAAACCTGGCTGCTAGTTCCTTGCAGTGACATTTGGTTTCAACAAGTTTCATTGTATATATCGAAGGAAACAGGAAAAGAATGAAAAACGGTGAAAATATCCTTCTTTCTATTACCTGGTAACTGACATAAATCATTCTATGGACGGGGCCAAGATCCTTCTGGTATCTTTCATTAATCTTTTTCAGTAATAATTCATAATAGAATTTCCAAATATTGACCAGTGAAGTGTTTTCATTGAGGCTGAATTTTTCTTTTGTTTCAGAGGGACTCATGGGTATAGCCATTGTAGGAGGTGCCGCTCTGGCTCTTGGCAGTCTCGTAGGATTGGGAGTGGCACTGGCGAAAAAATGAGGATCTAAAAATAGGATTAATTTATTATCATTGGACATTAGTATAACCATATTTGGACGTTATTTGTGACTTGTATGCCTTATATGGGCAAACATGATTACTATGTAAGGATAGATTTATAGATATTGTGCAGCTATTCACCCCTGATAACACATTTAGGCTCTTCAAATCAAAGACTAGACCAGTTCATTTTGAAATTTCAGGGGTGAATGGGTTTAACTCTATCGATGATATCCATAACAGGTATTATGGATTTGTGGTAATTAACTCATTTACCCCTGAAATTTCATAATGGACTGGTCTCGGCTTTGATTTAGAAGAGCCTAATTGTGTCATCAGGGGTGAATGAGTTAATGTTTATGTTAACCGAATGAATGCATAATGACATAAAACTAAAGGGGTTGAGTATAAACGTGGATATTTTCCCCGAGTGCTTAATTTCGCAATATACCAAAGTATAGACATTTTGCATGTAACTTCGGCTTTTGATGATTATATATAGTTTATATACAGTCTACTCTCACAATTGTTTAGGCGCTGTGGTGGAAATTTTTGCAATGAAAAGTAGACCTTTCATTATAAGAAAAAAAATCCCCCTTTCGTAAATTTCCACATATGTATATCTAATGTACATGTATGTACCAGTATGTATGATGGTTAGCTTCTTCCACAGGGAGGACTTGGTGGTTTGTGTGAGAAAGAATATGTTACTTGTCACATGTCATTTCACTACACTGCCATCACTGTAAAAATTAAAATTTTTATGGAGTCCCATTTTTTGTAGTTCCTCCAAGCAAATTTCATACAAATAAAAGATGTTTGCATAAGAATATATGAAAGGGGAAAAAAAAAGAAATATTTATAATCAACTCCTACCCCTACCCTCGTTTTGCGTTGATGTCCTTAAGGGCCGCGGTGGCCGAGTGGTTAAGATGTCACGACATAACCACAAGACCTTCACCTCTGGGATACGGGTTCGAATCCCATGTGGGGCAATTGCCAGGTACTGACCGCTGGCCGGTGGTTTTTATCCAGGTACTCTGGCTTTCCTCCACCAACAAATCTGGCAAGTCCTTACATGATCCTGGCTGTTAATAGGACATTAAACTAATAAAACCAAAGCATTGATGACCCCATTTAGTGTCCCTTGAACCTAAAACTTTTCCTACAGGTACTAAAGTTTTATCAGCCTCGTGATGTACAACAACATCTAAATGATAAGCATTACCGTACTTCATTAGAGATCAATCCTATACACAGAGGGTTACGTAGGTGCATGGGCCTAACTTTTAGGTGAAACTTATATGTGTACAAAAACTGAAAAAATTGTAAAAAAAAAATGTCTTTGCGACTTATACACAGGTGTGACTTATTGTCCGGAAAATATGGTATTATAAAGTTATTTTCTATCAGCAGTGGCCGAGTGATTAATAATTATATGTCCCAACATATTACCATTATAAGCCCCAATTCACCTCTGGATCACAAGTTCTAATCCCATGTGTGATAGTTGCCAGTGGTTTTTCTTCGGGTACTCTGGCTTTCCTCCATGATCTAAACCTGGCATGTGCTTAAATGAACCTGATAATTAATAGGACGTTATACTAGTCAAACCAAATCCAATTTTCCTATCACAGGCTAATGAACATCCAACTTTGCTAGCCAAGGGTAATCAGTACGGTACTCTACCTCCTGAATACTCCTGGCTAGTGAAGTTGATGAACATCCTTAATAACAAAAAGTTGAGAAATAAGTTTGAGTTACATGAATGTGATGCTTTTAATAATTTTGTTTGAATATATCATTACCTTTGTTTTGCTTTTACCTTTGATAATTCAGGTCTTCCATTTAAGTTTGAAGTCTTTTGTTTTTTTAATGATCATTTGTGAAAATGTTAAAGATGCTCCACCGCCGACAGAGCATAAATGATAGACATTATTTGAACACTAATTGGTGTTAAATCGTATATATGTGTCTAATTAACACAAAAATAATATAAAATAATTTATTTTGCCCTTGGTGCATGCTCAATCAGTACTTTATTCCATATAGGATATAGTGCCACAGAATTTTTTCTGCCCACCATCATCAGATGGTGGGCTATTCAAATCGCCTTTCGTCCGTGGTCCGTCGTCCGTCCGTCCTCCGTCCGTCCGTCCGTCCGTCCGTTAACAATTCTTGTTACCGCTATTTCTCTAAAAGTACTGAAGGGATCTTTCTCAAATTTCATATGTAGGTTCCCCTAGGACCCTAGTTGTGCATATTGCATTTTGGGACTAATCGGTCAACAAGATGGCCGACAGGCAGCCATCTTGGATTTTGATAGTTAAAGTTTGTTACGGCTAATTCTCAAAAAGTACTAAAGGGAATGTTCTCAAATTTCATATGTAGGTTCCCCTAGGACCCTAGTAGTGCATATTGCATTTTCGGACTGATCGGTCAACAAGATGGCCGCCAGGTAGCCATCTTGGATTTTGATAGTTAAAGTTTGTTACCGCTATTTCTCAAAAAGTACTGAAGGGATCTTTCTCAAATTTCATATGTAGGTTCCCCTAGGACCCTAGTTGTGCATATTGCATTTTGGGACTGATCGGTCAACAAGATGGCCGACCAGCCGCCATCTTGGATTTTGATAGTTAAAGTTTGTTACCGCTATTTCTCAGAAAGTACTGAAGGGATTGTTCTCAAATTTCATATGTAGGTTCCCCTAGGACCCTAGTAGTGCATATTGCATTTTGGGACTGATCGGTCAACAAGATGGCCGCCAGGTAGCCATCTTGGATTTTGATAGTTAAAGTTTGTTACTGCTATTTCTCAGAAAGCACTGAAGGGATCTTTCTCAAATTTCATATGTAGGTTCCCCTAGGACCCCAGTTGTGCATATTGCATTTTGGGACTGATCGGTCAACAAGATGGCCACCAGGTAGCCATCTTGGAATTTGATAGTTAAAGTTTGTTACCGCTATTTCTCAGAAAGCACTGAAGGGATCTTTCTCAAATTTCATATGTAGGTTCCTTTATGACCCTAGTTCTGCATATTACATTTTGGGACTGATCGGTCAACAAGATGGCCGACCAGCAGCCATCTTGGATTTTGATAGATTAAAGTTTGTTACCGCTATTTCTCAGAAAGTATTGAAGGGATTGTTCTCAAATTTCATATGTAGGTTCCCCTAGGACCCTAGTAGTGCATATTGCATTTTGGGACTGATCGGTCAACAAGATGGCCGCCAGGTAGCCATCTTGGATTTTGATAGTTAAAGTTTGTTACTGCTATTTCTCAGAAAGCACTGAAGGGATCTTTCTCAAATTTCATATATGTAGGTTCCCCTAGGACCCCAGTTGTGCATATTGCATTTTGGGACTGATCGGTCAACAAGATGGCCGCCAGGTAGCCATCTTGGAATTTGATAGTTAAAGTTTGTTACCGCTATTTTCTCAGAAAGCACTGAAGGGATCTTTCTCAAATTTCATATGTAGGTTCCCCTAGGACCCCAGTTGTGCATATTGCATTTTTGTACTGATCGGTCAACAAGATGGTTGACCAGTGGCCATCTTGGATTTTGATAGATAAAGTTTGTTACCGCTATTTCTCAGAAAGTATTGAAGGGATTGTTCTCAAATTTCATATGTAGGTTCCTTTATGACCCTAGTTCTGCATATTACATTTTGGGACTGATCGGTCAACAAGATGGCCGACCAGCAGTCATCTTGGATTTTGATAGTTAAAGTTTGTTACCGCTATTTCTCAGAAAGTATTGAAGGGATTGTTCTCAAATTTCATATGTAGGTTCCCCTAGGACCCTAGTTGTGCCTATTGCATTTTGTGACCACCATCTTGGATTTTGATAGTTTAAAGTTTGAAAAGCAGAAAAAAGAAGTGTAAGTTTGAAAAGCAGAGAAAAGATCCCTCTTTCATTTGTCAGACATAGATCAATCTTTGGTGGGCGATATAGTGCCACAGAATTTTTTCTGGATGCAATTAATTATTTTTCATATTTTTATCTTGAAGTAAAACTAGAAGCTCAAACTTTTCAATGGTGGTAATGGTGTAAATTAAGTAACTTTTGTATCTGAAGAAAAAAAACTAAATCGTCTGCTCCTGTTTTTGATGGTAAAAAAATACCATTTGTCAGCGGTGGAGCATCTTTAAGGAAGGAAAAATAACAATAATGGTTCTAAGTAATTTGTACAAGTGTGCGTCATTTCTGACATGGCAATTGTTATCACTCCTTAGGAGACTACAGTTGTTTGAAGGGGGAAAACATGTAAAATATTTTAATTTCGCAGCGATTTAATTTCACATTTTTATATCTACATGTAAGGATGTTTTTCGAGGATATTTAACTTCATGATCTAAACTTTTGAGATCTACTTTAACTGTAATTTAAAAAGTTTTGCAGCAATTTAATATCGAAATTTTTATCGCCCACAAAATTAAATCGCATGCGAAAATAATTTGATTTACAGTACCTCATTTAATTCAATGTAAACTTTCATAATTTTCAAATGTGTCTTTCATATACTTATAATGTTTGCTAAATGTTTGTATTTGTGCTGTTCCAATACAAGGAAATGTTGCTACGTTCACAGTACATGTATGTATTTTTATGTTTTGTTTGTTGTTTCTTCTGATTCTGATATGAAAAAATTCATGTCTTCTTTATGCCTGCGACAATACATGTATAGAATATCTCTACAATTTCAAATCAAGTTTTCAAAAATGGCATACCTACTGTATATTGTTGGCAAATGCATAGAAATCTAATTGTCAGTAAGCGTAAGCCATATTATATTTTTCTTTTCCAGTATTTTAATTTTCAATGAGTGTTCATCAAGGTATGTCAATTGGTTTTATTTTAAAACAAATTAAGTTCATTATGATCATGATAAGTGATTATTAAAGCTTAGAAAGATGATGTGACTTGGGAACCAAAAGATATTAACATATTTATTGATCACAGGCACTTGTCAATACATAATTTGAAATTATTTCACCAGAAATAATTTGTCTTATGCGGTGAAAGCATTATTTTCGCAGATGAGACAAGTGGCTGTGGGTTCTTTTACATATATAGCAATCACAGGGGCCTGGCGCGAACGTTTTTAACCAACAGTGTACACATATGATACGTTAATATATATATGTTGGTTAAAAAATTCCGTTCCAATACTGTTGGTTAAAAAAATTGTGCCAGGTCCCTGTGATAGCAATTAACATAGGGTGTCCTGTCCTTGTGACTTCAGGATGGATATACTCATAGTTTAGGTCATCCTCGATATTCCAGGGGTTCTGATCACTTACGATCTCTACACCCCTGGACTATCTCATAGTAAAACTGGAGGCAACAGAATAGAACAGGTAATTTAGTCATTTGATGTACATCAAAAGAGCCGTATAACGGTACACTGTGGCTGACTGTGTGGGCTTTGATGTTAGGCGTCGCTCTCTCTGTTGTCTTCAAAGGAAATTTTTGCTAGCCTGTGATTGGTCAAATGTTTTCCACTGAGCTGCCTTCAATTTCACTATGAGATAGTCCAGGGTGTAGAGATCGTAAGTGATCGGAACCCCTGAGTATCGAGGATGAGTTTGGGTTTACAACAATTGATGATAACTCGTAAGTATCGGTGATGATAGCATATTGTTGCTGTGAAATCTTAGTTAGAATGAGAGTTGTTTGTCTTATGTTAAAATCTTTTTTTGTTATTAATAAAACTTGTCACCACAGATTTATGTTTTCCTCATCTTTTTATTTCCTGCCAATTCAATAAAGATCAACGGCACCTAACAGAATATCGTAAACAGTTTGTTTTCACGTATTCAATGTTTCGCATCACCATTATTTTTGACAATAATTGTGACTGCATATATATTCAAAACAGAGGGCTTTTACTGACATTATTGCATTTATGTATAATTATTCATGTAAGATTTGAATTCCTTTGAGTTGTCTAACGAAAATTTATATCTGTATATACATATTATATAAATAAAGTGGTTTCCAGTAAATCAATGGGGTTAGTCTCGAAGCGAGAATATAAAATTGGCGGTTTGATTGATATGTTAGAACCAATTATTCACAACCAGTTTAATTTACACAAAGCGTGTATATTTATATATTGCATGGTTCGTGCAGAAAAAAAAATTCAAGGATTTTTTAAGGACATTTCAAGGATTTTTTTGGTCATTTTCAAGGCCATATTGTAATCAAATTTAGATTCAATCAATACAAAAATCAAATGTTCTGTCGACTACAACTTCTGGAACAAATTGACCATTTACCTTTACTGATGTATTAGGAAATAGTTTAAATGAAGTTTAGGGATGTGTCTAAATCAGAACAAGAACACAGTCAATTTCACAATTAAAAATATGGATTCCCAACACACTTCCCTGGCAAGTTTGATCAAATTTAATGTTCATTTTATGCTATAATATGAATTCGAATGATGAATCAAATGTCATTTTAGAACAAATGTATTTTTCAAAGCCTTTTCAAGGCCAACACATAAATTCAAGGCCTTTCCAAGGCCAACATCTTTATTAAAGGACTTTCAAGACCAACACATAAATCCAAGGCCTTTCCCACCATGTATTGTCTAGAAATTTAAAACTATATTATCAATGGTGGACAAACTCCCTGCTTCGAAGTGCTGTTACTTTGCCAATATTACTGTATAGATACATATATATGTCATGGTGAGCAATACCAGGTAATCTGTGCCTTTTCCATAATAGTGGAGCAGTATATGGTACATGGGTTGTATGTCTTTTCAATTATAATGAATAAGGACAGGTGTGCATGAACCTGCTATTGTTCATGAAATACGATTTCCTCTCCATTAGCAGTAAAGTGCTTTTGACGTAACGGAACAAACTGAAAGTGAAAGTAGACTATAAATACAATTTGGTGACACGTGTTACTGATGTATTTTCCGTGTTCATTATTCCAGGGAATCATAAAGTATATAATTTCAAAACAATCTGCATCAATCAAACCTACATGTTATTGTTTATGATGTTCAATCGACATGATTTCCTAAATGGTTAAATGGCTGGTTTACATTGGAATATCTCGCGAGAGTTTAGCAACTTGCGAGAATCGTTCACTTTGACCCGGAAATAGATGGTTTGGCCAATCGAGGTAACCCACGAGTACACACACAAGAATCGACTGCAAACTGATGCTCATAGAAGAAGGACACGTTTCTTAACTGGAAACTAGTTTCCAACATGTCTGTGATAACAATACGTCGACTGATATGTCTAACGAAATCCATTGTAGTATTAATATTGTCTTTGGGCGTCTTTCTTGAAGGTAAGTTGGCAAGGCAAATCACGGTTTTACATGTTGATAAACAGTAAATGATGATAGTAGTTCCTGATAGGTAGATACCGGTAAATGTCATCAGATATTTAATATGCATGGCTAGTGATACTACTCATATATACATTCCAAAGTCAGAGTGTTCTTGTGTTATTAAGAATTCTGACCACATGATATAATCAAAGTCAAGTTGTTCTGCATTTATTCATGAGGTCAGGTGGTGGGTTTAGAGTTTGTTTATTTTCAACTTGTGGTTATAATCATATTTGTAGTAGAATCTACTTCAATTTATAATTATTTGTCATTTTGTCCAAATTTGTATCAGAAATTTCATTTAAATAGTACTGGTAAATTGAATTGATAATTGAGTATCTAATCGTGATCAACTTGTTCTAAAAATGCAACACTCATAGTTTCAAATGATATATTACATGTACCTCTATACTATTTAGTAAATTCGTTGCAGTTAAATGAGTAAATGAAAATTAAAAAAAAATAATCATTTCCATTTAGTAATGTAATCCCATCATCCAAGCAAAGTAATTCATATCACCACAAGGAACTGATCTACATGTATAAATGGAAATTTATTGAAAGTTGGCCCTTTTATCTAACATCTTTATCACCCTGAGGCTGGATGTTAACACTTAACAGTAAATAAAACAACAAGTTTAAGTGTAACCTCAGGCAACCGATTGTACATAGTATTTTCTGATGCATTTTTTCAGTTTTAAATTTATATGAATTTCTTGCACAATATATATTAGCTAGTGATGAGATATGCTGTTAAATGCAGAAGTCTGAACTCACAAATATTGTTAAAAAAAAGCAATGTATTTTCATCTGCAATAGGGGTAGGGGTAACATATCCAAAAAATAATGGGTTAACTATATGATATTAATATTTTCTTAAAGAAAACATTGATTTTGATAATTTTATGAATATTCCTAAGTATCAGACAACTTATAACATTGTTTTATTTTTGTTGTGTGTATACACAAAACAGTTAAATTCTGGTTAAATCAATATTAACCTTACAAAGCTATCTTTCATTCCTTTGATTCTATAATAACTCAAAATAAAGTGCACCACCATTTTGTTTTTACAACTTTTTTTACTTTGATATGAATTCCTATTTCTAAAAATTAAAGAAAAGTTAGATGTCAGAAAATTTTGACATTTCACCAGAGCAGATCCTTAAAAGCAAATTTAAAGATTTGATAATCTGAATGAACCTGAAATATTTTAATTGTTTAATGCATTTTAATGATACCAGTTATACCTTCAGATATTTTAAGTATTGTTTGTTTGATATATTCACTTATAAAATGTAATATTCCACACCTAGAATATTTTGATATAAACATAAAAAAATTTTTTTTAACTGATTTAAGTAAATGGCATTCCATTTTCTTAAAAGCACTTACAAAATGAATTGCACTGTATACCAACTTATTTCCGTCTAAATTGGACATGACACCCTCAATACTCCATGGTTTACTATCACTGACATTATGTCCTCCCCTGGAATACTGTAAACCAACTTTCTTTCGCGTTTGATTTACTTTCGTGAATTTCATGACCCAAGTAAATTAGCAAAAGTTTATCTTCGCAAATGAACATTTACATCATTGATTATAATAAGAATTTATGGAAAGTTTTTAAATCTGCAAATTTTAATCTTCACTGCTTGGTTTTGAAAGAGAAATCGAGAAATTTGATAGCCACGATGTCATAGCAAAACAGAAGGCGACAAAAGACACAGGTTTATTTTGGTCCTCTGACATCAGTTTTAAAAAACTTGAAGGAGATCGATCAGACAATTATTGTTTGTATATTGTGCTATTGAAGGATAACTGAGGCAGCCATTTCTCAGAACCCCTTTATTGATGACATAAGCAATACATGTTACACAACACAGACTACGATACAAGGGACGTAACTCGTACATACTTTAGACCACGACTATAGCTATTATATGACATCTCCCTTCCAAATTTACCTTATATATCAAATGTTGAAAAATGAATGTATTACTTCTGCAGATCATCAATATAGTAGTTTGCTTATTATATAATTACTAAAATACTTTAAACAGTCAAATATAGAAAATACTTGAAATTTGAAATACCAATTAACCATTGTCTCACATATATTTCACGAACAATATCAAACACTTTAACAAATGTTCGAACACAAATTTGGCACAAGTCATGGGCATTATCTAGTTCTCATAGCGTTTTGGTTTGATTATTGCCCTACCACTCACTCGACTTGTTTTTTGTTCACCTTTGTCATTTGGTGTTAGTTCCTTGGATATCGATGTATCCATAGTAAGCGATCGCGTAGTGTCTTTGTTTGTTACTTTAGTTTTCATTGGAAGTGGTTCCTGTTGATTGGTTTCGCGTTCTCTTGGTAATGTCTCGTTAAGCACTGAAGATGGAGTTGGTGCTTCAGGAATGTGTGTGTACGCGTACGGATGTTGGTAAAATTGTTCATCACAAAAGTTCTCGCGAGTTTTCAGAATGTCTCTCCTGTTCCTCCTATAGGTTCGACCTTCACTCTTTAGAATGTATGACCTTGGTGTGTTATCATACCCTATACACTTGGCTGGTGTCCACGTCCTCCCTGTATGCATCCTTACATGCTCGTTGGGTTGAATTCTAGACATTTCTTTGACACCAATGTTGTAATTCTTCTTCTGTTTTTGTTGGTTTTCTTCCAGGTTTCTTTGTATCATCTTGTGAGATTTGTCTCTAGGCTTCAGCAAAGATCTTTTGATAGGAATAGTAGATTTTGTTTTCCGTCCCATCAGTATTTCGACTGGTGAGAGTCCTACACCAGAGACCGGTGTGTTTCTCAGTTCTAATAAAGCTATTTCAGGATCACGATTATCCTCCCTTGCCTTTTTTATAAGCCTTTTTGCAGTTTGAACGGTTCTCTCCGCAAATCCATTGCTCTGCGGATATCTTGGTGAAGAGGTAACATGTTTGATGTTGTACTCATTCATGAATGCTTGGAATTCACCTGATGAATATTCTGGACCATTGTCCGTCCTCAGAATTTCAGGAATGCCATGGCGCGCAAAGTGTGACTTCATGTATTGTATCACTGTACAACTTGTAACATTAGGAATATCGGACACCTCAAAATACTTTGAGTAGTAATCAGCCAAAATCATGTATTTATCACTGCCAAGATAGAATATATCACTTGCTAACTTTTCCCATGGCCTATCAGGAATTTCATCCTGCACAATTGGTTCCTTTTGCTGATAATTCCTGTGTTTCTGACATATTTCACAATTTTCAACTTTGCTCTGAATGTCCTTTGACATTCCTACCCAGAAAAGGCTTGACTTTGCTAACTCTAGACACTTTGTGATTCCCATGTGTCCAGCATGGACCTTATTCATCATTTCACTAATTAGTGACTTCGGAGTCACTATCCTATCACCTTTCATTAGGAGACCATCACATAAATTGAGCTCATCACGAATATTCCAATACACATCCAGATCTTTGGAAACATCTGCCTTGGTTTCCGGCCATCCATATGTCACGTGGTGCTTTACTCTTGACAATATTGGATCCTTATCTACTTCTTCCACAAATTCATCTGTTTTCTCTGTTGAGATACTAACAAATGTATGTATTTTGAATTCTTCTGTATCTGGCTGATCCCTTAACGGTGCTCGGCTTAACGCGTCAGCTATGTGTAGCTCTTTCCCTGGTACGTAATACACACTTAGGTTGTATTTTTGGAGCTTGAGCATCATTCTCTGTATCCTTTGTGGAGCCTGGATAAGAGGTTTCTTGAACAGACTCTCCAATGGCTTATGGTCTGTTTGTACATATATAGTCTCTTTACCGTAGATGTATTGATGGAACTTGGTTGCTCCAAATACAATGGCAAGCATTTCCTTTTCTATCTGAGCGTAATTCCTTTCTGCCGAACTGAGGGATCTTGATGCGAATGCTATTGGTTTGCCTCCCTGCATCAGACAACCTCCCAATCCTGTGGAAGATGCGTCAACAGATATTGTAATTTCCTCATCCTGATTATAGTACTGTAGCACAGGGGCTTGGGAAATGAGTCTTTTCAAGTGTTCAAGTGCTTGCTGGTGCTTATGATCCCAGTGCCAACACACATCTTTCTTGAGTAGTTCATGGAATGGAGCATTAACAGTTGCCAAATCTGGTATAAACTTTTGTAGATAATTCACCATTCCCAGCAGTCTCTGTAGACTCTTCACATCTGTTGGCTCGGGCATGTTGAGTATTGCCTCAATTCTGTCTTTATTTGGTTTCAGACCATCTGCTCCAAACGTATGACCGACGTAGTCTATTTCAGTTTGATTGAACTTGCACTTCTCTTCATTAAATCTTAGATTTACCTCATCGGCCCTTTGGAGAACAACGTCGAGTGTTTTGTTTAACTCATCTTCGTTCTTTCCCCAAAGCAAAATGTCATCTACTATGACGTCACATCCTGGAATATCTTCAAAAATCTGACTTGTTTCTCTCTGGAATACCTCACTGGCTGCGTTGATGCCGAAAGGTAAACGTTCAAATTTGTAACGCCCAAATGGGGTATTAAACGTCGTTAACCACGTGCTTTCTTCTGCCAGCTTTATGTGGAAAAATCCTTGTGATGCATCAAGTTTAGTGAACAACTTAGCATCTCCTAGCTTAGCGGCCACCTCCTCAACAGTCTTCATAGGGAAGTGCTCGCGTTTCACCGCTTTGTTTAAGTCTCGTGGGTCTAAACACAATCTTACAGAGCCGTTGGGCTTCCTAACAACAACAATAGAGTTCACCCATTTTGTAGGTTTTGTTACTTTTGTTATTACACCTTGTTCTTCCATCCGTTGAAGCTCTTGTTTTACTTGTTGTGAAAGCATGTGCGGAATCTTCCTTGGAGGATGTACTACAGCTGGGATGCTCTCATCAACCTTAATCTTATATTCTCCAGGTAGACAACCTAGTCCTGAGAATAAATGTTTGTACTTTTCAACAGGTGTTTGTTGATTGTTGTTTGTGACTTCATTGTTGTCTCTACCAGTTTGTATAGCATTTAGTCGTTGTATGAGACCCATCTCTACACAAGTTTCTAGACCTAGGACTGGCATGAATCTTGACCTGACAATGTTGAATGTTGCCACATGGAATTTGCCTTTGTACTCCATAGCAATGTCCTTCTTTCCTACGGTTTTAATGCTATGCCCAGAATAAGACACAAGTTTTGTCCTTGTTGTTTTGATGCCCTTTATATTCAGCTGTTGTGCAAGGTTTACAGGAATGACGTTGCATGTTGCTCCTGTGTCTATCTTAAGTGTTACCTTTTGATCATTGATCCATACTTTGACATGCCACTCTGTGTCTTTGGTCTGTGTATCTGGTTCACTACAGGTTTTGTGTACCATACCTACAAACTGTGTGTTTTGGTATTCATCATCACTTTCTTCATCTAGCGCATGTACTTGCTTTTTGCACATTTTCGCGAAATGGTTCATCCCATTACAGTTTAAGCATGATTTCCCATATGCCGGACAGTTTCTGGGTGCATGTGAAAGACCACATTTTTTTACATTTAAATCTTTTCTTTGGCTTGTCTGGTTCCCTTTTCTGACTAGATTGAGTAGAATGTTGAGGTTTCTGTTCTTTCTGACTCTTTTTTGTAGATATTTGCTTATTCTTTATGCCATGTATACTTTTAGATGACCCCTGTGTTTCTCCCAGTTCTTTTAATTGCATACTGCTTGCCTCTGATGCCCGACAAAATTCTACACATTTCTCAAGTGTTAAGTCCTTTTCTCGAAGTAATCTTTCGCGCAAATGGACGTTTCTAATTCCACAAATAATTCTATCTCTAATCAGGCTATCCTGAAGAGTTGAAAATTCACAAGTAGCTGCTTTTGTTTTTAGGTCTGTGACATAAGCATCGATCTTTTCCCCTTCTCTCATGTTTCTAGTGAAGAATACGTGCCTTTCATATGTAATGTTCTTTCTAGGATTACAATAAGATTCAAATTGTTGACATATTTTGTCTAACTTTGCATCATCTCCTTCTTGTTCAAAGACGAACGTTTTATATACGTCGTGCGCTGCTGGGCCAGCCACGTGGAGAAAATTGAAAGCGCGTACCTTTTGATCCTCCTTATCAATTTTAGCGGCTACCTCGTATATATCATAGGCTTGTTTGAACCTTCGCCAGTTTTCTGACACATTACCCGTAAATTGGAGTTCAGTGGGCGGCTTTAACCTGTCCATCTTTTGTAGTTACTTCTGACACCATGTGCTATTAACGGATAACTGAGGCAGCCATTTCTTAGAACCCCTTTATTGATGACGTAAGCAATACATGTTACACAACACAGACTACGATACAAGGGACGTAACTCGTACATACTTTAGACCACGACTATAGCTATTATATGACATATATAATAAAGTCCATCTAGGTAAAGGACACAGTCTTACATTTACGGCACACAAGGCAGGGGCTGATTTGTCAATTAAAGATGCTCCACCGCTGACAAATGGTATATTTTCACTATCAAAAACAGGAGCAGGCGATTTAGTATTTTTCTTCAGTAACAAAAGTTACTTACTTTACACCATTACCACCTTTGAAAAGTTTGAGCTTCTAATTTTACTTCAAGTTAAAATTACAAAAAATAATTAATTGCATCCCGAAAAAATTCCGCGGCACTATATCCTATATGGAATGAAGTACTGATTGCGCATGCACCAAAAGCAAAATACATTATTTTATATTACTTTTTCTGTTAATTAGAAATATATATACACTATTAAATACCCATTATTGTTCAAGTGATGAATATCATTTATGCTCTGTCGGCGGTGGAGCATCTTTAAGTTGTTTGGGCCTAATGGAATACTGAAATTTTACAGATTCTTTGAGTTATAAATCAAGTTTAAGTGAGTAGGGTTTACAATAACGTAAATATGCTGATTTATTTGTAGGTGTCGATGGATCTCCAGCTGAAGTCCAGCAGCATCTGGAGATGGGGAAGAAACTCCTGGCGGCTGGTCAACTCGCAGACGCCCTATCACATTACCATGCCGCAGTGGGTAGGTATCAACAAGAATTCATTCATTGTGGTAATCATAGGACTGAGTCTTTTATCAACTTTTACCTTTCGTCTTCCTACAACATCCAGTAGATCCTTGATCGACTTTTAGCAGTTCCAGAAGTCTAATTACCATTTCTCAGAAATCTGAAGAGTTGAAACATATATGACACATACGTGTTTCAAACTCAAAAGTCTAATCTGATTGTTGGCAGTCACAGGGGATTACTGGATTAACTTTAAAATTTGCGATAAATTACCCTGGTATACATTTTCTTTTCAATGATTTTTTTTCCAATTTCAGACGGAGATCCAAATAACTACATGTCCTATTTCCGTAGGGCAACAGTATTTTTAGCTCTGGGGAAATCCAAGTCTGCTCTTCCTGACCTGGATAAAGTCATTCAACTCAAACCAGATTTTACTGCTGTAAGCTAAGTCTGACTCTGCTCTCAGAAAAACACAGTTAACTTTCAGAACATTTTTGGGGGCAGATTCTCACGGTTGAGAAGGTTTTGACATAAAATTCTTTTTACTGGGAATTAATTCAATAGCGATGTTTATTTTGGCTCTATTGAATATTTGAGTTTTTTAACAGGCATTTAAGATGACTCAAAACAGAAAGTTATTAGATCTTGTATTGGAGAATATAAAGCCTTGTAGTGAAGCAGAATTACAAGTCTAATTTCAATTAGATTGTAGCAATTATGAATTTGCATGAGGAAAAAAAATAATATTTAAAATAGCATTGTCTGAATATTATGATCTTAACTTCCTGTGTATAGCACACAAAAAAAGACTAAGAGCTTAGATAAGATTTCCAATCAAAAGATACATGTGTAAAATATTTTACTTTCAAATTGTTACCTAAAGATCAATCTTGTAGCTAGCATAAAAGAAAATTTCGCATTCTGGCTATATATTGTGATTTTTAATTTTGGTGACCACTACAATATTTCACAAAGTTATCATCCCTACAAAAATTACTGGCTACATAGTCTGTTTAAATACCAATCAATGTTTGTTGAATTGATTTGATTAAGAAAAAATATCTTTTCCAAGTGGGAAGAAAATAAAAATACTCTGGAGAAGTTTTAAGACAAATGATCTGAGCATTGTCAACATTTGATGATCATTTACAGGCCAGATCACAGCGAGGCAATGTACTACTAAAGCAGGGAAATCTAGTAAAAGCCAAAGAAGACTTTGCGATGGTGGTAAGTCTGTCATTAATCTATATGTGATAACACTGGTAACCCAAAATGTGTTAATCTTGCCGAAACTTGTTAGAATAACGGCAGAATACTTAATTTTGAACAAGTTTCGGCAGGATTAGCATATGTGCTTTTTTATTCAGTATTAACCCTTTATATTAAGACTTTTCCTCAGAATTCCAATTCGATTAATAAAATTAAGTATTTCTGCCGTAAAATTAAGTATTTTTCTGTCCGCCGTGGGTCGTGACGGCTGATGGCCGAATAACAGAGGGTATCAGTCACAATTACCCAACTTCGTTACGTGCACGGCTATTTATTGCTACATTGTCGGAGGTTGGGAATCGCCTCTATTTCTTTATTCTAACAAGTTTCGGCAAGATTAACACATTTTGGGTTACCAGTGTAAAAATAAACCATCTAAATAACGATTCCGTTGAAATTTTGTAAAGACTTTACTGTTTTTCTCAGTAAGAAAATTCAGTTGAAAACAAGTAACATTATGCAACTTCAACTTATTTTACTTTAAACTAAAACAGAGCCTGTCTAATTTTAATAACCTATAGCTACTGTTTGTTTTAACTAAAATGAACAGAAACGGGCCATTTATTGGAAGTTTCCATCTTTTGTGATAATCATGTGTCCAAAAATAAGTCAATCAAAGAAATGTTTAGTAGGTCTTCATATTGCGACTGAGTGGTTAAGGTGTCTTGACATTCTGCATCAAGCCCTTTTGGGTCAAAGTGGCTGAGTGGTTAAGGTGTCTGACATTCTACCCAACTGATTCAGACATGTTCTTAAAGTCCATAGCTGCTGATTTAATTAAAACAAATACCAAATCTGAGTAGATTACAATTTACCATGATTGTTCATAATATGTCCTCGTTGTTGTCACAGTTATCCAAAGATCCGACTAATGAAGAGGCAAATCTGAACATCCAAAAAATACATCCACTACAAGCAAGTATAGAGGAAGCACATCATTTCTTCCATGTGAGGGAGTTCCAGGCAGCTATAGATCTACTCACTCAAGCTATAGAGGTAAGCTTTTTAGTTTGACATATTCCCTCTTATTGCATATTACAGAGTTCCCTGCCTTGCGGGTAGGTATCCATAGTTTCGTCATGATTTTGTGAGCGAAATTCATGTCATTTTCTCCGAAAAGTATGACATTTCACTAACAAACACACGACGTTATAATTAATGCCGACCCACAAGGGCAGATAACTCTGAAATATGCAAAAAACAAAATAACACACCACATAAGGACAGAAACATATACTGTAAATCAACTTTCTTTTGTCTCTGATTGATTTTTCACGAAATTCACGATCAATGCAAAATTTGTGAAGGTTTACATCCATGAATAAATATCTCCCACTTTATTTCCACAATTAAATTCAAAGGTACTGCTATTCAATTTTTAATTCGCGTAACTTAATTTCTACGAAAATGTTTTGAAAACAGACATCACAAAAATGTTTTAAAAACAGACATCACGAAAATTAGTGACCGCAAAAGAAATATGATTTGCAGTGTACAGATTCATTGCCTTTGTTTACAACAGAGGGGTCTCTGGTTTATAGCCATTTTTCCTTGGATATCTTCTGTTAACCATATTCATTTGCATAAATATCAAATTTAGACAGTATATCATGGTCTGATATACATTCAAAACTGCAAGTGCATCATCCTTTATTTGACTAGATAATTATGTTTCTGGTATGTTTTGTTATTGAAAGCAGTGTGCTGTTACCATACTCACCCCTATATTAATAATTGAACTCTTCTTATTCTGAGGTAGGAACAGGCCATCATGAAATTTCAGGGTTGATCGGGTTATTAGGTAGATTTATCACTATACTTTAAAAAATAAAATCGTACACTTCACCAAGTATGCATGGCCCTTTGAATATATATCCACTGCTGTACTTTCAAAATGTTATATTTCCTTCTAAATAACAAGGAGGATTGTGTGTATGTTGTGTGTATCTGTAAGTTCACTTTGTAGGTGTGTCCGTGGGACATTGAACTACGAGAGATCAGATCCGAGTGCTACATGGCTCAGGGTGATTACTTTAAAGCTGTTGGAGACATCCGCTCCACCACCAAGCTTCGCAGCGACAACACACCTGCCTTTCTAAAGCTCAGTCTTCTCTATTACGACATGGGAGATGCTGAGAATTCTCTAATGTAAGTTTTTATCAACCTGTGACGAAAAACTTAAAAAAAAAATAGAGATTGGCTATAAACATGTTACTGCAAACTACTGTTTTTTAGCATCTACAATATTTGGCATTTTCATTATTTTCAAAATATTTACAAAAACATAAATTTGCAATCAAGAACTCTTTATGACAAACAAACATTCATACATATGTTTTATTCAATTTATTAAGAAACATTTAGATTTACGTTCAAGGGCTCTCGCGAAATTAGCAAAAATGTGTATTACACAAAAAATACTGATTTTTATAAGCATTTGAAACAACACAGAATTTATGCATAGTATTAAGTCTTGTTCATGTATGTTTAGATAAACATATCTGAATAAGTCACTTTATAATTACTAATATCACTGTAAAAATGTGAAATACAATGGTAGGCGACAGCTTGACTCCATGTTTTGACCGCATGATCTCATTTTACTGCGATTTTGAAATAAATATCATGGATTTTGTCAGTTCTGCCAGAATTCATTTTGAACTTTCATTTGTCTGTGTAAAAACAAAATGTATGCAATGTAAGTATTGTAATTATCAAAATGTTGGTAACGCTTGTTGGTGAATAACAAATGTACAGCGCTTATTGATTCGTGAATATGAAAATTTCGACACATGTATCCAGTAACCATTATCTGTTTTATTTGTAGAAATATACGAGAGTGTTTAAAACTAGATCCTGACCATAAAGAGTGCTATCCACATTACAAGAAAGTGAAGAAGCTAGTCAAACAGTTACAGTCGGCCCAAGATCTGAGAAATGAGAAACAGTATGAGGATTGTATAGCCAAAGCTCACCAGATTCTCACGACGGAACCGACGGTTACGCTGTATATAATGAAAGCGAAATCTTTTCTGTGTCACTGTCATTCCAGGGTAAGTATTAGTCTGGTATTCAACCACAATAAAAAATGAAAGTACGGTCTTCATAGATGCTTAAAAGTCGATCCACTTTTTGTCTATGACATCATAAATCCAAAGATATTTGAAATAATTCTTATTATTAAAGATGCTCCACCGCCGACACAGCATAAATGATATTCTTCATTTGAACTGTAATTAGTGTTTAATTGTGTATATATATGCCTAATTAACACACAAAAAAATACAAAATAATTTATTTCTTTTGGTGCATGCGCAATCAGTACTTCATTCCATATATTGCCACAGAATTTTTTCGGGATGCAATTAATTATTTTTCATATTTTTAACTTGAATCAAAATTAGAAGCTGAAACTTTTTAACGGTGGTAATGGTGTAAAGTAAGTAACTTTTGTAATTGAAGAAAAATACTAAATCGTCTCCTCCTGTTTTTGATAGTGAAAATACCATTTGTCAGCGGTGGAGCATCTTTAAATATTTATAACTCAGTGACATACTTAAGAATTAGGCATTAAGTTCCATGTATTTACTAATTTCTACAATAAAGCAAATGCAGTTGTGACACATTGACATCTTATTTAATAGTAATTTGGACCTGCTATACATTGCAATCAAACCTGTATATAAGGATCACCCAATGGACAACAAAAAATGGTCTTTATATCCAAGTGGTCTTTATACACAGGTCAAATTATGTTCAGTTGGGCATTTGGGTTTACAAGACAGTGGTCTCTTTATGCAGGTGGTCCTATACAGAGGTGGCTCCTACTGCATGTTTTACTGTTTTTTAATGGTCAGTTGTTTTACTTTTGCTGAGATGGCTAATCACATAAATTATAATCTGTAATATTCTGAACTTGTAGGCAGGAAACATCAAGGATGCCTTTGCTATCTGTAATGAGATTCTCGACCTGGAACCAGAAAATATCGAAGCTGTTATGGATCGTGCAGAGACTTATCTTGTTAACGAACAGTTTGATAAAGGTAGGGAAGTTTTTACCTGACATAAAAGTAATTGATGAATCTGGCGATGATATTGTCCACCCATCACTTATACTTCAAAGTTAACTTGCTGCTGACAATTCTTGTTATGAACTGTAAATTTCTTCATGTTATAACAACAGAACAATTTAGGGTTTTTCTATATTGCTTCTTTACTGAAGGTTAGTAGGTTACGGAGAGGGGTACATGGAGGGAAAGGGGAGATAATTATTGTAGCTTAGAGAGAGGTTCTTAAAGGGAAAGGGGAGATAATTATTGTAGGTTAGAGAGAGGTACTTTAAAGGAAAGGGGAGATAATTATGGTAGGTTAAAGAGAAAAGAACTTATAAGGAAAAGATAGATAATTACTGAAGCTTAGAGAGGGTTCGTAAAGGGAAAGGGAAGAAAATTATGGTAGGTTTTAAAGAGATGTACATAATCAGAAAGGGAAGATAATTATGGTTGGTAATATAGAAAGGGATACATAATCAGAAAGGGGAGATAATTAAGGTAGGTTATGGTATTTGGATAGGAGCACTTACAGGGAAAGGGGAGATAATCACATGATATCTTGTAACTGACGGTAAAAGCTGATTCCTGTGAAGCATACTTCATTGTGTTGTTTTTATCTTCCAGCTGTCAATGACTACCAATTTGCTGTGAATATCGATGGTGACAATCGACAAGCTAAAGAAGGATTAGATAAAGCTCAAAAACTACTTAAACAGTCACAAAAGAGAGATTATTATAAAATTTTAGGTATAAAAAGGTAAGAAAATTGATCAATCATTACAAACTTTATGGTATTTAAAGACAATCAAACTGAATATATTTATTGTTCGGTATGAAAAAGTAGGATAATTAAAATTAAATACAACAATACAAAAAAGCAATTAGGTAAATTTCCTCTGATTTGACCAAAATATTGTATTAATTTGAAGCAAAGTAAGTATACTTCAGTAAGTGTGCCCAGATATGCTCATTTGAGGACTAAAGGTCATTACTGTTGATGATCATCGTCTAGGTAGCTATATATAGTTACACCACATAGGATTAAGTGACTGAAAATTTATCAAATGACAGTACCTTTTATAGTTTTTAGCTCACCTGGCCCGAAGGGCCGGTGAGCTTATGCCATGGCGCGGCGTCCGTCGTCCGTCGTCCGTCCGTCCGTCCGTCCGTCTGTCTGTCCGTCAACATTTCCTTTAAATCGCTACTAGTCATAGAGTTCTGCATGGATTGTGACCAAATTTGGCCACAAAGATCCTTGGGGGAAGGGGAACAGAACTTGTATAAATTTTGGCTCTGAGCCCCTGGGGGCAGGAGGGGCGGGGCCCAATAGGGGAAATAAAGGTAAATCCTATAAATCGCTACTTGTCATAGAGTTCTGCATGGATTGTAACCAAATTTGGCCACAAGCATCCTTGGGGGAAGGGGAACAGAACTTGTATAAATTTTGGCTCTGAGCCCCCGGGGGCAGGAGGGGCGGGGCCCAATAGGGGAAATAAAGGTAAATCCTATAAATCGCTACTTGTCCTAGAGTTCTGCATGGATTGTGACCAAATTTGGCCACAAACATCCTTAGGAGAAGGGGAACAGAACTTGTATAAATTTTGGCTCTGACCCCCTGGGGGCAGGAGGGGCGGGGCCCAAATATAGGAAATAGAGGTAAATCCTATAAATCGCTACTAGTCATAGAGTTCTTCATGGATTGTAACCAAATTTGGCCACAAACATCCTTTGGGGAAGGGGAACAGAACTTGTATAAAATTTGGCTCTGACCCCCAGGGGGCAGGAGGGGCGGGGCCCAATAGGGGAAATAAAGGTAAATCCTTTAAATCGCTACTAGTCATAGAGTTCTGCATGGATTGTAACCAAATTTGGCCACAAGCATCCTTGGGGAAGGGGAACAGAACTTGTATAAATTTTGGCTCTGACCCCCCGGGGGCAGGAGGGGCGGGGCCCAATAGGGGAAATAAAAGTAAATCCTATAAATCGCTACTAGTCATAGAGTTCTGCATGGATTGTAACCAAATTTGGCCACAAACATCCTTGGGGGAAGGGGAACAGAGCTTGTATAAATTTTGGCTCTGACCCCCAGGGGGCAGGAATGGTGGGCCCAATAGGGGAATTAGAGGTAAATATTCAAATTTCTTCAGAAAATAAACAATGAACCTGTATCCAGAATATTACTTGGCATTACAAACCAGGTGAGCGATACAGGCCCTCTGGGCCTCTTGTTTCAATTCCTTTTAAGAAATACAATGTATTGTTTATTAGCATTAATTAAATTTCTTTCATTACAGAACTGCCAGAAAAAAGGAAATTATGAAAGCATATAAAAAATTGGCCAAGAAATGGCATCCTGATCGTTACAAAGGAGACGACAAAGCCAAGGCCGAGAAAATGTTTGTTGATATAGCAGCAGCTAAAGAGGTCCTAACAGATCCAGGTAAGGTCAAAGGTCATTGCAGACTCACTAGGGTCAAAAGACTTCACAGGTCAAGTAAGGTCAAACGTAATCACATTCTCACTAAGGTCAAAGGTCTTCACAGGGTCAAGTAAGGTCAAAGGTCAAAGGTCTTCACAAACTAAGTAAGGTCAAATGTTCTCATGGACCAAGTAAGCTAGGAAAAAGATCCTCGCAGGTCAAGTATAAGGTCAAAGGTCATCACAGATCAAGTAAGGTCAAAGGTCATCACAGACCAAGTGAGTATATTCTGTATTGTAGCATCTGGTATCACATTTCACAAAGAAATTCTATTTCATTATAACTACAATTTACTAATAATTTAACTATACTGGTAGTAATACCAGTGTGGTAGGGATTTGTGAAAAGATAGTCTGACCTCAGAGGGGCCTGAGGGACAGGGCCAGACAGGCATGAGGGGTGGGGCTAAAATAGATAGATAAGATATACATAATAACCCTTAAATTTATCAATGGATACAGGTTGGGGGATATTACTTGTTTAAGTTTTATTTGTCATATATATAATACATGACTGTTTTCGCATGAGGCCTGGGGATTGAACTTATGTCCCCTAGCTCTTACCCCCTTTGGGCCTTTTGTATACATATCAGGGCTATTATAAGACAACACTTTAGGATTATTAATAAGGGCAGTATCAAATATGAACTCCATAAATTGTTCTTAATCAATGATATTCAATGATTTCCATATTCACAAAAATTGCATTCCATGAACTAACAATTTTGCAACGTAATTCATAGACGTGTAAATTCATTATACTAAATGTGTTTTTCAGATAAAAGGCAGCAATTTGATAATGGTGAAGATCCACTGGACCCTGAACAGCAGCAACAAGGAGGCGGACATCATTGGCATCAAGGCTTCAATCCTTTCGGCTCAGGGGGTGGTGGTGGCTTCAACTTCAAATTTCACTTCAATTGACGCTGGTACTTGTTTAGTAGAAAATATTTTCTTAAAATCCATTTTGAATTGGTTTTTATACTATTATTAACTCATTCACCCCTGAAGATATGTTTAGGCTGGTCTAAATCAAAGACTAGACCAGTCCATTAGGATATTTCAGGGGTGAATGCTTGCGAGGGAATCTTGTGTATTCCGCTTTTTCATTCCAATACAAAATTGTTTGACACTTCTCAACGGCTGCCTTACATACATTATCATGGATACTGTGTCATAGTTTTTACACCAAATTTTGCAAAAAAAATTATTATTTAATTTATGGATGTTTCAAAGAAATAATGACAAAGTATAGACTGCAAGAATTCATGAAGTTCCTTCTTGCTAAGTTGTCCAAACTGTGATACCATGACATTTTTGCTATTTCTCTCCCTTATTTCCATCATGGAATTTGGAAAAAAAATATTTCAGAAAAAAATGGAAAGCAATATACAGTGGTCTCATAAAGTACACATGATTCGCGGTCTCTTTAGGTGAAAGGATTTAAAATCCTTCTTCATTTGATTTCATACATTTGCCTACATGTCTTTTCTTATTTGTGTGTTTTCCCAGACAAAACCTGTTTTTGTACCAAAGTTCTTGCTGCATGTCTCGCAGATATTTTTGTTTTTGTTAATTAATATTTCCTCTTTATTTCTGACGTATGGCAAAGCCAGGAATAGAAAAGGAAAGAAAAACCAGGATTTTTTTTTCATCCTGATTCAGATTAGACAATAGATATTTTGATTAAAGAATTGGAAACCACGTTCATGTGACTGTGTTACAGAGAGAATAGTGCGTCTGTACTAAATTATTGTTTTGAAGCGAGTGATTTGTGATGACCGAAGAATTGTTTAAATGTCTCAAGGTGTCAATGTATATATATGTGTGCAATAGATGTATAAGAGTAAATGAAAGCTAAATGGTATTTTATACTTTATAATTGGTAAATTTTCATGTTATCATTAAACAATGGTATGGTCGTGAAAATTTTATCCTCAATGTAACTAGCATAAGATAAAGCGCATAAAGATTCTTTAATAAGATGGCCAGATTAATATTTTTTGAAATTTAATATCAATTTATTAAAATAGCAAAAACTTTGACCTTTTTTTTTTTTTTTTTTTTAAATAAAAAAAAAAAAAAAAAAAAAAAAAACTTTGACCTTCAAAAATACTGAACTTTTACAGTATATTCTGCAGCTGAATATTTACTTCTATACACTAACTGGTTTAGATACCTATTCAAATATATCTCCAAGAAAAAGAGAAAATTGTGATTTTTTTTTTCATCAGTTGTAGTCTTGTATAGATGCCAGAGTGAATGATATGTCTGTGTGTGGATGTTGGTCCAATAAAGTGAAATCCGTGTCCTGGTTATTTTTGGTTGTCCAAGGTCACCAAGGTCACACAAAAACTGAAAATGTACTCTGCTGTAGATACACGCAGCAAATTTTTATAACTTTGAGTTATGATCTGTATTCATGCTGTCCAGTTTGCCCTGTAGGACCCAGACTTTTAGTCTTGATATTCAATTCATAAGAAGGGGTTGTGAGATATCTTGAGGCTTTTCATATTGTAATTATCATCATTCCCGGAAATTTTTAGGTTAGGCTATTTTGTGCTTATTTACTTGTAAGATGCATATAAGATGAAAAGAATTTATTTCATATTCTTAAGAAATTAGTGTAATGAAATACACAGCTATAAAGCTGAATTTATTTTCATTTCTCATGTAAAAATTGATGATCTATATGTTGATCTCAAACAACAATCATGATGTTTTTAAATGGTGTAAACAAATTTTGCAGATTCTTTCACACATCACAGTTGTATGGAGGTCTTGGATAGTAGTTAAGATTTCTCGAAGCAAACTTAAGTCAAAAACTGATTTAAGTCATAATTTTTCATATAAGATAAAGAATGAGAAAAACTTGAGTTTTGACTTAGGTGTGCACTTTTGTTTCGAAAAAATCAGAACCTGGACTCATGCTTTTTAGCGGTTTTACCTGCTATGTCTTAGTATTTGAAAATCAGTGATCAGGATATTCCTTAAAAATCCTTTATTTTAGAATTTCTATTTTATTAAACAAACATTATCCCTGGAGACCCACAGTTGATTGGATTTGCAACACTTCACTACACTCATAAGTGTAGCAAGTGTTTTGCAATCAACCGCGAGTCTCCCACGATGAACAAACATTTGACTTTCAAAAACTAGTCATCTGTCATTTTAATAATTTAAATGACATCATATACTGTAGCCTCTTGTGCCAAATCCTGTTCCCCAAATAAGAAATTTAAGTCAAGCAAAAGATTTCTGTTTTTTTGCAGAAAGTCAGAATTTGTTAAAAAATCTGTGGTTTCATAGAGCATAACTTTCACACACCTGACAATTTGGGCTTCTGTCTGTTTCTTTGAAGGTTATAGTTCAGTCATGTATGATTTCTTAAAACAGACTGTAAAATTGTAAACTATTCTATGATTGCATATACAGAGTTATCTTCCCTTGTATGTCGGTATTTATTGTAATGTGTGTGCTTGTAAGGGTGATATATTTTCATAGAAAACAACTTAAGTTTTGCTTACAAAATAGTGACATGACAATGGGACTAATTTACATACCAGATTACGTTTGTGCTTGACTAGTATCTCCAGTTGTGAAGAAATGTAACTCTTTGTAATATTTTGGCTGTAATGAGGTTAGTGCAGGATATCCTCTTTTGATATAATTCTATTTCCAATAGAAACAATAGCCCCACATAAACGCTATGAGGCTTCACATGGTAGGTGAATTAGTCCCATTAATGTTTATCTACAAGGGCAGATAACTCATGATCAGGCAAAAATGAAGTGTTTAATGATATTAAGAGTTATGAATGTTTGAAGCTGGATGTGTGTGATTTATATTTCCAAGTAAATTGTGTGTGTGCTTGTTACATGTCAATCAAAGATCTAATACAAGACCGTAAGATATGAAAACATTTACAGATACATAAAGAAATTTGATATAAGATTAGACATTTTGTATTTTCATTTTACAAAGATACCTCTCTTGCGGGTAGGTATACATTATTACATCATTATTTTTGGCACGAAGTTCACGTTATTTTATCTGAAACGTATGACATGTTGGTATACCTTATGACGTTATCATTCACTACATGAAGCTCACACCATTTTCTCCGAGAAGTAAGGCGTTATGCGCGCAAGCACATGACGTCATGATCAATACCTACCCCGCAAGGGGAGATTACTCTGTAACATACATAGACAGATTATGTCAAGAAGAAGCATTGTCAGAAGGCAGGAGATTGACCATTGTAGTTATCTAAAGTGTAATTGGATCAAATATCTAATAAAAACTACTAGCAATTTGTCTTCTACCAGTCCTAGGATGCAATTCATTTTATTTATTTTTTATTTTCTTCTGGGTCGCCAGGCGGATCACAGGAGATATAGAAGATTATAAGTTACAAGCAGATAAGAACATAATACAAACCAAGGATTTTTTTTTATTTCCCTATTGAAATCATAAACAATGCTGTGATATCATAATTTTTTCTTTTGAAAATTTTAAAGATAGCATTGTCATGGAAATGAAATACTGATTAACATGGAGTAAATGAAGAGATGGAAGTTGATTGGTCATAATATTGTTTCCATGGAAACAGCTCCATCTATGCAGATTACTTGAGGTGTGTGTGCTTTTTATTGAAAGGTAGAGGAATCTGAATGTTTATACCACAGATTTTATTGTGAATGAATATATATGTAAATAAAATCTTTATATAAACAATTTTGTTCTTGTTTTTTGTTGTAATTTTTCACTTTTGGTTTGGTTTGTTTATTTTTACGTCCTATTAACAGCCAGGGTCATGTAAGGACGTGCCAGGTTTGTTGGTGGAGGAAAGCCGGAGTACCCGGAGAAAAACCACCGGCCAACGGTCAGTACCTAGCAACTGCCCCACATGGGATTTGAACCCGCTTCCCAGAGGTGGAGGGCTTGTGGTAATATGTCGGGACATCTTAACCACTCGGCCACCGCGGCCCCCAGTAATTTTTCACATAGGATTGGTTAAAATTGAGGTTTCGCGTCAGTAATCCTTGGTTTGAAACAATTTTATTTAAGTTTCAAACTGAAGCTGAATGGAAAAGATGTATGTGTTTCCAGCAGTGAAAATCTTATCTTAACATAACAAGAGCTGTTGGAGAACAGCAAAGCTTGCCTATTCAGAAGAAGTTGATGTTCAAGTATTTACTATTTAAACATGGAAATATGACAAATTAACAGACTCAAAAACCCCCTAAAGGGCCCCAAATTGGTTGTATTATCACGTTCAGCATCCGTACACATTAGGAAAATAAAATCATAAACATTTATGATGACTTATGCTTAAACAATTGACAAAATAGAAACTTGCTCAAAAACTTTAACGTGAAATGGGACGTCAACGCCGACGCCGACGCCGGGGTGACAACATTAGCTCCCCCTATTCTTCGAATAGGCGAGCTAAAAACTAAGTTCATTGGTGTACTCCGGTTAACAAAATTTGGATTATTGAGGTCTTGCACGAAGTATCATCAATTAGTACGAATAAACAATAGCCCAATGAAGGAACGACAGACTCTGGTGAAGGGTAGTTATACTTACTTAATCATGACAACTAATACAAAATCATTGAAATTTTTATTAACACGCAAAAAAATAACTTTCCAATTTTTAAGCATCTGAAATGATTATCAAAGATATTAACAGCATCATAAAAAGGATACATAATATAAATATAGTTATATCTGTTCAAAATTATTTTGTATAGTAATATGCATGTGAAACTTGTACTGTCAAAATGATTACGTACAGTAATCTGCAAGTGAAACTTGTACCAAGTAATTAACTAATTTTGATTGTTAACAAATCACCTGGTACCATAGTGTTACAAAAAAAAATTGTAATATTTTCAATGACATTGTTGAAATGATAACATTATAATGCTGCATAAATTCTGATTAAAGATGCTCAACCACAGACAAAACATAAATGATAATCATCAATTGAAAAATAATTGGTGT
This sequence comes from Argopecten irradians, assembly GCF_041381155.1. NCBI lineage: Eukaryota > Metazoa > Mollusca > Bivalvia > Pectinida > Pectinidae > Argopecten > Argopecten irradians. Next base: position 37,606,508 of record NC_091147.1, on the reverse strand, counting down.
TAAATCGTGTATATATGTGTATTTAACACAAAAAAATAATGAAAAAATAATCTATTTTGCCTTTGGTGCTTGCACAATCAGTATTTCATTCAATATATAGCATATAGTGACACAGAATTTTTTCACAATGCAATTATTTATTTTTTTTATATTTTTAACTTGAAGTAAAATTAGAAGATCAAAATTTTCAATGGTGGTAATAATGGTGTATTGTAAGTAACTTTTGTAACTGAAGAAAATTACTCAATCATCTGATACTGTTTTTGATAGTGACAAAATACCGTTTATCAGTGGTGGAGCATCTTAAGTAAATTTACACGGTATAAAATACTGTATAGTTAGTTATTTTTGTGGGCCAAAATTTTTGCAGGTTATTTTGATCTAAAAGTTAAAACCTAAATTTTAGGGAATCATAATCCCGCAATTTGCCTTGAGTTGTATAATAAATTATATAATTTACCGCTTACATAGATGCAAATTGCCCGCAAAATCACGAAAATATCCCTGCGAAAATAACCGACTATGCAGTAATAATTAGTACTGATTCCATTACAACTACGAAATGTAATATATGCAATCCAATACATATTTTTTCTTTGTTTTCATACTAAATAAATCTAGCTTTCTGATTGGCTGATTATTTTTTTCATAACACTATAAAAAAAATAATCCGAGAATGGTGCGAAAACCTGCCATTATCGCGATGTCACAATAGAAACATTGACGTTTGGTACTGATTCGGAAAAATCGTCCCTTGGAAAATCAATGGAATCGTATGTGTAGATGTATTTGATTTTATCAAATAGTCTGGTAAATTAAATATAAGCATTGATGTAACTATTTTTTAGCGTCATCAGGTTATGAAATAAATTTTGTTTGCAAACAGCGTGAATCCATGTAGCGGATTCTCATAAATATTGAAAAATGAAAATGAAAATTTCTTTCATACTGCGATGCAATTAAAAATAGTAACATCAATGCTTAAATGCTTTCTGAAAGAGGCGATGGATGGATGGATGGACGTAGCTTGGAATATTCCATCCTCAACATTTCAGGGGTTACTATCACTGACATTATATCCTCCAGCTATCTCAGTCAACTGGAGGCAACAGAAGACATGGGTAATTTGATCCTTTGATGTACATCAAAGGAATTGTTTAGGTACATTAAAGGAATTGTTTAGGTACACTATGATTGGCTGTGTTGCTTTTATGCTGGACATCACTCTGTCTGTAGTCTTCAGAGGACGTCTCTGCTAGCCTTTGATAGGTCAGTTTTTTCTCTACTGAACTGCCTCAAGTTTTACTATTATATTGACCAGGGTTGGATATGATATCAGTGATAGTAACCCCTGGAGTATCGAAATGCACTTTAACATTCATTGCTGGATGGATCGGTAAGAAAGACCACTTTGTGATTAACCCCACCAATTAATAAACATTACATAATACATAGAAATACTGTACATATACAATTGTATGTAGCAAAACCTCGTCTTTGTAGTAAGCTGTTCAGACGGGTACATGGAATACACAAGGTCCTGGGACATACGGTTAGGTACTTTGGTTTTTATCAATGTCACTTTTCAATGTCACTTTTCGTACCATTTACCTATCTCGCTTTCAAAACTATGAAACAGTTTCTCAGGATTATATTACTTGTCAGAATATCTTGACAATGATGTATAGTAGTTCATCCCAATTGCTTTTTCACATTGTGTTTTTCTATGCATGGTTACTATTACTCGTTATATATACACTTCTGGAATATGTGACGTCATAGTAAAACTTCAGGCAGTTCAGGAGAAAAAAACCCTGACCAATAATCGGACTACATTAAAGATTATAGGGAAAGTGCAACTTCAAAGCAACTCAATCAACTACAGTGTACTGTTATTTTCTCCTGCACTGCCTTCACTGAAGTTCAGTTTTACTACGATATATTCCAGAGGTTGATATAACGACACTTATAGGACTGGTGGTAGGCCATCCTCGATACTCAAGGGGTTCCGATCACTTACGGTCTTTACACCCCTGGACTATCTCATGGTAAAGCTGGAGGCAGCTCAGCGGAAACATCTGAACCAATCACAGGCCTGCATATATTTCCTTTGAAGACTTACAGAGCGACGCCCAACATCAAAGCTCACCGCCAACCACATTGTATTGTTAAACGACTCTTTTGATGTAAATTAAACGACTAAATTACATGTTCTGTTGCCTCCAATTTTAATGAAATAGTCCAGGGGAGTAGAGATCGTAAGTGATCGGAACCCCTGGAGTATCGAGAATGGTGGTAGGCAAGTCCCTGTGTCTCAGAAATAAAGATTTGAAAGTTTGACCAATACACATGTCGTTAATGATAAGGATATGTTTTACTGGATTTGGATTGGCCGAACTTTCAAATCTTTATTTCTGGATCACAGACTCTCGCCTTCCACCTGTGACTTATATAGTAGTAACCCCTGGAGTATCGAGGATGTCCACCTGTGACTTATATAGTAACTCCTGGAGTATCGAGGATGTCCACCTGTGACTTATATAGTAACCCCTGGAGTATCGAGGATGGTTCCTACTTACTTGGACTGTTTCTTTGGTGACTGGTAGTCTTTCGCTTTCGTGCACACTCTACAGTATCTGTGTTTATGACGAAGTTGTGACTTGGGGAACTCTTCAGCTGGAAAAAGACGAAGGCAGCCTTGACACTTTGTTGAAGCAAATGGAAATTCAAACGAATCACTTGTCCCTGGTATTACATCCAGCGGTAGATACGGATGGGCCTGAAAGACACCGTATGCTTTTTCGGGCCAACAGCGGAAGGTGTCTGCGTAGCGCTCCGAGGCAACAAGCAGACGAGAGTGGTTCTCCTCGCTGCTTTTCAACTTCTTATACAGTATAAACAAAGCAGCCGTATCAACACAACAGTATTTTTTCAGATTCTCAGAGAGTGGTCTTGTTTTCCAAGCATGACTATCGCCTATGATTTGGATTTGGCATCTTTTCTTGCTCTCGATCATAGCTTCGTCTTTGACATACACTTCAATGCAGCGAAGGATACCATTCAACAGTTGTACATCATCAACCCTTGCAGATCGTCTCGACTCTTCTTCTTCATCACTTTCTGAAGCTCTACTGTTCCTATTCATGACGTCCAGAAGTTGAAGATCCAGGATGCCTGCCAGTTGGACTTTTTGCTGATGGAGAAGGTTATCTGCGTCACGTCGACAATCAAACATCAGTTTCTCTTTCGTTTTGTCCTCAAGGATATCCCGAAGACCGCTGTCAAAAACACGCTGACCCAATTGTTGAACGTCGAAAATGTACACTTTTTTAGGTGTAGCAATAGTGATTATAGTTAGGTCCCCAGATCTTCCATGCCACAACTTGAACCCTTTACAGTCCACAGCCAATAACTTATGTCGTCTTAATTTGCTGAGTGCACGTTCGCATTTCGTTGTGTTGTTAACAAACATGAAACTTTGATCTGCTACTGTGCACACGCTGCAGTATTGCTGTTCATTAGAAAGTTGTGTCTCTGGGAACTCTTCATCAGAGAAACGACGACGACACCGAGCACACTTCGTCGACCCTGTCGAAAATTCAAACGAATCTCCGGGCTCTGGTATTATGTCCAGGGGTAGCAATGAATGAGCCTCAAAGTCCCCATAAGTTCTTTCAGACAAACAGCGGAAGGTGTTAGCATAGCGTTCTGAGGCGACGAGCAGGCGAGAGTGATTTCTCCCACCTCCATTTAGCTTGGTATACAATGCGAACAATGTCATCGTGTCTAAATAACAGCAGTTCTTCATATTCTTAGACAATGGCCTTCTTTTCCAGGAATCATTGTCATCCACCACTTGCTTCTTTGATCCCAACAAACTCTCAATCATAGCTTTGTCTTTCACGTACTCTTGTGTACAACGAAGAAAGCCTTTTAAATGTTGTACTTCCTGAGTCTTTGTAGATCGCCTTGACGCCGCCTCAGTCTTCAAGGCTCTTCCAGATTGCCTATACATCACTTCCAGGAGTTGAAGATCTAGAATTCCTGCAATCTTGACTTTTTGCTGATGGAATAGGTTATCTGCATTACGCCGGCAATCAAACATCAACTTCTCCTTTGATTTATCCTCAAGGATTTTCCGAAGTCCGTCGTCAAAAACACTCTTTCCCAATTCCAGCACATCAAATATGAACACTTTGTTTGCTGTAGCAACATTGATTGCCGTTAATTCCCCAGACCTTCCGGTCCCCATTCGGAGTCCTTTACAATCCACTGCAATCAAAGGGTCACTGCCTACTTCCCAAAGGGCACCTGCTAAATCCTCCGTTTTGTCCACCAGCATGTAACTTTTACTCAGGGATTTTGATGCCATCTTTAACCTGTAACCCACCAAAAGTATTTTTTTTTCTAAATTTAACAGAAGAAAAAGAATTATACAAACTTGCAATGCTATCATTTTACTCTCATGTACTTCAATAAAATTACTTCATTATAAGAAAAAATTTACTTACAAAATATCTGTTACTTTCAGGTGTTCCTAAATTTTGTCATATACAGCGGAACTCTCTCTTACAATCTCTCTTTACTTAGTATATACTAGTTCCGTGTCGTAAAGTGATGCACACAAGAAAGATAACATTAGAATGGTCGATGTATCCAAATTCAACCAAAGTATTTGAGCTCTTCTATGTTTATGCACAAAGTCTTTCGTGGTATATATTGACATACTACTATTGATAAAGCGTTATCGCTGTCTCATGACCTCATCACGTGCGTCTGTATGCTAGTGTGACAACTCAATTTGTATACAAAATAACGACTTAGCTATGTCGTAAAAACGACTTAGTATGTCATAATAGCGACTTAGTATGTCATAATAAAGACTTACCTATGTCGTAATAACGACTTAGTATCTTGTAATAACGACTTACCTAAGTCAATATAACGGCATAACTAAGTCGTTAGTACGACATACTAAGTCGTTATTACGACATAACTAAGTCGTTATTACGACATAACTAAGTCGTTATTACGACATAGGTAAATCATTATTACGAGATACTTATTGTTATTACGAGATACAGTCGTTATTACGAGACCTAGTCGTTATTACGAGATACTAAGTCGTTATTACGAGATACCAAGTCGTTATTATTATTACGACATAGGTAAGTCGTTATTATGACATAACTAAGTCGTTATTACGACATACATTTGTAGGTAAGTCGTTATTACGAGATAACAAAGTCGTTATTACGACATAACAAAGTCGTTATTACGAGATACCAAGTCGTTATTACGAGATACTAAGTCGTCATTATGAGATACCATGTGGTTATTACGACATAACTAAGTCGTTTTTTACGACAGTATAGGTAAGTCGTTATTACGAGATGACACGGCGGGTAGAAAACAACGTTATAAAACGACATAGGTAAATCGTTATTACGACATAGGTAAGTCGTTATTACGAGATACTAAGTCGTTTTAACGAGATTCTAAGTCGTTATAACGACATAATATTTTTTTCAATGTGACCCTAACAGGCTTCCGTAGAAGAACTATAAATTTACCGATAAATATTACTGTAATCATGATAGCCTTATATAGCTTTTTGGGAAGCTAATATACTTGTAGCACATTAATATACAGTATGCAATTATCGAATGTGTACATTTTAACCACATTTATTGAACATGTATATCCATTTTATCATATTTATATTTTTAACAGGATGGGCACAACCCTGCATATTGGTAACAGTTACCCATTTGAGTAACAGTTACCTGTTTGTAGTAATCAAAAAGTATTTACCCAAATGAGGAATTCTGTGAAAAAAACCTCATAATGTTGTTTTAAAAAATTATCATCAAAAAAGGGCATCATAATTTTTAGAATGCCTTACTGTACGACATTTGGGTAACTTATATTTACTCAAATGGGTAACTATTACCCATACGCAGGGTTGTGCCCAACCTGTTTAAATTATTGCACATATATTTAAAAATATCGCATTTACATATTTCTATTTCCTGAGGCCTTCCAGCACTATACGTATTTAGTTAGAACGAATATACGTACCCGGCCTTTTAACTATACCTTTCGGCCGGGTACGAATTGGTCCCTATGTGTCGTACATGTAGTGGAGCACTGCCTCCGAAAATCACTCGGGCACAGTTTTCTATACTTTGTTGTAGGTTTCCAATTATTTTAAGCGTATACATGCATATACATATTATTTTTGTCTAAAACAAACATAACTACCTTTCTAATTATCACAGGGACTTATGATGAAATAAAGGTATGTTAATATATTATTTCGTGTCTGAAGTTGTGTTTTCCGTATCGAAAATTTATTTAAGAATATATAAGTATTTAATATATAACATTGTTACATATCTATCCATGTTTGACGGAATACCGGCGACTTTTGTAGAGGCAGGTGTACCTCTTCCAAGCGAGCCGTTGGTTCCCTTGTCCTTTTATATAGTATATAGGCCTAGTACACATGTATACACAACAGACTTTCTCACAACCTACGTTACCAAGTCCCTGTGCTAAATATAATTCGTAACCGCTCACAAAGACGTCAACTTCACAACTTGTGGACTTGCCGTATAATTTTCCCATCAGAAAGACCTTTCATATGTTTGATTAAAGGCCCACTACCTTTCCGGAGCAAAATTTAAAAGTTTTCTTAAAAACATTAATAACAAAAGAAAATATATAATCGATGGCTTAAGATGAGGTTACAACACCAAACATATGCAAGATTTTCCTGTCTAATGTATCGATAACAGTGGAGATATCATTTCGCTGTATTGCCGTATAACGCGCAGTGATAGTCAACTACCCGCGCGCCATTTAGACGACGGCGGGAACATAAAACGACCCGCGTTAGAAAATATAACATTTTTATTTATTCAAATGAAACCATTCTGAAGGTGATGATTACCTCCGCATCAAAGAATGTGCTTCGAGTAAACGTAAGTTAAGGACCTCTGCAATTTACTTTCGTTTTGAATGCCATCTCGGTTTTACATTCCTTTTTTTGGTGCTCGAAAAAAGCCGTGACTCGGAAAGGTAGTGGGCTTTCCTAAGTCGCGCACCAAAATAAACCTTGTATTGTAAGATACTAACCGTGTATTCTCTATATAGTGCCTATACACTAAAAGCTACAATATTAATGGTGGTAACGGTAAAGTAAAACATTAGAGTCTCGACTTAAGTTAGATTTTTCAATTAATGATACGTGTATTTAAAATAAAGGTACTTCTAAGAACCTTAACCATGAAACTTAATTTATACAGAGTCTGGGTACAGAATTTCAGTGCAGTATCGGGTAAGGGCGAGTACACTAAAAAGGTACCCATCATCAATTACAATATGGCGGATTATACGAACAAGAGTCGAGTGCTGGATAAAAAAGTGTGATTCCTCGCTTAGTTGTTGGATTCGATTAATGAAAGCGTTATCGGAGATAGCCTATTTGTATTTGCAATGGGAAAATATCACCAGAAAGTGAAATGAATGCATATAAAATTTGTTACAAGGGAATATGAGTGCCTTTGACCTAGATTTCACTGGACAGGCATAACGACAGTGAGGATATCTGACTGCATTTTCCACGTTCATAATGAAATAAAGGTATGTTAATATATTATTTCGTGTCTGAAATTGATGTTTTCCGTATCGAAAATTTATTTAAGAATATATAAGTATTGATAGAATACCGGCGACTTTTGTAGAGGCAGGTGTACCTCTTCCAAGCGAGCCGTTGGTTCCCTTGTCCTTTTATATAGTATATAGGCCTAGTACACATGTATACACAACAGACTTTCTCACAACCTACGTTACAAGTCCCTGTGCTAAATATATAATCGTACCGCTCACAAGACGTCAATTCACAACTTGTGGACTTGCCGTATAAATTCCCTTCAGAAAAAGACCTTCAAGATAATGTATAACAGTGGAGATTATTTCGCTAGTTTTGCCGTATCGCGCAGTGATAGTCAACTACCGCGCGCCATTTAGGACGACGGCGGGAAACATAAAACGACCCGCGTTATGAAAATTAACATTTTATTTATTCTAATGAAACCGTTCTGAAGGTGATGATAAGTGTGCTAGTAAACGTATAGTTAATAACCTCTGCAACTTTACAAAATTATTGATCTCGTTTTACATTCCTATTTTAAAAATTAAAAGCCGTTTCGGAAAGGTAGTGGGCATTTAAAAAAATAATGATCGATGAGAAATTGATATTTTATATAGTTCAGTTTTATTCCCTAGTAGGTAAGCGATATAAAAAAAGTACGATAAAATGCAAAAAAACGTTTTATAGTCGTTTGTACAAACATTACTTTGCTCCATTAGCAGTAATAGGCACCAATGAAAGAAGACACCATTTTCTGTCTAAAGGTTTTTTGAGCTACAATATTGCAGCTAGTATTTAGTATGTAAAATGTGTACTTACCATCGGCTCTCGGTTACAATACAAGTGTAAACAACCTGTAAATTTTTCTTAGCATGCACGTGAACGACACAGATTCACGTGCAAAATAACATAGTAATGTATGTATACACATGTTCACTGTGGGTATCCGTACACCGGATATTGGTACCGACGAGGCGAGGCCTGTCGCAACAAGGATAAGTTTTACAATATTTGCACAATTCTAATGTAATTAATGTATCTGTAACTATTGTCCAGTTCAAGCTTATTACGTATCGCGTCCGTATACGATCTGTCAACCCCCAGCGTCATATATTTATTGAGGAATAGACAGGAATCCAGGGTCACATGTAGGGGGTACCGCAGTGAAAAAGATGGTTTAAAATAAATCACTGATATAGATATTTAATGCTTTCCTGATAACGGAATTCATTTTCTATGGCTAATTCACGTCATATGAAAGCATCTCACGCCCCGATGACAAATTTGAGGTCATGAAGATTACGAAATAAAAAAGTGAAAATCACGTTGTGTACGGAGGCTTGCTTGTTGTTAAAAATCAAGTGTACGGGGGCTTGGATGTTGATTGTACGGCAGCTTGGTTGACGATTGTACGGAAAATTGATTGATGAGTTGAGAAACGCAGCTTTTTAAGTCAAAATATTTCTTTCTAAATAGCAATATATAATGTTCTATATGATTAATCAAATTACTGATTGAAACGATACGCAATGTAGAATGATTATTCATTTTGATTTTGATCAATTCAGGCAAAAAAAAATGTTCTTTTCAATTAATTTAAGCCTGGGCAACAAAAAGTATTAAAGTATTTATATGCTCCACCGCCGACAGAGCATAAATGACATTCATCATTTGAACAATAACTGGTATTTAATCGTGTTTATATATGCCTAATTAACACAAAAAAATAATATAAAATAATTTATTTCGCCTTTGGTGCATACGCAATCAGTACTTCATTCCATATAGAATATAGTGTCACGGATTTTTTTCGGGAAACAATTAATTATTTTTCATATTTTTAACCTGAAGTAAAATTAAAAGCTTAAACTTTTCAATGGTGGTAATGGTGTAAAGTAAGTAACTTTTATAACTGAAGAAAAATACTAAATCGTCTGCTCCCGATTTTCATTGTGAAAATATACCACTTGTCAGCGGTGGAGCATCTTTAAACATTATCTTTAGATATCTTTCTTGATGGCTATGCCCCCCCCCCCCCCCCCCCCCCCGTTCCCCAGGACGGGGGGGGCAAACATGTCTTTTTGCCCCCCCCCCCATTTTCGCCGACTGAAATGTTCTAAAAATGCATATTTGAAATTGAAAAAAGAGTCCTCCTGCACAATTTTCGTACTTCATTCTAAAAAAATTTCCGCTGCGCGGCGCATTTCCTAAAAACGTTCAAGCACATAATGTTCAAACCTTTAATAGTAGTAAATTTAATACACATGAACTACACTAAAAATGTCCATTAAGGGATTCTACGTACTGCATTTGTATTTCAAAAATGTCTCTTAAAAGATTACTTTGTTTATATGTCTTAGCAAGACAATTAATTCATTACTATTTTGAGTTACAAAACAATGTGCCGATGGTGTGAAGCCAGTATGTTCAGATCGAGCAGGGCTGCACAATGATATGACGACACAATTATCACAATTATCATTTTTAAATGCAGGTTACTTTAAATCGAAAAATTACCATGGTAAGAACGCTTTAATATCATTAAAATACATCGTTAAACATTCTAAAATCGTAATTTTTTTTCTCGGGGGAGACCCCCGGACCCCCAAACTCCAAAATCTCGCGCCTTCGGACGCTCGCAAATTCATCAAAATGCATTGTAAAACTCATCTTAGCCATTCTAAATCGTAATATTTTTTCCCGGGAAAGACTCCCGAACCCCCATAACACCAAAAATCTCGCGCTTTCGGGCGCTCGCAAAATCATCAAAATACACTGTAAAATTCATCTCAGCCATTCTAAATCGTAATATTTTCCCGGGGTCGACCCCCAGACCCCAAAATCTCGCGACTTCGGCGCTCACACGCTAATTTGGCCAGTTTTCGTTAATTTCCTTTAAGCGACCCCACTGTCTATAAATGTGTACAAGGATTATATTTAATGATATATGAAAAAAGTATATAAAGTATATATGGTTGTGTGTTGAATTAATCTCCTCCTGTAGGTGCGGCGGGGGGGGGGGGGGGTGTTACAAAATATTGAGGACCTTTGCCCCCCCATTACGTTTCATCTTCCTACGCCACTGCATGGTTAATAAGAGTACATTCCTCCCTCAAAATGATCCCCTCCGTTAAAGAATTTAACAAAATTGCCAGCAAACAAACAAACTGATATTGTATACAAAATCTACAGACTAACCAACATTCATCATCTTCGTCTGGTAGGCCTACTATTCCATTGGCATCTTTACACGAGATCTACGAACACATATGTAGACGTCAAAGGAAAACTTTACATCTGTCTTTTGGACGACTAGACGCTATCTGTTTTAAACATATTGTTAAGTTTGTCATTTTAGTTATGCCAAGCCTCCGTACACCAGTTTTATCACATAAACCAAGCCCCCGTACACTAGTTTAACAAGCCCCCGTACACAAGCTAAATTTTGAGTCGTCTTGTTGAAACATCCGTGGCCAGTACGAAATTGGCCTCAACATGAACTTCCCATCATAACCCGTCTATACAACCCAAAAATTGTAACCTGGAACAAGCTAGTTATTCAATATCACGAACAATAGTTCACAGTCGATTTCATTGCGGTACCCCTCTACAGGTGACCCTGGATTCCTGTCTATTCCTCAATAAATATATGACGCTGGGGGTAGACAGATCGCATACGGACGCGATATATAATAAGCTTGAACTGGACAATAGTTACAGATACATTAATTACATTAGAATTGTGCAAATATTGTAAAACATATCCTTGTTGCGACAGGCCTCGCCTCGTCGATACCAATATCCGGTGTACGGGTACCCACAGTGATGTTGGCTTTCTAGGAATCTTTCTGCACTTTCGCTTTCGAAAATCGATTTCTAGAAAACCTTCCATCTTTGCTCTTGGTTTTCTTGAAACAGAGCAGATTTTTTGAATGTAGGACGAAAATACACATAGGCCATGGGCTAGGGGAATATTGTCAAAACGGCCTTAGTTAAAACGGCCCTAGAAAAAAACGGCTCTACTATAAATAGTGATATAGATAATGATGAATTTACAATTATTTAGTATTGAGTTTTTGTTAATTTATTGGTTAAATTAAAAATTAAATGAAAAATTATATTTAGTTTATGTATTATTTTATCTGAGGATTTTCCAAATACGGACACCATACTTGAACAGCAAACTCGGTTAATACGAACTCGATGGGACCATGAAAAAACTTCGATTTATCCGAGTGTTCGAATTAAGCGAGTTTTCAAGTCAACTGTTAATCTCTTCACTTAAAGTATACACACATGTACTAGTTCCGTATCGTAAGAATAGGAAGATGTCAAAATCTTATGTATAGTGAAAACCGCTTATATTGAAGTCCTTGGAGAATGCGGAATATTTTCAAAATTATTCAGATTTCAATATAAACCAAGGAAAAAGACGATGGAAAATTGTGTGAACATGGATTGAGCAGTATTTCAATATTGAATATACCGGTAATCGATTCCAATATAGGTTGGTTCCACTGGGCCGCAAAGTTATAACTTTAAAACAGAAATATATCCAAATAATAAAAAAATCACAACAAATTATTTTAAATATTTAACAGTTATCTCCATGTTTACGTAGTTGAAAGCGGCTTTTTAAGTGTCATTCTAAGCCAGATTCGTTTTTAAATCGGCATTTTCGGCAATCTATTACTTACAAAAAATCTCATTTCGTATTATACGAATATTCTATGTAGGATTTTTGTCATTCGGACCAAACATGCACTTCGTATTAAGCGAGTTTTTCGAGTTTTCCAAATTCGAATATCCGAGTTTTTTAACATAGATAAAGAGGGAATTTGGCCGGGACCGGCTAAGTACTTCGTATTAAGCCGGTTTGTCGTATTATCCGAGTTCGTATCAACCAAGTTCGACTGTATTCAATATGAGGCCTAACTAATGCCGTGTATAAAAGTTTAAAAGTAAAAAAGTCCATATATATTCCATTGTCCTTCGCAATACTCTCATGATTGGTTTGCTTTGTTGACCTTTTCACATCTAATGTAATGCAATGTCAACATTATGCATTGTGATTTGTGATCAGTGGGTCAAACGGGTTTAGAAAAACATTGGTTCGGAGGTTTGGGGGATGCATGTGGGCAACAATGGGAATGTAAAACGATTTTTCTCTCTCTCTCTCTCTCTCTCTCTCTCTCTCTCTCTCTCTCTCTCTCTCTCTCTCTCTGGCTCTCAGATACTAATTCGGTCAAATATGTGGGAAAACTTTCCTCCCTTAATCCCTCTCCGTGTACACTCCCGCTATCAACCTCACTGACTCCAAGACCTCTTTCTAACTCTTACGCGTTCTTTGGGAAGGCCAGTAGTTGGCTAAGGGAGCAATCTTTACACTTCAGTACTTTTCACATCTGTGTTTTAATTTAACAGTGCAAATCCTTCAGAATATGTAACCAATTTTATTGATCTTTCAAAAGAAACATGTGGTCCATGTAGTAATAAATGAAACTTTTATTATATTTTTCTTCAATTAAACCATAAATTGCAAAGTAAATGTGGCTTAGTTCCTTTCCAAGAAGCATTGCCAGTTTCGTTTGCACATTAAATTCTAATCATATGCCGATTGTGGTGGGTGTTTGCCATGGTCAGAAGAAAGGCCATGAAAAATGATAGATTGATACATGTAAACAAAAATAGTAGTAAGAAAAAGAAAGAGATAAGTAAGTAAAAAAAGGAGATAAGTAAAAAAAAAATGAAACCAAAAAAAGGAAATCTAGTTCTCCCGGTATTCCATTGTAGAGATCTTGACGGAAAGCTACTAATGGATATTGATGATAGTTTTCAACCTCGTCCTCAGACATTTTATCTGCCCATTCTACAAACCTCGGCCGATTCCCGAACCCGGCCGAGGTTTGCCGAATGCCACCTGCCGTTTCATCCTGATAAACTACCAATGAATTTTGATTCCTAATTTGACTGAAATCGTTAAGTAAATGTTCAATCTCGTCCTCAATAGCAGAACTGTCATCTGATAGATCTGTCATTTCATTACCAGCCATTTCTCCGACAGTTGCAGAGCCTTCATCTGCCATTTCTCCGACAGTTGCAGAGCCTTCATCTGCCATTTCTCCGACAGTTGCAGAGCCTTCATTTTCCATTTCGTCCACAGTTGTAGAGTTGTAATCTGCCATTTCGTCCACGGTTGTAGGGCTGTCATCTGCCATTTCGTCAACAGTTGTAGCGCTGTCACCTGCCATTTCGTCCACAGTTGTAGGGTTGTCACCTGCCATTTCGTCCACAGTTGTAGAGTTGTAATCTGCCATTTCGTCTACAGTTGTAGGGCTGTCATCTGCAATTTCGTCAACAGTTGTAGCGCTGTCACCTGCCATTTCGTCCACAGTTGTAGGGCTGTCACCTGCCATTTCGTCACAGTTGTAGGGTTGTCACCTGCCATTTCGTCCACAGTTGTAGAGTTGTAATCTGCCATTTCGTCTACAGTTGTAGGGCTGTCATCTGCAATTTCGTCAACAGTTGTAGCGCTGTCACCTGCCATTTCGTCCACAGTTGTAGGGCTGTCACCTGCCATTTCGTTCACATTTGTAGGGTTGTCATCTGCCATTTCGTCTACAGTTGTAGGGCTGTCATCTGCTATTTCGTCCACTGTTGTAGCGCCGTCACCTGTCATTTCGTCCAAAGTTGTAGCGCTGTCATCTGCCATTTCATCCAAAGTTGTAAGGCTGTCATCTGCCTTTTTACCTCCTACCGCTATATTGTCCAGAGCGATAAAACTGCAATCTAATGTTTGACCATCACCGGACATCCCGTCAACAATAGACGGGGTGACGTTATCATTTGCCATTGGCCTGTCACATTGACTAGATTTTAAAAACGGTATTTCGATATCCGTCGGACTGTCGACAAACGTATTACTTGAATCTAGTATAATGGTCGTCATTATCAACAGTAAAATGTAAATATTCCAGTTGTAAAATTTGCTAACGATGAGAAGACAATAATCACAACATCACTCATACTTCACTGTGTCATTACCGCTCATTGTATCGATGTCAATTATATTGTATATTGTCTATTTCATTATACTTATCCTATAACATAGTCTTAAACAAATTCTTCATTGTGTGATTTTTGAAAGGTACAATATGGATATCGAAAGGCACAAAATGAATATCGGAAGGTACAATATGAATATCGAAAGGTACAATATGGATATCGAAAAGTATCATATTGATATTGAAATGTATTACATGAATATCAAAAGGTATAATATGGATATCGAAAGGTACATTATGGATATCGATTTGCACAATATGGATATCGAAAAGTACAATTACACCTAAGAAGTGATATATAGGCATACACATATCACTAGTTTAAACAGTGTCTAAACCTTAACAGTACTGTACTTTGTATAACCGCCCACAAACTTTAGATGTTGTTTTTTGGTTTGATTAGTTTAACGTCCTATTAACAGCCAGGATCATTTAAGGACATGCCAGGTTTGTTGGTGGAGGAAAGCCGGAGTACCCGGAGAAAAACCACCGACCAGCGATCAGGACCTGGCAACTGCCCCACATGGGATTCGAACTCGCGACCCAGAGGTGGAGGGCATGTGGTAATATGTCGGTACATCTTAACCACTCGGCCACCGCGGCCCCTATTTAGATGTCTCGCAAACGTTAGTTGTATCTTTTAAAAAACTACAGTAATTACATCTATCATGTTTATATACGTATGCTCGAGATATGTAAGGATTGTTTCCCGGTTTCAATTTCGTTAGTTAGTGACCAGAAATACAGACAAAAATTTACAGAAAATCACATTATCAGTTCTATTGTAAATCGACCAATTTTGTTATCAGTGAGCTCGCGAAGTGTAAATATAAAGACAACCTATTAGATACTAAAGTGTCCTGGTCCCATTTCTCGAAACAAACTTAGGGGAAAAACTGACTATACAAATATTAAATGTTGACATAAGATACACGAGTTAATTAATTTGATTAAGTTTTAAATTCTGTTCTGTTTTTAGGTTTTAATGCATGGTCTATGGACACTCTGGTGGGTCCAAATTGATATAAACTGTAACCTATTCACAGATCCCTGTGATATCGACATGAAACAAAACCAGTTATTATCATTATTGTTATAAGTTAAATAGATACAAAACTATCACTGACTTATATCCACCCCTGGACTATCTCATAGTAAAACTGGAGACAGCTCTGGAGAAAACATTTAACAATCACAGGCTACAGACACTTTCTTTGAACATTACAGAGAAAGCAACGCCCGACTTTGAACCATCACTTGAATCAAAGAACCAATTTCTGCTGAAATTATAAGCTGTGTCTTTTGTTGCCTTCAGTTTTACTATGAGATAGCCCAGGGGTGGAAAAAACGTTAGTGATAGTAACCCGTGGAGTATCGATAGAGAATAAATCCCCGCCGTGCTCCAATCGTACATTGCACCAAGGTCTTTATGTGGTTCAACACTATCATCATTATTTTCTATAAATGCAAATAATTTTGATATCGTCAGATACATGACTGTCTGACTGTACTTTATGGCAAGCCGTTTGGGTTTTTACCTATTGAAATGAAGATATCTCTATTTGATTAAAGATATCTCTATTTAAAATGAAGATATCTCTATTTAATTAAAGAAATCTGTAATTTAAATAAAGATATCTCTATTTGAATTAAGATATGTCATATTTAAATACAGATATCTCTATTTCAAATTCAGATATCTCTATTTGAATTACAGACATCTTTAATCTTAATTGAGATATCTTTATTCTAAATAGAGATATCTTGTCCAATTAAAGATATCTTTATTTAAAATAGAGATATTTCTATTTAAATTAAAGATACCCCTATTTTAAATAAAAATATCCTTAAAGATGCTCCACCGCCGACAGAATTTAAATGATATTCATCACTTGAACAGTAATTGGTGTTTGATCGTATATATATATATGTATAATTAGCACAAAAAATGTAATAAAATAATTCCTTTGGCTTTGTTGCATTAGCAATCAGTATTTTATTCCATATAGGATATAGTGACATGGGATTTTTTCGGGATGCAATTAATTATTTTTTATATTTTTAACTTAAAGTAAAATTAGAAGCTCAAACTTTTCAATGGTGGTAATGGTGTAAAGTAAGTAACTTTTTTAACTGAAGAAAAATACTAAATCGTCTGCTCATATTTTTGATAGTGAAAAAATAACTTTTGTCAGCGGTGGAGCATCTTTAATTTTGTTTATATAGATATGTCTTCATTTTGAAAACAGATATCTCTAATTCAAATACAGATATCTCTATTTCAAATACAGATATCTCTATTTCAAATAGAGAAAGCTATTTACACGTGTTTGCTCAGTACGAAGATTAATTTTGAAACACAAAGAAAATAATGATTTCTCCCTAAACCTGATCAATGATAATGAAAGAATCCATATGCATGTATGATAACTGTAGGTCTATTAAACCGATAAAAATGCTATTTGGAGGGAATGTCTTAAGAACAGGACATCAGGGCAACTGCATTCCGGAAAACAGCGAACTGTTGCAGCTACAATTGAATCATATTGAAAGCGGAAACGTTGTAACACCGTCTGCTTTCCCCGCCATATTTTGCGTCACTACTGCTTTTCTTCCGTCATGCGCAAAACGGAGAGTCAAGGGAGCAGTCGTTTTTCCTATTTGATAGTTAAATACAGATATCTCTATTTCATGTCAAATAAAGATATGTTTAATTCTAATAGAGTTATCTGTATTTGAAATAAAAGATATCTGAATTTCTACAACAATTAGAGATAACTGCATTTGAAATAGAGATATCTTTAATTGAATTAGAGATATCTGTATTTGAATTAGAGATATCTCTATTTCATGTTTCATTAGAGAAATAGAGATATCTGTAATTCAAATACAGATATCTCTAATTCAATTAAAGATATCTATAATTCAATTAAAGATATCTATAATTCAATGAAAGATTTCTCTAATTCAAATACAGATATCTCTAATAGTTGTAGAAATACAAATATCTTTATTTTGAATACAGATATCTTCATTTCAATAGGTAAAAACCCAAACGGCTTGCCATAGAACTTATCATCCTGAAAGACCATCTATAAATAACAAAAATAATGACTTTTTTATTATGACTCTCATTACGACTACCATGATCTTCATTGCCTTGACAGTTGTAATTAATTGAATGTACCTGTAGGTTAAAAATAAATCATCATACACCAACCATTGATCATATTGGATATTAGTAGATGTCAATTCCGATAATTTAATCACGGCTACTGTATCTTCATTTAGTGTATCCCAAAGGAATTCGGATATCCTCGGCTGAGGAGTTCCGAGTGTAAAGATGGCGTTGAAAGTGTACTTCGATTTGATGTCTCAGCCTTCACGGGCTGTTTACATCTTTTTAAAAATGAACAACATTCCGTTTGTACCAAAAACAGTTGCACTAAGAAGTGGTAAGTCTATTTAGATATTTTTTGTTAGATGACAAACAAGACTTACGATTGTAGCTGTGTATGAATGATGGCCAGCCGACGTGCTATTTTATGAACTTTGTTGAAGTTTGGACCTCGTACTACAGTTCCGCGACACAACCTGAATGGGGGAAATATCAAGTTTATATACAATAAAGCGAATCAACGCAAATTGTAGTTCACGTTCTATCCGTGATCCATACTAAGAAAAAAAAAAGTCAAAAGTGTAATATCGTTTTAGCTATTATAGCGTTTCGGGAGTATCTCATCAGTATCTTATCAGTCCAAAATCATTGGATTATTAATAATTGGATTGGCTTATATAGATATATGGTAATACATAAATGGTTAAAAGTTATACATGTACGTGTGATTACGTTAGCATATGTACATGTATATTAAATAGTATTTCCTAGTTTCTAGTAAGATATCGATAGTTGCACTAGGTTGATGGTTGAAATTTCATGACTTGTTTCTTCCAGTGATTGTTCAGTCTGTGTTTAATGTTTAAATGTGTTAATGTTTACTACGTTGACCAAATCACTAGGCAGGGAATTCCAGGACTCAATGATTCTGTTACTAAAAACATACTTCGATGAGTTTAGACGAAAGGGTTTCTTGAACAGCTTTTTCTCATGTCCCCTTGTTCTAGCATGTCTCGTTGGGGTAAACATTTTTTCGCTATTGACAATGTCTATTTTATTGAGGACTTTATAGGTTTCCATCATATCTGCCCTTAATCGTCTGTATTCCAGTGTAGGAATTCCCAAGACTCTGATACTGTCAGGATATGAAAGGTTTTTGAAGTTAGTTAGTCTTTTGGTTCCTCTTCTCTGAACATTTTCTATTGCTTTGATGTCTTTTTTTAACCATGGAGACCATATCACAGAGCAATATTCTAAATGAGGTCTGATAAGAGTTTTGTAGAGTGTGGTAAAAGTTTGGTTTTCAAGATACACAAAAGTTTTGAAAATAGTACCCAATATGCTGTTGGCTTTTGCTGCAGATTTGTTGACATGGCTAGTGAACTTCAGTTTGTTGTCAACTAATACTCCAAGATCCTTTTCTGTATTTGTTTTCTCCAAGGGTATCCTTATACTACCATCTTTTATACAGTATTGGTTGATTATGGGAAGGTTACCTATTTCCATGTGTTTACATTTATCTTTATTTAATTTCATGAGCCATTTGTCTGTCCATTCTGTGATCTTGTCAATGTTTAGTTAGAATTCTTGACAATCTTGTACATTGTTGATTTTTAATATAGTTTGGTGTCGTCAGCAAAGAGTTAAACCAAACAGTTCACAATTTCATGGATATCGTTGACGTAAATCGGGAAAAAGAATAGGTCCGAGGACACGCCCTTGTGGTACTCCGCTCAAGACTTTCCTGCTTGTAGAAATTTCTCCATTAATGATCACTTTTTGGTTTAGATTGGATAAGAATTTGCGTATACATATAAGGAGTTTTCCTTTCATACCGTAATCCTCTAGTTTATGCAGGAGTAGCCTCTGTGACACTTTAAACAAGGCTTTGCTGAAGTCTAAATATATTACATCCACATTACTACCATTATCCAGTGTTTGTGTCCAATTTTCCATAACCTACAGGAGTTGTGTTGTTCATGATTTACCAGACATGAAACCGTGTTGATCAGATGAAAAAAGTTGATTGGCGGTCATATGTTCTACTATTTTGTCACGGATGATTCTCTGCAGGATTTTACATGGCACTGATGATAGGCTAATTGGTCGATAGTTGTTGGGGGCTTTGGTTGGTTGATCCTTTTTTGTTGATTGGACAAACAACAGCAGATGTCCATTTTGATGGTACTATTCCTTCGTCCATTGATTTCTTTAAAATGAGGGTTAGCGGGTTTACTAGAGTGTCTTTTGTTTCCACTATCAGTTGCGAATGGATTCCGTCCGGTCCTGGTGATTTGCTTGATTTCTGTTTCGAAACTGCCTTTAACACCATTTCTTCTGTAATTTCGATGTTTTCTAATGGGAGTGTAAAATGTCGGCTGGGAAATGGAGGTAGTTCTATGACTTTATCTACTACAAAGACACTTACAAAGAATTAATTCATTACTGCTGCTGTTTCTGCATCAGTCTCTGTTGATTCACCATCGGGCTTCAAAACTCTTGTGATCGTTGGTCTGGTTTTTGTTTTCGATCTTACATAGTTCCAGAAGCGTTTGGGAGTTTCCTTTATGTTATCTGCAACATAACATGCATATCCCCTTTGTGATCTTCGTAGTGATGTTGTAGCATTGTTTCTGGCGATCTTATAAAGTTGGTAGTTATTATCCGATTTGCAATGAAGATACTTTTTCCATGTCTGATGGGGTTTTTTTCCGGACAGCATCAGTTGCCTCACGATCTATGTACGGTTTGCAGTGTTCATTGATATGTTTCTTGAATACTGGTATGTGTTTCTTTATACTGGTAGCTAGAAGATCCACACGATTATGCTAATGTTCATCTGCTTTCAAACTTGTATTTACATCGATGACATGTTCAGTCAGCTCTTCATTAATTGCTTTATAGTCGCCTTTGTGGGAGTTGCGTTTTTCGGTATGTGATTCCAAATTTTCTGAGTAACAAATCAAGTTGAATTCCAGTAACAGGTGTTCACTTTTTCCTAGTTCTGGATTAAATTTGATGTCTGTTATCATTTCTTCTTCGTTGGTTAAAATGAGATCCAGCAATACTGGTGTTTGATTTTCTCTTATTCTGGTTGGTTTCTTGACATGTTGTGTGAGGAAACAGTCTTGACTAGCTTCTAACAACCTTGTGGCGATATGAAGCTCACCTACAAAGGATGTATTAGCATCCCAGTCAATGTCTTTAAAGTTAAAATCTCCAAACAAAAGTATATGTGAGAAGTTCCCTTTTGAGATGGTTTCCATGAGGTTTAATAATTTGTTATTGATATGCTCGTTACTATTAGGACTTCTGTATATACATCCTACTAGTATCTCCTCTTCTTAGTTTGATTTTACAGAGAACAAATTCTTCAAAGGTTGAGTCAATCTTTACATTTTCATGGGGAATTGATGATTTTACAAATATAACAACTCCACGTTTTCCATATGTCTCCCCAAAATGAGCTAACTAAAGTTGTCTATAAACTAGGCTTGGTTGTCATTACTGCTGTGGGTTGACTTTGGGTATATCTCGGTCACACATACAATGTCTGGATTCCTATCTGCGATCTCCACTTCCAGTACTGCTTTATTACCTAAAAGACTTGCGGTCGTTTCGGTAAATACGCGAGATTTTTCGGCACATAGATATAAAACTATTCAGTACGAACGTTTTAGTCGTTCTACTGACCATTCATTTATTTTTGTGTTTTCTTGGTATTTTCGCGACTTTCTTTGCGTCAGGGATGGTATATCAATGCATTATGCACTGTAATAATCGATTTAAATCGGCAACCAAATTCCCCTCTATAAAATCTACAGAGGCCTCGTAAATTACTTATTTACTTTATAAACAGAACATTTTAATAACGCAAATGTATTTTATTTCCATAATCAACACAAATAATAGAGTTTTGAAATGACATAAATAGAGTATATGATTAAAAAAAACAATTATATGTACTATAAACCAGTGTAATTCATTAACCAGTATCAAAATCGTAGGACATCAACACACCATTCGGGTTAAAAAAAATATTATACCTGAATCAACACACCTCATCAAAGGGATGTCCACGGGGGATCACTTAGGATCTCTACACCCCTGTACTATCTCATAGTAAAACTGGAGGCAACAGAACAGAACAGGTAATTTAGTCATTTGATGTACGTCAAAAGAGCCGTATAACGGTACACTGTGGTTGACTGTGTGGCTTTGATGTTAGGCGTCGCTCTCTTTGTAGTCTTCAAAGGAAATCTTTGCTAGCATGTGATTGGTCACATGTTTTCCGCTGAGCTGCCTTCAATTTCACTATGAGATAGTCCAGGGGTGTAGAGATCGCAAGTGATCCGTACCCCTGGAGTATCGAGGATGCGATCACGTGTCAAAACCACAACGTTATCAAAACCAACAAGTAACCGTAAATTCATTGTGGAAACAGATGGATGGATTGATATTCATTATCAAAATAGAATTTTTACGTATTGACCAAATATGATTAAATTTTTCACAGCTTATGAACTCTACGAATGTAAAAACATTAGGAGATTTATGTAAATTTATCAAAGTTATGTATAAAAAGTAATATAATTTGTCATCCAATCTATGTTGGATTTTTATTGACAGTAAATATTTTACTCTACACAATGTATATTATAAAGAGACTAATACTAAAGTTTGAAAGGAAAATGAAATACGAATCTTTAATCTACAATATTACGTGGCCTTTTTCTTTTGGATTTCGTTAATATCACGATCATCCTGAATATTGTTTGACATTTCCACAGTATCTCATAACTCGAAATGCGCCAATAAATAATCACTTTTGATACCTATTAAAGATGCTCCACCGCCGCCATATATATATATATATTATATATATATATATGATAAATTTAAAGAAAAATCCTTACGGACGAAATCTATAAGAAATAAAAACAATAACGACTGACTAGTGAGCGCTTTCGCCCCATTCAAGGGAGCTCTTCATCTATTCAGTCGTTATTGTTTTTATTTCTTATATATATATAGATATATATTATTTCAATAGCGTAATATGAAATGCGCCGATAAATAATACAATTGTATATTTTGATAAATATTAATAATGTCTTGAATGAAATTGTAAAAATAATTCAGTGTGTTCAGAAACATTTTCATTCAGACATTGCCGAGCCAATGCTCGGAATTTGTAATAACAAATATTTACAAGAAAACTACCACGTTCTCTCTGCACAAAATTTTGATTTAAGTCATGTAATTCGTTACTGAGACCAACTGTGAACTTTCGAAAAAAAAAAGAAGAAGAAAAAACAATTAAGCATCGATGGTTACATCTTTTGACCAAATTGTATAAAGACACGGTCTGGACAAGAAACCAGTGCAATAGATAAAGTACGTATTTGATGTTTTTCGTGCTGAATCTGGCTCTGTTTACGCTCATGGCAATTTTATTTCGTCGTAAAATAACCCCT
This sequence comes from Argopecten irradians, assembly GCF_041381155.1. NCBI lineage: Eukaryota > Metazoa > Mollusca > Bivalvia > Pectinida > Pectinidae > Argopecten > Argopecten irradians. The sequence continues at coordinate 37,583,192 of NC_091147.1, read as the reverse complement.
ACCGAAACTGCATAAAAGTACTGATACGACTTTTCTATGTGTCTCAAAACGACCGTACAATGTACCAAAATGACTTCAGCTATGTTACCGAAACGACTTGTTACCAAAACGACATGATACCGTTTGATTGTACAGCAGTTCATCTAAAAGATCTAAGATGTACGTTCATGTTTGTAATTCCCGCAATCAGAACCAAACGAAACAGAAACTTTTACACATTGCTCTATATACTCTTAGACATTTATATAAATAAAATAACAGTTTGCAGGAATTAAGAAATACATGCTGCTCATGCAGTCTACATACACGTGTATAATGTAGACAATAGATATCCCGTTTTCGACCCAATAAGCGACCAGTGCGTTTAAAAATTTGAAGCAACCAATGTAATATCTACGTATATGTTAGTGAAATTGAATCCTAAAAAAGGGGGGATGCTTATAGGAATAAGGGCGCTTATTGGTTCGAATACAATATAATGTATATGAAGAAAATAATATACATGAATGTGTGCATACAAAACGAATGCTTAGTTAACTTTCATTTCAACATCACTGATTTAATGATGCACATATAGGAGATTTCAGAAAAGATGACGATGACGTCACACAAAGGTACATCCGGGTGCTCAAAGGTACAACTCTTATATCTGTACACATAAAAATTATATAAATAGTACGGCAAACCGAGAACTACTGCGTTATTTTAATTTCAAAAAGTGTAAATAAAAATATTTGACAATAATATACAAATTTAAACACATGGTATTCATATATTTTACTCTGTTTATACTCCATTTTCGACCGCTACGAGAAAACACGGTCGCCATAACGTATAAACATTGACAGATATATTGCAAACATCAACTTGAAATTACAAATTAAATTCAAAGTCCCCCAAAATATAGTTATAAACAATTGCTGTTATCAAAGTGTTACTCGATAAAACACCTTACGATGTATGATTAGTGCAAAATTAAACATTTGCTTTCGTAGATTACCCCAAGCCCACGGCAGCCATTACAGTACAGCCGAGAACCCGAATTTCGTCCATATTCAGTGTCATAAAATTACGTATTCTGATTTTTTTTTTTGTCATCAATTTTGGGATTTAGTTTATAACATACAAATGAGTCAGTTTGTAGGTTCATTTTATCATATTTTTAAACAAAACTTGAGTATTTAGGATTCTCGAAGCCGTGCGCAATGTATCCTGGTCGGCATACACAGTACTACGATCTGTAATTTATATCAAATTAAATGAAGTCTACCTAATATGTATTCAAATTATCTAAAAGTAACACCACTTCAGTTTGAGACTGTACATAGCAGTCTATGGGATAAAAGCGGCTGAAAATGAAATATTAAAAATGAAATCTGCAGCATTACACCAAGGACGTCTCACTTATAAATCCTTGATTAATCACCATTTTATTTTTCGAGATCGGCAGCCAAACGTGTACGTGTAACACAGTAGTTTAATTACTATTCGTCATTTTGTTACGATACAAGAGCATTCCATTAAAACAACATGTACATATTAAATAACAAAATAAATATCTTAAACAAGTCCTTAATGAGATAGAAGTGTTGGTAATGATTAATATGATTTATATTTCCCAAACAATGCTGTGGCTTGCGGTGATCTACCAGCGACGAACCACAGGTGCTCGTTTCTAATATAAGTATAAGTATAATACTGGGTCAAGGTCTATAACTCGGCCGGCCATATAACACTACCCAATTTCAGAAAAAAGTATGATTATTATCCAACCGTATAGAATATGATAATAGGAATACTCTCAATCGACAGCCAGATAATTTATCTTTAATTTGGTATATGATACAATATAAATCACGCCGTATAAATGTCACTAGGTATCCAGAAACATCGGAAAACTGCCAGATTTCAACTGGTCGGACACTGTGGTGTCCTCCGATAAACACGCCAGAGCTCTAATGGGTAGCTCAAAAACCACTGCATGTCAACATTTCAGCTTCATGGGAATTAAAGTTTGGTAAAAAACAAACTTACCGGTATGTTAGTGTTTATCTACATACCATCCATTTGCTCAATACAGCCTTTTGAAATTTCCGATTGAAAAAATATGTGTCTCTAGCCGTCATGTTGATATGTGTGTAGTACATTTGTTTTCTCGGCGTTGATTGGTCAATTAATTTTCGAGAGCCAATCAACGCCGACAAAACAAATCTACTGCACACATACTAACATGGCTGCTAGAGACATAAATTTTTCAATCGGAAATTTCAAAGGGCTACGTTAGGCAAATGGATGGTATTTATCCATGGATTTACTAACCGGTAAGTTTGTTTTCTACCAAACTTTCATTCCTATGAAGCTGAAATGTTGACATGCAGTGGTTTTTGAGCTACCTATTAGAGCCCTGGCGTGTTTATCGGAGGACACCACAGTGTCCGACCAGTTGAAATCTGGCTGTTTTCCGATGTTTCTGGATACCTAGTGACATTTATACGGCATGATATATATTGTATCATATACCAAATTAAAGATAAATTATCTGGCTGTCGATTGAGAGTATTCCTATTATCATATCCTATACGGTTGGTTAATAATCATACTTTTTCTGAAATTGGGTAGTGTTATATGGCCGGCCGAGTTATAGACCTTGACCCAGTATTATACTTATGTTTATATTAGAAACGAACACCTGTGGACGAACCATGCACGAGCGGCCGTGGTCTGGCCAGATATGGTCCACCTTTCGTTATGTTAAATAGTGTTGTGAGCAGCTTTTTCATGTACAACAGAAACATGACACAATAAAATCAATTATCTATTCATAACTTTTTTCACAAAATGGATTTCTACGTGTGAACAAAAAACGGGTACGTGTGATGTGACGACCCGGCACCGATTCGCAAGCTGGCTTCAACACTAAATCTACAGAAATATATTTAGCAATGAATAATTGTAAATATAAAAATACAAATGTCTGTAACCTCTTAAACAATAAGAAACCATTTTAAAATCAGAATTTGCAAGTATGAAAGTGTATACTTTTGCCACAGTATCGATTGTGTAGCAGGGCTGTACGTACATGTATCTGTTATTGTTTTCATTAGTCGGCATACTGTGTTTGTACCTTTGAGGACCCGGATGTAAACTTTCTGCGACGTCACGCCATCTTTTCTGAAATCTCCTATAGGAAACACAAGAAAAATATATTTTGCCATATACATGTGTACACAGTTTACACATGTACTTCAAACGTGTGTATTCATTTATTGATTTATAGCCAAACTTTGTCTACTTCAGGAGAACATCACACCGATGAGTTTAAGAAAATAAACCCCATGAGTTTGGTACTGGTCATTGATGATGATGGGTTTGTTTTGACTGAGAGGTAGGCATAAAATCATAACAGATCTCATCTTACAAGATGTGCTTTATATATCCTTATGCAAAATAACTTGATTTGTATTGTAAAGGTAGTTAATTATAGTTAATGCAACCTATACTATCTATTAAATCCCTGATTTGATTTTCCGTAGTTATTGCCCCTTATTTATTGTGTGTGGCCGCCAAGGATTTATAAGTGAGAAGGATTCGTGACTGTCTCTTTACATTACTAAACACCACGCGAGACGCCTATGAACCGGGAATAAAAACCGTTTTTCTCAACAAATACTTGTCTTATCGAGTCAAACGAAACACCAATGTAAAGTTTATTAAACTTCACAACGTTTATAACTTGTTTTAAGGACGGATAATTTAGAGAATATGTCTTAAATTTTCGTTAAAAAAATATGACAGCTCATGAAACGACGGCCCGCTTCAGAAAGTAAGACGGTAACCCTCGCACCCGCAAGCTACATCAAAGGCTGCGCCGGCGGATATCAAAGGAAAATCAGTCGTCGCTCAACGTCACGGTCAGTGCACAAACACAAAAGCTCCTGCCTTGTACTCCCCCCAAACCCAGTGTGACTTATCCTTCTCATATACGTCCATATACGTCCTTGGTGGCCGCGGTGACAGAGTCTCAACATATTACCAAAAACCCTTCACCTCTGAGTCACGAGTTTGAATCCCATGTTGTGCAGTTGTATATTTGATTTATTTCTTTTTTTATTGGTATGTACACGTAAATGTATATAACAATAGTTATCTGACCTTTTTCTAGCGTTGCCATCCTGAAATATCTGGCCTTGAAATACAATGTCCCTGACCACTGGTATCCTCGGAGTGACCTTCAGGCCCAGGCCAGGGTCGAAGAGTACATGAATTATCAACACCTAGACACACGCGCCAATGGCGCAATAGTGTTTCAACAACTGGTAAGGATTTTCTTTACAATAGTGGGTGGCGACCCAATGTTTCAACAATGAGCAACATTTGTCAGTTACGTCCCTTTATCGTTTAAATAGATGACGCGCTAAACGTTGTGGCCCCAGTCCAATCCAGTTTCGGTAAAGATGGTATAAACACGCTTGTGAACTGTGCAATGTGTGTCACTGAAACGAACGTGTTGGACATCTTTTCGTGCAGTTGGCCGACATAGGACATTGCGCGCCACCTGTAAATCATGGGCGATGATCCCCACAAATGTTCCTCATTGCAAAAGGTACTCGTTATAACTGTGGCTTATTGTCATTGAATTCTTGGTGTTTTCATTACAGTTGTATTATAAAATAGCTATTCAACTTTTCAATTATTTACTTGTTTGTTTCTTTGGCTAAATGCTTATCTGATAAAAGTATGATTTGCCTTCCAATTGCCATCCCATTTCATTTCCGTTTTGAATATTTTGTTTGAATTGAAAAGCTTTATGCAATTAAGTATCTATTTACTTTCATGTGAGTCATAGATAATACCAACAAATGAACAATACATTGTATAGTCATACATAGCGCTCTATGGACTAGTAATGAGAGCGCTTGATATATATATATATATTCATGTATATATATATATAATAGAATAATTAAATAACTTCACATCTGTAATATATTTTTTTGGTTTTAAGTGGAACCGCATTTGTTGTACATTAGGGGTAAGAATCGTATAGTTGTTGTCCTGAAGAAACCTTATATACTGGTGAAACCTGTCGACGGAAAATAAACTTAAAAACCAACCATACTCAGAAGCTGTATTGATTGTCGTTACATTTTGTTTGAATTAATTTACTTGTACATGTAGGTGAATCTGACAATAAAATAAAAACAAGAGGCCCAAGAGGCCTTCGCGGTCACATGAGTGCTGATACAGAAAGAGCATTGCAAAGTTGGTTCAAATCTGTAAAAACTATTTACGAATTAGAATAAACTTTAAAATTGAACCTTTATTTTTTGTTATTCATTTTGATAGTGTATTATATTACCAAACCTTATGCTTAAAATGCCTATTTGCCTTGCCAAGTCAGTCAGGGTCAGTGATTTTATAAATTTCACTTTTTAATCTATGAAAATTATTTGGTTCCATCAAACCTGTGAATTCAGAAGAAAATTTTTGAAATTTTAACCATTTTGACCCATTTTGGCCCCGCACTTCTGGTCCCTGGCGGTCGGCCAGGACCAATATGGATATGATGTTAAAATGCTTTCTCAGGTTAATAATTCTAATCCAGTTTGACAAATTTCCTATGAAAACTTAGCAAATAATGTTCATAAATTTGTTTTTCCCATATAAACTATAGTAAATTTGATCCCCTCCCCTGGGGAAAATCTGAGATCCCAGGGCCATGAAATTCACAATTTTTGTAAAGGGCCTTAAGACCTTCCAATCTATTAAGAGTATCTGGTTTCATCAAACTAAAGACGCTGGACAAAAGGCGATTAGAATAGGTCACTTGAGACTTCGTCTCAGGTGACCTAATAAAATGCCAGAGAATTTGTGCATGTTGGATGTGATATTCAAGCAGAGGGGAGGGGCTCCCATTTCCTGTTACAATTCTAGATGGAAACGCTATTTTTAAAAGAAAGTATTTTTTTTCACAGGTGATTAAACCGAGAGCTATGCGAGCGCCTGTAAACCGGGCGATTGTAGATAACGCAAAGAACCGCCTAGAGAAAGTAATGTCCCACTTCGAAAACTATTTCCTCAAAGACAATAAGCCGTTCCTGTGTGGTGCAGACATTTCCATCGCGGACTTACTTGGTATCTGTGAATTGATGCAACTCTATGCCTGTTGCGAGGAAAATATATACGAGTCCAACCCTGTTGTGAAAGCGTGGGTAAGTCGTGTCCAGCGAAGAACGGCTCCACACTTTGAAGAGGCTAACAAGATAGTGAATCGGGTTAGGGGTGTATACTCAAAGCAGAAGGAAGCAGAACAAAATGCAAAGTTATAGAAATTATACCCTAGTATATGTATTGTTATACAGAGGTCAATGGTCAAAGGTAAATAGTAGAGGTCAAAGGACGTAAAACCGATCGGGGGAAATTGACTGTAAGGTTATACAGTATTAAGCAGAACATTTAAATGTGGAAAATGTGTGGTATTCATCGCATATTTGTACTGTCATAAGTAATCTCAATGCTTAATTACACAATTTTGTGTTATTTGTAAGACGTAGGATACTTATACAAGGATCTTTTTATTAATTTGACAAATTTTATCTAATTGGTTAAAAGCTTCATCAATAATTTTTGAAAGTTTGATAGCATTATAGATTGAGTTACATTTGTATATTCTTTAATTCTATATTAATGTGGTTATGTATTTGAAAATCCAAATGTATATGCAATTAAATGTTTATTTTTATACTTGTTTATGGTACCGTAATTGTTATATGAAAATGTTTTTGTGATTAAATTTCAATAAATAATTTAGTACAAAAAAAACTCACTTTAGTGTAGTTTGTGGGTATTTATTAGTTTACATGTTTCGGATGGCTAGGCCAACCGTCATCAGAACAAATTTACATCAGCATTTTCAGAGCTTGTGTACAAAATACGGTTCACAAAATGACATCACATTAATTGTTACCAAATCACGTGATCTACACAATAGAAGGAGTAAAACAAGTGAACTTCAAGTAGATAGAACAACATATAAAAGTAATAAATTACATATAAATCAAAGTGGAAAAATAGTTGAATAAAAGTTTCAGCACAGTTTATTATTGAAGGTACGGTTTATAAGGATGGAAGATGGATCTAGTAGAGTTGGGTAGGCTTCAGTTTGTGGGTGGACCTGATACCCGATACCTCTTCGTAGATGTCAATCATTAGCTGATATCAGCTAAATTTGGCGCGTTTTGTTTTGATAACTCACTGTTATCCGGTTGCACAGAATAAAAACTAGGATAAAACTTAAAGGGTACTTTACATCAATGCTTATTCAAGCGATTTAAAAAAAAACATTTAAAGTTGGGGCTTTCAACTATGGAATTTGGGAGGGAGTTCCACTGATCCACCACTCGCCGACTAAAGATCCCTTGTGTTACTGAGGTCCTACTTATAATATATAATCTTATAGAGTTTCCTCCAGTTCTAGTGAGTGACTGTGAATAACTTGTTCTAATCTAATTTTGACAGGTCGTTTAATATTTTATACACTTCTACAACATCGTTGCGATTTCTTCTATACTATAATGTAGGTAGTCCTATTTGTTTTAGTCTTTCATGGTATGGTATAGTCCGCTAAACCTGCCTATATTATAAGGCTTTTTCATTTTTTTATTTTTTTTGCCTAATATATTAGGCCAATTTTTTTTTTAAAAAGCCTAATAATATAGGCAGGTTTGGCGGACTAGGTATGGTAAGTCTGGTATAGTATGTACTCTTTTGGTCATTCACTTATGTTGGAGACCACACTTAAGTTGCATATTCTAAATGGGGCCTAATGAGACTTTTAATTATAATTTGATAAGAATATAGTTATATTCGTGTATAATAAAGTTCTAAAAATGAGACCTAGGATACTATTTGCTTTTTTTACTGATTAACTAACATGCTGACTGAATTTTAAGTGTGTGCCAATTGCTACGCCTAGTGCGAGTACTTTTTGTATATGTTCACCTGAAGAGTTTTGTGTTAGGTTACCAATATTGAGGTGTTTACATTTTTGTGTTGAATGTCATTTTCCAGTCTTGAGTCCATTTGACTGTTGTTTATATCGGACTGTAACTCTACTGATCCTATAATTCTATCAGCGTTGTTCTTGAACAGTTTAGAGTCGTCGGCAAAGAGTTTCGTGACACTATGGTTAACGATATCTGGCAGATCGTTAATATATAAATCAAGAATAGGACTGGACCCAGTACACTAACCTTGGGTACACCGCTAGTTACCTTAACCAGACTTGATTTTTCACCCTGAATAACTACACATTATTTTAAGTCTGTCAAGAAGCCTTTAATCCATTCAAGTACTTGTAGCCTCGGGGTTTTTGTAGTAAGTGGTTACGAGGAATTTTGTCTAACGCCTAACTGAAGTCTAAATAGATGGTGTCGACATTTTTAGGTCACTTAAACAATTTACATTTTCAATTTCTTCTCAAAAACTGCTGAAGCAATTTCAATGAAATTTTGCACAAACCTTTTAAGACATAAGACCAATCAAAATTGTGAATTATATGACCCCACCCCCTGTGGGAGGGGCCAAAAGGGGTAAAAATGACTAAATTTTCAATCTTCTTCTCCACTCACAGATGTGGTAGAATCAAGTACTCTTCGTGGGTAGAAAGGTCTCAAGGCCCTCTACTAAAATCGTTCATTGTATGAACCTGGGGTCTCAGGTTTCCCCCTGGGGAGGGGGTTTAGTTTACTATAGTTTATAAAATAAAAACACATTTTGGAGCATTATTTGGTCATTTATAATAGAAAATTAGTCAAATGTTGTCAAAAATATCCCTATGAAATGGCCATTGAATCCTATTACCAATTTTTCCATGACTGACCCCCAGGGGCCTTAGGGGCGAGGCCAAAAGGGGTCAAATAGGCTAAAACTTCAAAAACCTTCTTCTGAAATTCTGGAACTAGTAGAATCAAATACTCTTCATATATGGAAAGGTCTTAAGGTCCTTTACAAAAATTGTGAATTATATGACCCTGGGGTCTCGTATTTCCCCCTGGGGAGGGGGTCAAGTTTACTATAGTTTATATAGGAAAAACACATTTATGATCATAGATTGGAAGGTTTTAAGGCCCTTTACAAAAAATGTGAATTTCATAGCCCTGGGATCTCAGATTTTGCCCTGGGGAGGAGGTCAAAGATACAATAGTTTATATAGGGAAACAAATTTATGAACGCCAAATTTATGAACATTATTTGCTTTGTTTTCATAGGAAATTAGTCAAACTGGGTTAGAATTATTAGCCTGAGAAAGCATTTAACATCATATCCATATTGGTCCGCCGACCCCCAGGGGCCAGAGGGGCACGGCCAAAAGGGGTCAAATTAAAATAGCTAACTTTTCAAAAATCTGTCTTCTTAATTCACAGATTCGATTGAACCAAATACTCTTCATAGATTGAAAGGTCTTAAGGCCCTTTTCAAAATGTTAGAATTTCATGACCCTGGGATCTCAGATTTTCCCCATTGGGAGGGAGTCAAATTTACTATAGTTTATATAGGAAAAACACATTTATGAACATTATTTGCTTAGTTTTAAAAGGAAATGCGTCAAACTAGGTTAGAACTATAGGCCTGAAATAGCATTTTTAACACCATATCCATATTGGTCCTGACTGACCCCCAGGGACCAGAATGGCTAATATTTCAAAAATCTTCTTCTGAATTCACAGGTTTGATGGAACCAAATAATCTTCATAGATTAAAAAGTGAAATATATAAAATCACTGACACTGAATGACTTCTAGTTTGATTTTGTTGTTTAAAGTTGGCAAAGCAAATTGGAATTTTAATCATAAGGTTTGGTAACATAATACACTAACTATCAAAATGAAAAACAACAAATAAAAATTCTAATACGAAGGTTCAACTTAAAAGTTTGTTCTAGTTCTTTTTACAGATTTTAACCAACTTTGCAATGCTCTTTCTGTATCAGCACTCAGGTGACCGTAAAGGCCTCTTGGGCCTCTTGTCTCCTTTATCTATGGCTTCGCCAAACTCTCCATTACTTATAGTAGGTTTGTTGTACACATTATGGTCCATGTGGTTCACTATTTCATCTCTAATAAGTCTTTGAAGAATCTTGCCTAGGATTGATGTTAAGCTGATGGGGCGATAGCTTTCGACTTGGTGTCGTTTGCCAGTTTTGAAAAATATGTGCAACATATAATATACGTCAACTGTCAGGAATCTTTCCTTCATCTAAGGATTTGGTGAATATATATTCCAAAGGTTCGGGCAGCTGATCTATAATTTCTAGAATAAATTTCGGATGAAAAATGTCGGGCTCTGGTGATTTGTTTGGTTGTAACTTCTTAATCGCTTTTCTTATTTTGTCTTGATTCATTTCGATGCTGAATAAAGTGTTATAGTGAAAGAGTATAGTATAAAGTGAATAGGCCTGTTGGGACATTGTGAGGGGGCGTCATTGTCTGATGGGTTGAAGACGGTTCCAAAGTAGTTGTTCAATTCTTCTGCTGTTTCTTGGTGCGAGTTTGGGGTAGTGCCATCAGTTTTTTTCTACGTTAATTACAGACATACCTGTTCTTGTTCTTGACCAATTGGAGAAGCTGAAGAGATATGCGCATCATACATGATGCCAGTCGACCTATGCATAGTAACTTGATTTCGTACACGTCCGATACTGTCTGCTCGTATAAGGACCTACGTCACGCTACAAAACTCATTAAACCAGGCTCTTTTATAGCCAAAGTTGACTTAAAAAGTGCGTATAGGTAGGTAAAACTCCATTCAGCGGAACATCATCTAACCGGACTAAAATGGACTTTCGAGGGAGACGCTCACACAACGTACATGTATGACGCAAAACTCCCCTTCAAACAATCGCTGAGCCCAAAACTTTTTTCAAAAACTTAGCAGCACTGTGTGCTATATAATGAAATAACATTATAACGTGACAGCGGTAGCCTTAATAATGAGGATACCTTAGAACAGTGTAGCCGAGCCGTCGCTTTGCTCGTTAAAACTCTCTCATACCTGGGATTTAACATTAGTTGGAACAAAGTCGATGGACCTGCTCAGAAGGTCGTTTTCCTTGGCATCGAGATTGACATCCGAACTAACATTAAGTATGCCAATAACAACATTGGAAGAGTTAAAACTGTTGTTATCACTCAAATTGCGTAAACGTGCTAGTGCTCGACAGTTACAGTCGCTTTAATTTTATGGAAAACTAAATTGGGCCTGCACGGTCGTCAAAGGAGGAAGGACTTTTCTGCGGCGTATCATAGACATAATACCGTCCAACTAAAAAGGTCAGCAAAATTATTGTTCTCCAAAACATTCTTTGAGGATCTTGACTGGTGGATACAGTTCATGACAATATGTAGGCTAACGGTACCGTACTTTTCCTGGATATTAGATCAGTAACCGAGCCACAAACTGCGGGGGCTGGTGCCTATTATTCAGGGGATTACTTTTATACTAACTGGACACTGGGCTTACCGGATCTCGTCACCGGATATATAAAAGGAAACTGTGGCAATAGTGCTTGCCGCTCTGCGATGGGGCCCCTTATGGGACAATAAAAAGTGATAGTTTCCACAGACAATATGCCTTCTCGACAAGGGGTGGGCTAGTTCTGCGACGAATACTTACAACACGCATTTGCGGACGTATTTACAGTTTTGTGATATTTATCAGCGCCAAAGTGTGTCAGCAGAATTCACTACTATTGAGCTGTACATTGCTTATTTAGTGGATGTTAAACTCTTGAAATTTAGCTCAATCAAGAGCTATTTGAACATCATATCGACTCTCCACGAATCGTAGATATTACCTGACCCTCTAATAGCTTGTTGGAGAATTCGTCATTTATTGACTGGTGTGAAGAGAGAACTAGGTATGGCGTAGTCATGTATTGTAAAACCGCGATCTTTCCAGCTGTTTTGCTAAAAATGTGTAATTATCTTGACACGTCATACCATAACAATCGTGTTTTGGGGCTGCCTGCCTTGTAGGATTTTTTGGATTTCTCCGACCAAACAATTTCCTTGTCATTGGTGCCTTAGACCCCTCAGTCCATGTACAGTATGTCGACTTGCTGTAAGTAAGTTTGTGTATGTTGCTTAAAACTATGCGATTTCAAGCTCTTGCTATCGAAGTGATCCTACCTAGACTTTTTATCCACCCACTCTGTCCATGCTTAGCATTTGAAAACTCCATCTCCCCTCAACAAGACCCCCTAGGCCCCCTTTTTGTGTTTTCGTCAGGCGCTGCCCTTTTCCTGCGAGGGCTGCGTCTGGTCCTTGCAGCCCAGGGGTTGGACCCTTTTCACTTTGGAGGCCATTCCTTTCTTCGTGGTGCGACCTCTTGGGCGGGTGACTCTGGCCTTTCGGAATCCCAGATACAAATCTTGGGTATGTGGTCTAGCGACTGCTTTAAACGCTATCTCGAATCAAATCGCCAACAACGCTTGACCGCCATTAAAGCCTTTTGTGCACCTCTCCCTTCCCAGGTTGTATAACGCGTGTTTGGGTTTTGGGTTTTTGAAAGTTGTCACAATTATTACAAGGTTTAAAACACTGTTATTGTCATACAGTATTAACATAAGACCGTTTACATTTTTGAATGTGTGTTATGCACACTTATAATTTTTCTGTGCATTTCACTTTTGGTTGCGATGATATTTGAAGTTTTTCTGATGCTTGATAAGTGTACAATAACGCCAAAAATGTTCATTATTCAAGCATTGCATTATTCTTTTGAATAAGAACGAAGGGAAATGATGTATAGCAGACATAATACATGTTTGTCAATATTTATACATGTAGATGTAGTTATAAAGTTCTTGCTACATATACATGTAGTCATGTATGATACTTGGGGACAGCCATATATATATACTCTCGCAATAAGCATCTTAGTTATTACCACATCCTCGATACATCAGGGGTTAATAATCCACCCTGGGGTGAATACAACTTAACTAGTCCGCTAAACCTGCCAATATTATTAGGTTATTTTAATCATCATTATTTTCTTTTTTCTTTTTTTTTCTCTTCTTCTATTATATATTATTTCAGGCAAAATTAGAAAAAAAAACTAATTATATAGGCAGGTTAAGCGGACTTTGATAGAAACCCCTGAGCATCGAGGATGACCTATTTTTTTTTCTTCAATAGTACAGGTCTTCAATATCATCGTTACTTTTTATTATTCTAAATAATTTTGATTTCGTCACCAAATAAATACATTCAGTACAGTGAATCTGTAAAGACCATTTACAAATAACACAAATAATGCCTTTTGAATTATAACATTCATAAAGACTACCATGATCATCATTATCTTGACCGCTATGATTAATTGAATTGACCTGTACGTTAAAAATAGATTAACACGAATCAGCCATTAATCATTGTAGTTGTCAATTCCGAAAATTTTATCACGGCTATGTATGTACAATTAGTATATACACACCAAAGGCATTCGAATATCCTCGGGTGCGGAGTTCCGAGTGCAAAGATGGCGTTGAAAGTGTATTACGATTTGATGTCCCAGCCTTCACGGGCTGTTTACATCTTTTTAAAAATGAACAACATTCCGTTTGTACCAAAACCTGTTGCACTAAGAAGTGGTAAGTATGTTTAAATATTTTTTGTTCGATGACAAACAAGAATTACGATTGTAGCTGTGTATGAATGGTGGCCAGCCGGCGTGCTAATTTATGAACTTTGTTGAAGTTTGGACCTCGTACTACAGTCCCGAGGTACAACCTGAATGGGGGAAATATCAAGTTTACATAAAATAAAGTCAGTCAACGCAAATTGTAGTTCACATTCTGTCTGTGATCCATAGTAAAAAAATGTCAAAAGTGTAATATTGGACTCGTTTTAGCTATTGAAAATATAAGAGGCGTTTGATTCTACAAGCGTTTTACATCTTTTTTTAAATTAACAACATTCCGTTTGTACCAAAAACAGTTGCACTAAGAAGTGATAGTCTGTTTAGATAGTTTTTGTTCGATGACAAACAATAATTAAGATTGTAGCTGTGTATTGAACAGTGGCTAGCCGGCGTGCTAATTTATGAACTTTGTTGAAGTTTGGATATCGTACTACAGTCCCGAGGTACAACCTAATGAGGAAATATCAAGTTAATATACAATGAAGTGAATCAACGCATATTGTAGTTCAAGTTCTATCTGTGATCCATTGTGAGAAAAAATGTCAAAAGTCTAATATCGGATTCGTTTTAGCTATTGAAAATATAAGAGGCTTTTGATTTTATAGAAGTTCATCTGAAAGACTTTTAAAATTTTATATCAATAAAAATAACACTTGGCAGAAATTGAGAAATACCTGCTGCAAATGCAGTTTACAGACACGTACATGTGTATTAATGTAGACAATATGTATACCGTATTCAACCCAATAGGCACCCAGGCCACTTGAAAAATTGAAGCAAATAGAAGAACACGTGATATAAAAACTTCAAACTAGTCTTTCATAAAATTATTGTACAAAATAAACCATCAATTAATTTGCAAAAGAAATCAATAAGGAAACTAACACAGTTTTCATATTTTCAGTCTGCATTTGATTGACTAAGTGTAAATAAGTGAATTTGAAGCCTTCAAAAAGGGGGAGGAGCGCTCATTGGATCAAATACAATATATGGTGATATTAATATACATGCATGAATGTGTGCATACAAAATGAATGTTTGGTTAAGTTACATTTCAACATCACTGATTTAATGATACACATAGAGAACACAAGAAAAATATGTTTTGCCATATATACACTGTTCATGTATTACCATTATTCTGTGTATACACCAAGGACGTATATGAGAAGGATAAGTCACACTGGGTTTTGGGGAAGTACAAGGCAGGAGCTTTTGTGTTTGGGCACTGACCGTGACGTTGGGCGACGACTGATTTTCCTTTGATATCCGCCGGCGCATCCTTTGATGTAGCTTGCGGGTGCAAGGGTTACCGTCTTACTTCTGAAGCGGACCGTCATTTCATGAGCTGTCAATTTTTTTTAACGAAAATTTAAGACATATCCTCTAAATATTCCGTCCTTAAAGCAAGTAATAAACGTCATGAAATTTAATAAACTTTACATTGGTGTTTCGTTTGACTCGATAAGACAAGTATTTGTTGAGAAAAACGGTTTTTATTCCCGGTTCATAGGCGTCATTCGTGGTGTTTAGTAATGTAAAGAGACAGTCACAAATCCTTCTCACTTATAAATCCTTGGTATACACTTACAATGTACTTCAAAAATGTATGTACTATTAATTTATAGCCAAACTTTGTCTACTTCAGGAGAACATCACACCGATGAGTTTAAGAAAATAAACCCCATGAGTTTGGTACCGGCCATTGATGATGATGGGTTTGTGCTGACTGAGAGGTAGGCATAAAATCATAACAGATCTCATCTTACAAGATGTGCTTTATATATCCTTATGCAAAATAACTTGATTTGTATTGTAAAGGTAGTTAATTATAGTTAATGCAACCTATACTATCTATTAAATCCCTGATTTGATTTTCTGTAGCAAAATAATATTTGATGTGTATTAAAATTTCAATTTATTATAGAGTTATTGCCCTTTTGTATTGTGTGCGGCCACTGTGACAGAGTTGTTAAGATGTCTTGACATATTACCACAAGCCCTCCACCTCTGGGTCATGAGTTTGAATCCTATGTGGGGCAGTTGTATATTTCAATTTATAATAGTAAGAGTTATTTATTTATTTATAGTATTTGTAAATATATATATATATATATATATGACATTAGTTATTTGACATGTTTCTAGTGTTGCCATCCTGAAATATCTGGCCTTGAAGTATAATGTCCCTGACCACTGGTATCCTCGAAGGGACCTTCAGGCCCAGGCCAGGATCGACGAGTACATGAATTATCAACACCTGAACACACGCTACAATGGCGGAATGGTGTTTCAACAACTGGTAAGGGATTTCTTTACAGTGATGGGTTGTGACACAAGTTTTTTACAATTTTAAAAGGTACTTGGTAATAATTATGGCTTATTGTTATTGAATTCTCAGTGTTTTTATTACAGTTGTATACAATAGCTATTCAACTATTCAGTTCCTATCATGGTTGTTTCTTTGGCTTAATGCGATATCTGATAAAAGTTTTATTTGCCTTTTAATTGCCATAAAAAATGACATGTAGGGTGTGACATTCAGGCTATAGGGTGGTGGGAAGGGTTGGGGGGAGGGGGGAGGCAGGGTTAGGGGGTTGGGGTGGGCATATAACTAGTTTATAGTCTTCATGTTACAGTTCCATATGGAAACAAAGCTATTTTGATAAGAAATGATTTAATTTTTTAGGTGATTATACCCAGAGCAATGCGAGCGCCTGTTCAGTGGCCGATGGTAGAGAACGCAAAGAACCGACTAGAGACTGTGATATTTCAACTTGAAAGCTATTTCCTCAAAGACAATAAGCCGTTCTTGGGTGGTGCAGACATTTCCATAGCAGACTTGCTTGGTGTCTGTGAATTGATGCAACTCTATGCCTGTTGCGAGGAAAATATATACGAGTCCAACCCTGTTGTGAAAGCGTGGGTAAGTCGTGTCCAGCGAAGAACGGCTCCACACTTTGAAGAGGCTAACAAGATTGTGAATCGGGTTAGGGGTGTATACTCAAAGCAGAAGGAAGCACAACAAAATGCAAAGTTATAGAAATTATACCCAAGTATATGTATTGTTACACAGAGGTCAATGGTCAAAGGTCAATAGTAGAGGTAAAAGAAGTATGATCGATTAGGGAGAAAATGACTGTAAGGTTACAGTTAATACAGCATTAAGCAGAACATTCCAATGTGGAAAATGTGTGGTATTTATCGCATAAGTTTACGGTCTTAAGTAATTGGAATGCTGAATTATACAGAATAATTACTGAAACAAAATATATTTATGAGTATAGTAGAATACACAATTTTGTGTTATTTGAAAGAGGTAGGATAATTATAATCTTTAATTTGTGCTTTTAGACATAGATTATAACAGAAACATATAAACATAGAGATTGGCAACTCCGCCATTTTTACGATCGGCAAATGTACCTCTGTATGTGCTTAGGGGTTTTTAGATAAACTTTTAAATAGTTAGATACAACAGAATAATTTTGAAATGTTAAGTAAAAGTTAGTGTGAGGACAATTTTGGAAAGTAAAAATAATATTTTAACAAATGTTATAAAAGTTTTTGAATGTCTGATTTTCGAAAATCAGGTAAAATTGCCAAATTTTCATGTTTTCAAAAAACATATAAATAACATCAATTGGAAAAACTAGTCACATTAAACCATGATATAATGTTTAAACTTTGTATTGATGCAAAAATATCATGTTTAAAAGTATACACTTGAAAGTAGATAGCCAAGGCAAAATGCCTATAAACCGGAGGTACTGCTGCCTGTCAACAAAGACAAAGAAGGAGTTTCCAATCTCTATGTATATATGTTTCTGATTAAAAGGACACTCAATCTATATTTATTTTGACAGTAATGTCTATAGATTGAATTAAATTCTTAATTTTATATTAATGTGGTTATGTATTTGAAAATCCAAATGTATATGCAATTAAATGTACATTTTTTGATATTTGTTTATTCTAATTGTTATATGAAAATGTTTTTGTGATTAATTTTCAATAAATAATTTAGTACCAAAAAACACTCACTTAAGTGTCATTTGTGAGAAATTTCAAAAGTAGCTTATAAATTTGAACAGTGTTACTTTGTGGAACACCAAAGAGAAAATTGTTCAAATTTGTAAGCAGTATACTATAGATGTAGTTATATAGTTCTGCCTACATTTACATGTACATGTACAATACCCGGGTACAGGCCATCCTCGATACTCCAGGGCTTTCGATTACTTACGATGTCTACACCCCCGGACTATCTCATAGTGAAATTGAAGGCAGCTCAGTGGAAAACATTTGACCAATCACAGTCTAGCAAAGATTTCCTTTGACGAATACAGAGAGAGCGACGCCTAACATCAAAGGCACAGAGTCAACCACAGTGTACCGTTATACGGCTCTTTTGATGCACATCAAATGACTAAGTTACCTGTTCTATTCTGTTACCTCCAGTTTTACTATGAGATAGTCCAGGGGTGTAGAGATCGTAAGTGATCGAAACCCCTGGAATATCGAGGATTGGTACAGGCATATTATACTCTCACAATAAGTATCTTTGTTATTACCACATCCTTGATACTCCAGGGGTTACTAATCCACCCTGGGTTGGGTATAACGTCAGTGATAGTAACCCCTCAAATATCAAGGGTGTCATTACCATGATACTTGGTATATGAGTGTGGGAGGTATTATTTCAGAAATAATGGAAAATGATGTAAATAACAAATAACTAAATATAAGACATGTAACAAATGATATACAACTGTATATCTATGTGGTCTTTAGAGCGAATAATCAGAAATCTTCCGTCCGTCGTTCAGAGCTTTTTTATCGCAGCTATGAAGTCTTCAAAGAAAACTTTTGCAGGCCTGTGATCAGTTCAGATTTGTTCCCCTGAGCTGCCTTTAATTTTACTATGAGATAGACCATGGGTGTAGAGGTCGTATGTGATCGGAACCCCTGGAGTATTGAGGATGATAGAACGAATATACGTACCCGGTCTGCTATACCTTTCGGCCGGGTACGAATTGGTCCCTATGTGTCGTAATGGAGCACTGCCTCCGAAAATCACTCGGGCATAGTTTTCTATACTTTTTTGTAGGTTTCCAATTATTTTATTCGTATACATGCATTTACATATTATTTTTGTCCAACAAAACCATAACTACCATTCTTAATATCTACCGTACCGCTTACAAGACGTCAAATTCACAATTTGTGGACTTACGGTATAAATCCTTCAGAAAGACCCTCATATGTATTATGTCAAAAGAATAATGCCTCGATGAGAATTTGATATTTTATGTGGTTCAGTTTTATTGCCTAGTAGGTAAGCGATATCAAACAAGTACGATAAAAATGCAAACAAACGTTTTATAATGGTTTGCATAATCATTACTTTGCTCCATTAGCAGTAATAGGCACCAACTGTAGCTCTAAAGACGACACCATTTTCTGTCAAAAAGTCTTTTGAGCTACAATATTGCAGCTATGAGGATGAGTGATGCACACTAGTGTAAGTCTATCATCATGGTCACCAGCTCGCATCCCCAACCCCACCGGCCCCTCTTCTGCACTTCGACACTATTAGTTACATATACATGTAGCGGTGTAATAGGTCATGTAGGTATATATCGATCCCTAGCTGTAACACATCACCTTGTCTGTCTAGGTCTGAATGTACCTGGACACCATGTCCACCTATGGTGGACACCGTGTTCACACGTAGTGCACTCCGTGTCTACCTGTAGTCTAAATCTTGTGCACTCCGTGTCTACCTGTAGTCTAAATCTTGTGCACTCCGTGTCTTCCTGTAGTCTAAACGTAGTGCACTCCGTGTGCACAAGGGTGTAACCTTTAGTCTACTATCAACTGTAGGTCTATCATCATGGTCACCAGCTGGCATCCCCAACCCCACCGGCCCCTCTTCTGCACTTCGACACCATTAGTTACATATACATGTAGCTGTGTAATAGGTCATGTAGGTATATATCGACCGGTATATATACATTTGTGTATATGCGATACCCAAAAATTATAGTTTTTCCCGCTCTTTACTTTCTCTACATACGTTCTTACTCCATTTCCTATCTTTTCTCATACATAGAACGATGTTTATTGGACTGACTTCTTAAACGTAACACAGTACATATGTACTCAAATCATAAATTCTTTTGGAAAATAACCTTGATAAATTTACATAAATTTCTTAATGTTTTAATATTAACAGAATTCATAAGTAGTGAGAATTTTAGAATATTTGGTTGCGTATAGTAGTACTTGTTAATATATAACTTCTTTCCAGCGTAAAAAATGGACATTTTAGTAAATAATGAAATTCATCACCAATATCGTTTGTATCACAAAAAGGACAAATTCTGTTTTGATATTCTATATTATTCCACCTACCAGTTTCAACAATAAAGTTTATGGTTTCTTGTTCTTAATTTACACATTAATAATCTTTCGTTATCATTCAATAATTCAAGATATTTTTCAAAATTACACTCTTTTTTATATATTCTATAACATACTGACATTGAAGAATGAAAAACGTCATGATTCCATTTCTGTAAAAATTGGTCGTATAACATTTGTTTAACTTGCGCTTTATCCATTGTGGATTCAAGTTATTTTGCTGCAAGTTCTATATATATAAGACCACACTCATTTAAAATGTTTTGTATAAAAGTTAAGTATGGAACTGCTCTGTTTTCATTTGTAAATACATGGTATAGCATATGATTCAATATAACATTCATTTTACTTTCTTTAGATATCATCATAGTCGACCAGTAGTTAATCATCTTTATTTTTATATCAATTATAAGTGGTCTTGTACCCAATTCTCCATAAACCATGTAGTTTGGTGTACTTTTCTTCAAACCAAGAAGTAGTTTACAAAATTTTGAATAAAATTGTTCAATAGATTGCATATTTGAAAAACCCCATATCTCACAACCATATAACAGAATTGGTTTCAATATTTTTTTCAAATAAATAAAAAATACACTTAGTCGATAGATTTAACTTTCTACCTTTTTTCAAAACATCATACATAGCAATTGATGCTTTTTTAATATTCTGTTTAATAGCGTCTTTAAACGAGGCTTTTCTTGAAAAAACAGTACCTAAATACGTGAAATTATTCACACATTCAATAATATCATTTTCGAATTTAAAGACATGTCTATTTACAAATCTTCCTTTAGAAAACACCATACCCTTTGTTTTGTCACTATTTACTCTTAATTTCCATCGATTACAAAATTCACTAAAAATATCAAGCTGGTTTTGTAGATCAGTTGGGCTATCAGAGAACAAAATTGTGTCATCTGCGTATAACAAAATAAAAAGCTTTATATATATACGAAGTTCCGTTTCAAACTTATTGCTGAGACATTCAATTACTTTAATATTGTTTAAGGATAAAAAGTTTTCTACGTCATTGAGATATAGACTAAAGAGAAAAGGCGATAGATTTTCACCTTGTCTCAAACCAATATCACAAGGAAAAAAATTCGAATTTTGACCATTTATGTTAATTTTAGACTTAATTCCACAAACCTGTTCTCCAAACTTTATCAAAGGCTTTCTCGAAGTCAATAAATACACAGTAGAGTTTTTTTCTTTAACATGTTTGTAACGGAGATTAATGAGTAAAAAATAAAAATGTTATCTAGTGTTGAATAGTTCTTTCGGAACCCAACTTGGTTTTCAGATATGATATTGTATTTTTCGGAGTACCTTTGGAGTCTTTCATTTAATATACATGTGAAAAGTTTTCCAAGACAACTAACTATCGTAATGGGTCTATAGTTTTTTGGATTATCAACTGAACCTTTATTTTTATAGATTGGTATTATAGTACCCTCTAACCACTTTTTTGGCATCTTTCCGCTATTAAAAATGAAATTAAACAGTTTAACATAGAGATTTATCATTTTTGGAGCAGAGTGCTTGACATACTCATTTGTTATTTTATCATCCGCGCATGTTTTATTAGATTTAGGGAGCTTAATGGCTCTTTCAACTTCCTCCCTATTTATGACATTGTTTATTTCTTGGTTGTCCTAGGGGGTCCATTTATTGTATGCGTAAAACAACAAGAGGTCCATTCAATCCAACTGCTGTGACAACTAACCTAGTAGATATCGCTTATAAATCCTTGACTAATTTATAATTACAGTAACTGCAGCCAATCTGCTTGACTCTGTGGTACAGATCAAACACGTGTATATGATAGTTTTACTTATCAAAATAATTGATTTTAAAATATGAAAGCATTATAATCATATTGAATTTTCTGAATAATAAATATATTTTAACAAACTATTATATATCTTGATTTTTATTACGTTTGTATGCTAAATTTATACTGTAATTTCACAAGGATTTATAGATGATGATATTACTATGACATTCAGAAACGTAAATAGCAAGGACGTATATGAGACTCAAGTTACACACCGATCGCCAACATGTCTCCCATGAGTATCCATCCTCGATACTCCAGGGGTTCCGATCACTTACGATCTCTACACCCCTGGACTATCTCATAGTAAAACTGGAGGCAACAGAACAGAACAGGTAATTCAGTCGTTTGATGTACATCAAAAGAGCCGTGTAACGATACATTGTGGTTGACTGTACATGTGGCTATGAATTTGGGCGTCACTCTCTCTGTAGTCTTCAAAGTAAATCTTTGCTGGCCTGTGATTTGTCAAATGTTTTCCGCTGAGCTGCCTTCCATTTCACTATGAGATAGTCCAGGGGTGTAGAGATCGTAAGTGATCGGAACCCCTGGAGTATCGAGGATGATGAGTATCTAAAATTCCCATGAGATTCATTGGCTGATTTCGTTAAAGACATGCCAACATGTGCAGTTCATTTCTAATTTATGGTCACGTGGAGATAGATACAGCATATTGACTCTGTGGTTCCTAGTTGAGAAACTTTGAGTAAATATTACATAATTATAAACTATTTATATTGCGCTTGTAAATTATGAGTTCACCAGGGTGTTGTCCTATGTCCACCGTTTTCTTGTAAATAATATGCACCATTTCAAAGATATTTCATTGATTCGGTTAATATGGTGTTTTACTGTTCTGGTGACATTTACCTCAACAAATTAACGGTTCGTACATGTAATTTATATATATGCACCCATTTCTGAGACGTTTCTTTTATAACATTTTAAAGTTGTGAATTGATTTCTCATTGCTACATACATTTCATCAAGGCTTTATATACGTCCTTGGACATATATATATATATTCCTAATTATGTATATCCGGTGTTCAATTAAGTTTATCAAGAAATGGTAGCGTATTCATTTAGAATTATCCTTGTATATTCTAAATACAAATCGACGGTGGGAAATATTGTGAAATTTAACATCGACTCAAAAAACATAAATCTCGTTTTACATTTCCGTGATATTTACGATATGCAAAAGACATATTTTACATAAATTTTCTCTCTTTTTTTCTGTTGTTCCACTCGAACATAAATTAGGTGTGTACGAATTTTGTGTACAAACGAAGTGGATAATTTTTTAGAGTCGTAAACTTGTAAAGTTAATTACCAGCGTACCGTTAATAACACACTTATCATTACATTCTGAAAAATTTAATAAAATAGATTATATGCTTCGTATTATAAGGCGTGTCGTCTTAAGATTCCCCGCCATCATCCTAATTACTGCGCGTTTATTGACTTTCACTGCGCCAGACGTCAAAACAGCGAAATTAATGCAAGCAACTATTAGCATATAGATTAAACAGGGACTCATGCTTGTATTTGTTTGGTTTTGTAACCTCATCTTATGTCATCGTTATAAATTTTCTAATGCTGTTTTAGTTAAAACTTTCAATTTTTGTGTTTCAAAAAGGCAGATATTGAGACTTTTATCTCAGAAACATATGTTTCTGTTTTTTCTAAATTTCAGGAAAAGTACTGAAAATGGTGGGAAATTAATTTAAAAATAAATAAATAAAAATTACACACATTTGTGTAGGATAGATTTTGTCTAGACCAAATTTTTCTAATTAAGTTTGTATTTATGCATATTATATAGTATTTGTATGTAAACGTATATCCACGTTCTATTGTGACAGACTTTGTCGATAAAATATATGAGCGCCTTGGGCACACCTTTGTGACACATTGTACCTGGCTAATATTGCGCCAGGAGTTAGTTCCCTTTAACGTTGAACTGAAGGTTATTTCCGGTAAAATGTCGTCGACGAAAATGGCGTCGAGTAAGAGAAAACAGGATGAAAAACATCTGAAAATGTTACGAGAGATGGCTGCATTGCCACATAACAAACAATGTTTTGATTGTCACCAAAGAGGGCCGACATATGTGAATATGACGGTGGGATCGTTCGTGTGTACAGCTTGTAGTGGTATATTGTAAGTAGAAGGTTCACCTGTGCGGTTTCAAAACGTGGTACAAACTGTCATTCATGTCATATCAATAACATAACGTTATCGTCAGCATAGACAATCAACAGAGACACAAATAATTTACTTCAAGAACTTTGGGTTGGTTTGCAAAATATCATGACCGGTACTGTTGATATGAGTTTGGTTATTTATTTGTAAACAATTCTAGTTTAGCAGGAATATTTTGACAGGGGGCGTCTCTTTTTAACTCGCACTCATTATGCAAGTTTACCTCCCTTGTAAAATGTTTTAGATAAAACTCACAATAATGTTAGTCATCGATGATCATACCATTCTTATGTCATGGACTATTTTTATAACTTTTATACAACAGATAACCACCATAACCCTTTTGAAATTGTTTTTAATATAAGCCTATACAAATACCAATATATACAATATTTCAGATTTACAGAAAGCAGTATTGTATGTATAGGACCTAATATACAAAATATAGCACTGCAGATGTTTACAGATGCATATTATCTTCCAGTCAGATATGAAATACATGTTCCTTGATTATACTACGCATATAATTTTTATTAAACAATACAAACACCCAGTGTCTGTATATATATGTAGCTTATATATTGTATCTATTGTTTCTAATGTAAAGAATTTTAATATATACAAGAAACATGATAACATAAGTTTGTTATTATTACATAATATACGTTTGTATATATATATTATGCAAGAAAAGATAAATGAATGCATGGCCAATGCCATAATTACTTGTCTAGCTACAAGAATATTCCACCATCTTATTTAATATAAGAACTACATATCACCATTTTCGCTAGCTGATGCATATGACATTTTACTCCCATCACCAGAGACTAATTAATTTAAATTTGTCTGGCAGTGGTCACTAATAAAGCTGGTTATGATCAGTGTGACCCTTGAAGGGAAAAAAAGGGGCATGTGGTGTTGAGTTCAGAAAAGGGCACATTGACTGCTTTAAATGACCATGAGAGGGGCACAAAAATGATCACGTAGCAGCATCATAGCGGCAGGTAAAAAGGTTAAGGGCATATATATAGTGCAGCGCCATGCTAATCGGAGCTGTGGGAAACACTGCTGTATATAAATTACAGCTAGATGTAATTAGTGCTGTTGACTTTATAAACAAATGAATATATGTGCAAAGTCAAAATGTTATTTGGTTACGGGAAAATAAAAATTTGGTAACATATCTTATATAAGCATCCCTATTTAAACTAGAAACAATTATTTAGGCGTCTGAATTTTGAAACAACTTCTTGTCAACAATGATGTTTATGTTTCATAACATCTTTGATTGGCTATTATGCTAATTAAAACTTAATTAAAATGTGTTTCAGGGTGGTGTATTTTGGTGATGATGAAATAAAGAGTGGTGAATATATTATTTTGATCCAAAAATATTGAGTCCATATGTACATTTTTGTCATACAGTGATACTCTAAATCTTGTTCTCTGATTTATCGGTGTCCTGGATTTAAACTGATTACTACACCGGTACATACATAGCTATATATAGAAACATCATAATCATGATCATGATCACTCAGCTGAGGCAGGATGTCAGAAAAATATCCTTCCTGGGCAGTGCTGGCTTCCTATCAAAATATATACAATGCAACCTCACATCTACAACATAATTACTATGCCTATTAAATATACACATGTATGAAGTATGCTTGGGACAATTTCGTTGTAACAGGTTCTGAATATGATGAATACACATTCATCTAATTATACATATACCTATTACCTGCACACATGTTGAAGTATGCTTGGGACAATTTGATTGTAACAGGTTCTGATTATGATGGATCAACATTGATCAAATTATACATATACCTGCACAGCTGCGCAGCTAATAGATTTTTCCAGATGTGTTATTATACATATAAAGGTTAGCTTTAACTATTTTGTATTTAGCATTTTGATTGCAAACTTACGGCCTAGACTCAAATCAGTCATGCAATATCGGTAGTACGTATATACTAATTATAATGTTAATTACATCCTGTCCTGTCCAGTCCTGGTCCCATCCCGTCCTGTTTAGGTTTCATGTGAAGGCATGGTCTATTAATATCTTTAGCTATTTTCTCACTACGCTGTATGGTGTTAATTTTTTACTTTACTGCATATATTACAGAGTTGCCTCCCTTTCGGGTAGATGCCCATAATGATGTCATTTTCTCGTTTTATGTGAAAAGTATGACACTCGATGGCTCACAAACACATGATATATGTCATAGTCAATACCTATCCACAAGGGCAGATAACTCTGTAATATCCAAAATTCCGGAATAGAAAAATGGCTAATCAAATTCTGAAATTGGTAAAATGTATATAAGTAGTAGATATATAACTTTGACATATATTTTAACTGATACCTTTAATTTTCAATCTGAACTGGGTTGCTGTACACTTTATTCTCTACAGAAATTATCAATCGGTTTATGATTCTGATTACAAACCGATAATCAATTATAGTTTATATGATATCCGATTAAAAACCGATGATCAATCATGATTTCAAAGCGATTGTCCATCACTAATGACTGTGACAGTATATGAAAAGTGTTAGAAACATGACTGACTGTTGAGGTTTTTGTCCACAAAGATTGTTCCCTAATAAGTATCATCCTTTGTTATCATTTTTTAACCACCCTTGAAGCTAATTATGTTGAATACAATCAGAGTTCTCGTTATAAGCCGGTTGCCGGCAAAAACAGCCGTGTATTTCCTTGTTTACAACCGGCTATTTTTGTCATAAATAAGTATTGACCCCCATGGGGGCTTGTGGCCCTCAACCACCTATTATTAATTTTCAACCATCTATTAAAAAACTTAGTGAGAACCCTGACAATACATGATATATTCCTATCTTTGTTAACAGTAAAACATGGTTATAACAAACATTTGGGTACCAACAAAATCAATATTCCTATCTTTGTTATACAGTAAAACACGGTTATAACAAACCTTTGGGTACGTACCAACAAAATCAATATTCCTATCTTTGTTATACAGTAAAACACAGTTATAACAAACCTTTGGGTACCATCAAAATCAATATTCCTATCTTTGTTATACAGTAAAACACAGTTATAACAAACCTTTGGGTACCAACAAAATCAATATTCCTATCTTTGTTATTCAGTAAAACACGGTTATAACAAACCTTTGGGTACCAACAAAATCAATATTCCTATCTTTGTTATATAGTAAAACACGGTTATAACAAACCTTTGGGTACCAACAAAATCAATATTCCTATCTTTGTTTTTCAGTAAAACACGGTTATAACAAACTTTTGGGTACCAACAAAATCATTTTAAGCATAGTTCGTTATACACACATAACACTAACAGACATAGTATATGATTACGCACGTAGCATGTTCGTTATAAACCTGGTTCACTGTATTGAGATGTTCTGTTACAGGAGAGGAATTAACCCCCCCCCCCCCCCCAATTGCGTCAAATCTATATCAATCTATATCAATGTTCGTTATAAACCTGGTTCACTGTATTGAGATGTTCTGTTACAGGAGAGGAATTAACCCAACCCCCCCCCCCCCCCCCCCCCCCCCAATTGCGTCAAATCTATATCAATCTATATCAATGTTCGTTATAAACCTGGTTCACTGTATTGAGATGTTCTGTTACAGGAGAGGTATTAACCCCCCACATCGCGTCAAATCTATATCAATGACAAGCTTTACACCAGACGAGATGGAATTTCTCAAATGTCACGGCAATGATGTAAGTATACATTCTGCATTTGCATATTACAGAGTTACCTGCCCTTTTGGGTAGGTATTGATTGTGACATCATGTGTTTGCGAACATCATACTTTTCAGAGAGAACGATGTGAATTTCGCTTACAAAATAATGACGTCACAATAAATACCTACCCGAAAGGGCAGATAACTCTCTATGCAGAGATAGAATAGAGTGTCTTAAAAATATTTTATCAACTGTTAATTTATCTGTATTACTTTAAATTTTGGTAAGGAATGATTGTTAGCTTATGAGGTCTAAAGCCCAAGGGGAGATAACTCTGTATTGGGAGGGCTAAAAATATGGTGATGATCGATATACGTTGAATGATATTCTATGTTTTAGAGATACATCAATAGCAGAAAAATATTAAGTGTACTCGACATAAATTCTAAATCGGTTAATGTATTTTATAATAACTCACATATGCATAGATGTATGTTTTAACCTTATTATTAATATGTCTGGCTCTGATTTCTCAAAGCAAACTACAAAAATTACATAAGAAGAAAAAAAATTAACCGAATTTTAAGAAATTGCAAGATGTACTTTATTCTGTTTAATTACGCGGAAAATCACTGACAGAATTCATTGTTTTACAGTTTTGTTGGAAGTTTTATCTAGGACTGTCTGACAGTCAGTCTGGACCTGAATCACTGACGAAATTCCATGTTTATAGTTTTGTAGGAAGGTATATCTAGGGCTGTATGACAGTCGGTCTGGACCTGAACCAGACGCCAGAGAAGAACAAAAAGTGAAGGATTTTATGGTACAAAAATACGAGAGGAAGCGATTCTATGTGGCCCCGACAGATGCCATGAAGGAAGAAGCGAAACAGATGAACGAAGCAGCTATGAACAAACAGCCACAAACCAAACCATTAAAGTCGTTGCTAGGGAACAATGCCCCCGCTCTTGTCGTATCAAACCAGGTAAGTACACATTTTCTTCAACCTCATTTTAGCATTGGTCCTTCATTTTTGGGTTGTGTTGGTTGAAAGGTGAAAGTATTTACTAGTGTCTCTTGAGTTTGGAGATCAAAACCTATGTGGAGCAGCTATCAAGAACTGACTGTATACGTAGGTTAGAGACTTTTTCTAGGAGTTTCTGTATTTCCTGACTCATTTTTTATGATCCTGGCATTTAATTATAGGATGGAAAATAAGGATAAATGGATGAAAAGCTGTATGTCAGAAAATCAGATGATTAGTAGTTAAAAATAGATATGAGACAATATGAGACCATGAACAGGCCGTTGTGGAGTGTTTAAGATGTCACGACATATTACCACAAGCCGTCCACCTCTGGGTCACTGAGATTGAGTGATTAAGATCTCCCAGCATAATACCAAAATTACCCCACCTCTGGGTCACAAGTTTAAATCCCATGTGGAGCAGTTGTCAGGTATTGATGGCATGTTGATGGTTTTTCACCAGGTACTCCAGGTTATCCTCCGTCAACCAACCTGGTACGTCTTTAAATGGCCCTGATTATTAAAGATGCTCCACCGTTGACGAATGGTATTTTTTCACTTTAAAAAACAGGAGCAGAATATTCAATATTTTTCTTCAGTTGCAAAAGTTACTTATTTTACCCCATTACCACCATTGAAAAGTTTGAGCTTCTAATTTTACTGCAAGTTAAAATTACAACAAATGTTTAATCGATCCCGAAAAAATTCCATAAACATATGCATACACAATTAAACACCAATTATTGTTCAAGTGATGAATATCATTTATGCTCTGTTGGCGATGGAGCATATTTAATAGAACGTAAACAAAAATTTTAACAATGTACCTACGTTTTCAAGAAGTCTGTTGGACTATTACAAACGCTTCGTAGAAACCAGACTTTGTGAAATTCAACAAGAGCCTTTGGTTTCAATGAATACATTGAACAGAAGTATGTAATTCAAGTTACCACTCTGTGTACCAAGTATAACATATAGCTTTTCTTTTTCCTAATTCTGAAACTCCAAAACCTTTTGAAATATCAATTTTGATATTATATAGAGATTCAAAGTAACTTTGACGAACATGATACAACTCTATCAGTATGGACATCAGGTTATTATTTTCAAGTCAGTAAATGGCTTCTCAAGTTAATTTGAACAGAAACTTGTACGTTTGAAAAAAGAGAACCTTTTTTTTCTTGAGGAATAAACGGTTAATTATATCATAGGTATTACATAATTCATTTTGGTATTATTTTTTGTCTAGCCATGCATGTAGGTCAAATTTAAATTAAAGGTCACTGTAATTGTATACATGGACAAAGGATTAAGCCATTTAAAAAAATGGAGACATTTATCAGTGTTAGTTTGGTTCTAGGCCCACAATGTTTTATCATGAGGACTTCCATATGTGGGTATATCATCAGAAAATAGATAATATGATATACCTGCAATACAAGGTCAAAGGTCATGTTATTGTGTACTGTGATAATTAGCATCTGGTCCAGTTTTAATCTGTGATATTAAGATACAACTTGCAAATAAGCTTTCATCTGCTGTTGTTCAGCTGTACTTGAGATAATGTTTTTAATTTGGTATTTCAAGTGCTGTCTGAATTCACCTATGATACAAGTTAGACATGGTTAGAATATTAATCATTAAATATGAGATGACAATTGATCTCTGCTTTTCATTTCCCCATCTCCAAATTATATATCTGACTCCTTTGATTGGCTTTTGGAAATATACCTGCATAGAGTAATATACAATTCTATGGATAACCCGATAAAAACTTAAAAATCCAATAATTTATAGGAGATATAATAAGAACATTTTCTGTCAATACAATTACTCGTGTTATATTTGTGTTGAAATGCTTTGTCATTCTAGATCTATTTTGTAATGTCATGTTGGCATGCAGATTATGTCTCCTTTTGAAAGTTTATTGTAAACATGAGATACTTTATCAGTTGTAAACAAACAACTTCAGATTTCTTGTTGATTAGTTGTTGATTTTACGTTTGTATTGACCTATTTAACGTGTAAACAATTACTGATATTTTGTTTATAGTGTTTCCCATATCTGTCCCATTCAATCCCATCTTGTCATGGCCCATCCTGCTTTGATGTATGTTGGCATGTTTTGTCCTGCATTCTTTGATTCAGTTGGTGGATGCTATCCGTAACTCTTTTAATTCTTTCTCGTTCTATCTCTTACTCTTTAAACATAACGTTAAGCTAACATTATTTACATAAACAAATTTTACTATAGACTGACACCCGTGGGTCCTGTATGATAAGTTGATAACCTAGCTCAGATCACACAGAAACAGGATGGTACGTGCTATCTTAGTGAGATATCATTGAATGGGATCAGCTGATTGTTTTATATGACTGGATTTTAAAACATGTAAACATTGCACTATAGAGTAATCTCCCATATATGGTAGGAAGAACGCTGTTGGATTTTGACACTCTAACCATCTATACAATAGAGTTATCTCCCTTTTATGGTAGGTAGAGCACTTTGATTGCGACGGTTTGACTTTCTTTTCATTAGAGTTATCTCCCTTACATCGAATAAAGAAAACTAGGATTTAGATCCCTTATAATTAACCCTTATAAGTATTATTCTTTCGATAGAGTTATCTCCCTTACATGATAGGAAGAGCACTGGGATTTTGATATCTTAACCTTTATAAATATAACTTTATTAGATAGAGTTATCTTCCTTTAGAAAGAACTCAATGAGATTTTGACCCCCTGCCCTTCTATTTAATATAGTTATCCTCCATTTATGGTAGAAAGAGCACTGCTTGGATTTAAATCCCTTGACCCTTTTAATTATACATAATTAGATTATCAATAGAGTTATCTCCCTTACATGTTAGGAAGAGCTCTGTGGAAATTTGACACTGGTATGTAAGAGCGTTTTAGCTATTATCTAAGGTCATGTGATGGTGTAGTACCAGGTGAATTTACCTGTAGTGCGAGGTCGTTATCAGTAGTACCTGTGTAACAGTACTTATCAATGTTGATATTTACATGTTCACACTCCACATCTCTGTTTTACTAGACGGTGCTGTCCCCATTATCTCGTGTATTTCTGGTATGTGAATGGGTCAATTGTCCGGCTACTGGCCTACTGATCATAGGTCAACCAAGTCAAGCCCCTCTCTGTTTTCTCGGTATGGTTTAATGCTTATTATGAAAACCTCTTTTTTGATATACACAGAGGCTAGGAGGTGGCGGTATTACTCTATACACTGAAGGCCCACTACCTTTCAGAACCAACTTTCAATTTTCAAAATAAGAATGTAAAATCTTGTAGAGTCACAAAAGTTATCAACTTACTGTCAATACTACACTCATCATCATCTTTTGAAAAAGATTATTAGAACGAATAAAATATTAATTTTAATAATGGGGGTTATCTTATGTTCCCGCCGTCGTCCTGATTACTGCGCGGTAGTTTATCACTGCAACAGACGGCAAAACAGCGAAATTAATCTCCACAATTATCATATATCACACATGAAATCTTGCATATGTTTGGTGTTGTTACTTCATCTTAGGCCATCGATATATGTATTGTCTTATGTTATTTAGGTTTTTGAGAAACTTTTAAATTTTGCTCCTGAAAGGTAGTGGGCCTTTAAAACCTGCTACATTTAAAAGTTAATCTTCAAGCTCGTTGTGAAACTCATGTCTTGTCTGCTTATAACAAAAGTAAAAATTACTGAACATTTTGTGAAATATTTCTAACAAAATTTGGCCAGCATTTTATTTTCTTTAACTTTTTATTTGAAAAAAACAATACTAATTGGAGTTGTCTCCCTTTACTTGTCAATATTTGTCAGATATCTACCTAAAAATAATTATGTCCAGTTCAAATTTATAGTTGTCTAATTACATAGTGTTTAGAAATTTCATGGGATAGATTTTGAATTAGCTTCTTCATATTGTGGAAATTTTCAGAAAATGAATGACTTTTTTCCTCGATAATTTTTTCATTCATTTTATACTGCAGATGGGTTTTTCATAGAAAAAATATTTCAATATACTATTGACATAGAAAATGAGTCTTCTCTTTGGGATATCAGATAACTGGTTGTTATTATGAATTGAGTTTAAAAATCTAGCAAGGGCAGATAATTCTTCATTGCATTCTAAATCTAGCAAGGGCAGATAATTCTTCATTGTATTAAACCAAATTTTCATTATGATAAACCGAGTTGATAAAACTAGCAAGGCTTTCATCAAGGTTAGATAACTCTTCATCATAACAAACCGAGTGTATAAAACTAGCAATGCTTCTATCTAGGGCAGATAACTCTTCATCATTACAAACCGAGTTTATAAAAGTGGTAATGCTTCCATCAAGGGCAGATAACTCTTTATTATAATAAACCAATTTTATAAAATTAGCGAAGCTTCCATTAGGGGCAGATAACTCTGTGTTATAATAATCAAGTTTATAAACTGGATTAGTCCCAGATGTATACTGACCCAAATCTCATTCACTAAGATGAGTAGACATTCATCCTGAGGAATTCATTTTGATAATTGTTCTATCAAATGTTAATGAGATTGATAGCATCTGCCTATATATATAGTTGCATGAATGAATTTGACCAAATTTTAATCAATTTTGTTAGTGTGATGTTTCTTCCTTGCACTTATTTATGGGTAGCTGTTAACGTGTAAGACTTTTGATAAAAATAAAAAAAACAAAAAAACTTTACCACCATAAGGCAAACTGGATAACATATAAGATATCATTAAAATGGAGAAAAAAAAAATAACCGTAGAAAAAAAAGAAGAAGAAATATATATTGCGGGATATGAAATTTTTTAATGTCCTTCATTGTATTTGTTCAGATTTTCAAAATTAATAGAAAGACGTACAAAATTAAAATGAACAATACTAGAGTTGTTTAGTCTAAAGGGAAACGCACAATATCAAACATCACCAATTAGTCATAAGGAGTTTTTAATAATCGATAGAAATCCATTTTTTTACGTACATTTACATCTCCGGCAAGAACCATTGGAAGGACTTTGACTTTCCCTATTTTAAAATTCACGTGCAAACGTTTACATATCAAATTCGTTCAAATACAGAGGAAATGAGCAAGATTAATATATATTATGAAAAAAATAACTTCAATTTGTTCAGTTTTCAATAAATTAATAGAAATACATCCATGAAACGAAATAGATTTTAGATATCAAAATAGGTGGGGGGCATTTAGTGGAGTTGATGAAATCCATTTTGTTCACATTTGGCAGAACCATTTAGTAACTTTGTACATTTGTTTGAGTTGAGGAAATGAAAGTCTTTTGTGACAAAACATACTTACTAATATTGAGGTAAATATTTGTGTTGAATATTTCATGACATACAGAACATGAAACAAAACTTATCTTCATACATTTGGATCTACTCAAAAGTGATTAAAGATGCTCCACCGCTGACTAATGGTATTTTTTTACTATCACAAACAGGAGTAGACAATTAAATATTTTTCTTCAGTTACAAAGTTACTTACTTTATACCATTACCACCGTTAAAAAGTTTGAGCTTCTAATTTAATTCAAGTTAAAAAATGAAAAAATAATTAATTGCATCCCGAAAAAATTCCGTAGCACTATATCCTATATGGGATGAACTACTGATTGCGCATGCACCAAGGCGAAATAAAATTTTTATATTATTTTTTGTTTTAATTAGCATATATATACACGATTAACACCAATTTTTGTTCAAATGAGAATATCATTTATGCTCTGTCGACGGTGGAGCATCTTTAAGCTTTATTCTAACAAATAAAAAAATGAAATTATACACACAAAAAAAGAATGAAAAGTCAGCTCTGAGATTGACAAACCATTAATCTTGTCATGACAATGGTATTTTCACTACAGTTAAGTTAAGTTGTTGGTTAGATATAACATGTGTTATAATATATAACATGTGTTATAATTGAGACTGAATTTAGTTACCCCAAAATTCCACAATGGACTCTCCCAGCTTTTGAATTAGAAGAGTTCAAATGTTTCTAAAGGGGTGAATTAGTTATACTTGACACAATTCATCAGCAGCTAATTCAAACTGCAATTTAAAATCAATACCGTCATCGGAAACATGTGCGTTGGCATGCATGCTAACTTCTGAATCGTGACAGGATGAATACCAGTATCTTTCTTCTGACACAAAAAGAGGTTCTAATCAATATTTACATATAGTATCTGCCATTTTCAGTGGAAATAAATATATGCAGTATATAAATGTTTCATCACATCAATTAATATTTTTGATTTATTAAATAAATGTTTGCCGTTTGTTGCTGTCTACGTTTCAGTATATAGAGTGCAGTGAGTGCACGTGTGCAGATTTGTTACAGATACAGATATGCTTCTTATATGACCTTTGTACAGATGAACGTATATATCTTTGTAGATACATCAATTATGAATGTATTTAGAGTTTTAATGCAAGAAAAGTAGATTTTCTTTCTTTAAAATAAATTTTATTGTGCTGTAATTGTAAACTAAGTGCTGTATAATTGTCCTGCTGATTGATAAAGATTGAAGCTCTATATAAAGACTGTAATAAGTGAGCTGCAGTGGCCGAGTGGATAAGATGCCTCATCATATTACTATATAGCTACAAGCCCTCCATCTCTGGGTCATGAGTTTGAATCCTATGTGGAACAGTTGCCAGGTACTGACTGACTGCTGGTTGGTGGTTTTTCTCTGGATACTCTGGTTTTCCTCCACCATCAAACCAGGCATGTCCTTAAATGACCCTGCCTGTTAATAGGACATTATACTAATCAAACCAAATAAGTGAAATCCCCTGTCAAGTCGTTAGAAACATGACACAAAGTCTGGTTTGAGAATTTAACCCCTGGCATGTTGATGAATGTCAAGTGATAGACTGTCACTTGTAACCAGAATTGTACACTATCTGCAAATTAAACTTGCTTTCCCCAATTAAGGGTTTACAACATATTACTAATATAGCCCTCCACCTTGGGATTGAGAGTTTAAATCCAGTATGGGGCAGTTGCTTAGTAAAGTGACAGTAGCTTAGTGTTTTTTCTTCAGGAACTCCCATTTTATCTGCAACCAGAAAGAAGATATGCTCGATTTTTGAATGATCATTTTCTGTATGATCATAAAACACACAAAAAACAAATCAAATAAGAGTCAAGCCTGTCTATAAGGACCACACAAGAGACAGTGAGAAAATAGTCTTTATAGCCAGGTGGTTTTTATACACAGGTTGAAATGTGTTGAAGTTGGTCATTTTGGACTGTAGAAAAGTGGTCTTATTATCAGATGATCTTAATACAGAGGTGATTACTGAGTCTGGTTAATCAGAAATGTTAAAACTTTGATTGTTGATCTATTAAGCATTGTAAAATGTAGAATATAGATTCATCCGTCAGTAAGATTGCATTTACTCTAATTCTCAAGACTTTTATTATCCTTTTGATGATGATGCCTCCTTGACGTCGGAACCTAACACCTTATTGTGACTAAGACACTTTAAATAGCGCACTCCAGGCTGTAAAGTTGTGCTAGTAGTGTTATTGGTTATAGGGACTCCGAGCTCTGTTAGATATAGTGACTGTGTCTCCCTCCAATGACAGCTGATGTAAAAAAAAACATTATAATTGACAGGGTACATCACATATTGTAAGGGTTTGTTTGTTTGTTGTTTTTTTTTTTTTTTTTTTTACAAATTCAGACCTCAGGAACAGAAAAATGTTTAAGTCCAAAATTCTCTTAAGATTAGACTTAGCCAGTCAAAGAATGACCAGTCAAAAAAATGTTACATCTAAGTAAAGAGCTAAAATAAAACTACCCTTATAAAATAGGTATTGTATTTATTGTATTTGTGCTATTCCCCAAGCAGTCAGACATTGTTTGAGTAGACATTTAAGAGTAGTTCAAGTGTCTGTCATATGTGTGAGAAATTTATTGTGTCTCCATTTGGATATACTGTCCATAAGGCAGTAAAGCAGTAAAAAAAAAACCGAGGGAAATAGCTACATAGGCGAGCTGTTTATTGTGGTGAAATTCCAAATGGAGTCTGATGATGTAATTGTCATCACAAACATTATAACTCCGTCAAATAAATGGATACCTGGTACTTCTGAAATGCATGACAATATTGTTTCAAAAACTAGGCCCATGTAGTTTCACATCCTTAAAGATGCTCCACCGCCGACAAATGGTATTTTTTTACTATTATAAAAAACAGGAGAAGATGATTTTGTATTTTTCTTCAGTTACAAAAGTTACCTACTTTACACCATTACCAACATTGAAAAGTTTGAGCTTCTAATTTAACTTCAAGTTAAAAATATGAAAAATAATTAATTGCATCCCAAAAAATTCTGTTGCACTATATCCTATATGGAATGAAGTACTGATTGCGCATGCACCAACGGCAAAATAAATTATTTCATATTATTTTTTGTGTTAAATTAGACATATATATACACGATAATACACCAATTATTGTTCAAATAATGAATATCATTTATGCTATGTCGGCGTTGGAGCATATTTAAATGTAAGGAATCCTTTAACTTGGAGGTTCTTTAGCTATGGATTTTTGTCTTGGCTTATGTAATGCTTTTCTATGGAGAATTTTAAGTCAAGGGATTATCTAAAGTTAACAAATGTTCGTGAAATTTAGGCCAGAAGGCCTTTTTCTTCACAATTTCTTAATCAATCTTAAAATTTGTTAATATCATTTGGAACTTGTAAAAAGGATGATGACCAATTTATTTGTTTGTTTGTTGATGTGGTTTGTGTGTTGTCAGATAGGTAAGGTGAATGAGTGTACTATATCTTTAAGTACCTCGTGTCTGTTGTATCTGGTAGTACAATACACCACCATTCTGTATCATCAACTCGTTAACTCACCTGTATCTCATATCTCACCTGTCCAGTGTATATATAAACAGACATTAACATGTAATAGGTCAATTAACACATGTCGAGTCGCCGAGAAAGGACAGTCACACTTCCGTACTAGAATTCTCAACTGTTTAAAGGAAGTTGATTTTTAAATCTCTTTATTTACGGCAAGTTTGTATAGTAAAAGTATAAACGTTTGATCCGAACAATTACGCTAAATTATTGTGTGTAAGGGTATAGAGGCCGCTGACACTAAATATATACACAGGCTTCACAGCTTAGTCAGTCCCAACAGACAGTGTTTACAGTCAGATTCGCCACACTTCGGCAGTATATAAAGCCCGACTTGGCTACACTTCATCATAACATAGGAAGGAGAAAGCGCTGGGGACATCCTCTGTGTTCCCTAGCTGGTATACACTGTCGATTGTGTCACCGAGTGCCAGTAACACAAAGGCTTTGTTGGGTATAGATCCATCGGGTGTATCGGAACAAAGACTTACCTGAATAATACCTGAATCATTCTATATCAACACTCTGACCGATCGGACAAAACAGACAAAGACATTATATTTGAAGAATTCTGAGAAGGAATTTTGATTTTTTATAAGTGACAATTTTTTTTATTAAACTTTATCGTTATTGTTATACACTGTTAAAGCAGAACTGTCATCATGGTTGTTATAAATACTAGATCTGAGAACATTTTAAAATATTCACGACCGCGTCCAAAGGCAAGTTGGAAGGAAAAATCTCTCATCATTATGGACCTCGAAGAGGTAGGCCAACTTTAATAGATAATTAATTTATTAATTGACTATTTCACCTGATAGGTCAATATTAATTGATAATTTCACAAGGCAGACCAATATTAATTTTTCACCTGGTAGACAAATATTATTTGATTATTTCACCTGATAGACCAATATTATTTGATTATTTCACCTGATAGACCAATATTATTTGATTATTTCACCAGGTAGACCAATATTAATTTATTATTGATTGATTATTTTACCTGAACGTAATGTAATTCCATATGATTGCTCAATATTGAAATCGTTAGAGATGAAAGGAATCTATCTACTGTAGCCAACATTTCTGATGTTCAGTTTTCTGTTAGATGTTTCAGTTATCTGAAATATCTTGCCATAATTTCGCTTTACATTAGTGAATACTGTTGAACACAGAATCTAGACGATCTATGTATATATGTGAACAGGAACTTACTCATTCACCCCTAAAGACACATTTGAACTTTTCTGATTCAATGACTAGAAGAGTTCATTATGAATTTCTAGGGGTCAAAATTGAGTTAATTAATTGTTGGGATTTGCATGGACTGCAGATTCTGATAAATGATGATTGTTTTACAAGTTTGCTTTGGTTTGTTTCCCTCTTTATGATAACAGCCATTCGGGTTTATCTAAGGATGTACTAGAGTTTGGTGGTTTGTAAAAGTCAAAGTTTTAGAGATGAACCACCAACCTACAGTTAGTACCTCTACAAGATATGCAGATTTCAAATTCAAGGCTTTGATACCTTTATTTGGAGTTACGTAAGATATTGGACTAAGTGTCCTGTAGAAATAGAACCTGATATTATTGGGATGTGAAGGGGTCCTTATGATTCATCTCTTCTTTGCAGCTGGGGTCCCATGAGAATCAGAGATTTACTGAGTAATCTCTTCTTTGCAGCTGAGGTCCCATGAGAATCAGAGATTTACTGAGTAATCTCTTCTTTGCAGCTGGGGTCCCATGAGAATCAGAGATTTACTGAGTAATCTCTTCTTTGCAGCTGAGGTCCCATGAGAATCAGAGATTTACTGAGTAATCTCTTCTTTGCAGCTGGGGTCCCATGAGAATCAGAGATTTACTGAGTAATCTCTTCTTTGCAGCTGGGGTCCCATGAGAATCAGAGATTTACTGAGTAATCTCTTCTTTGCAGCTGGGGTCCCATGAGAATCAGAGATTTACTGAGTAATCTCTTCTTTGCAGCTGGGGTCCCATGAGAATCAGAGATTTACTGAGTAATCTCTTCTTTGCAGCTGGGGTCCCATGAGAATCAGAGATTTACTGAGTAATCTCTTCTTTGCAGCTGGGGTCCCATGAGAATCAGAGATTTACTGAGTAATCTCTTCTTTGCAGCTGGGGTCCCATGAGAATCAGAGATTTACTGAGTAATCTCTTCTTTGCAGCTGGGGTCCCATGAGAATCAGAGATTTACTGAGTAATCTCTTCTTTGCAGCTGGGGTCCCATGAGAATCAGAGATTTACTGAGTAATCTCTTCTTTGCAGCTGGGGTCCCATGAGAATAAGAGATTTACTGAGTATTCTATTCTGTATGTGAAGTGGTCCCTTTAGCTTGAGAATCAGAGATGCACTGGACATTTGACCAAAGGTCATTGTCTCTACCTTGATGACCCAGATTTTGAGGATATTGCATTGTGTAGTAATAACCTCAGTAAGTAGATCTTGGGTCATTGCCTTTTATACATTAAGATAAATTGTCTATGGTGGATAGTCACATTTCCTGCAAAACCTCAGCCATTCCGACACCGTGTAATTCCACTCAGAGCTCCAGTACTGTTGTTGTCCCTTCCGGGCCTCCTGATGATCAACATCTCAGGAACGTTCAGACTGGAACACTTTAGGCTCCTGGCTTGTCCATGCCAAGATATTATTACTGTCCTTCATGATGGAAGATTTGTGTATCATAAACTGTCGTTTAACATTGAGGTTCCTTCCTGAAATGTCAATTATTATCGCTGTCCTTCATCGTAGAAGATTTGTGTATCACAACACTGAACTTTACACTGAATTTCCTTCCTTAAATCCGTTTTGAATAAAAATAAGGAATCCAGATTTCAAGAGTTTGAGCCTATCAAACATGTTTTATTGGTTTGTAGAGATAATTTATTGTAACTTGGATAGTAATACACAAAACATATTATGGTTGAGGCCACAATTTCTGGGTAGTATGTATTGAAGGAATCTGTTAGATTTACTTCATGGTTTTAGTAATAATAAGTTGTATGATATTACTAAACCTCTCCACTTCTGGGCCATTGTGGCTATGTGGTTAAGTTGTCTGACATTCTACCACTAGCTCTCCACCTCAGGGTCATGGTGGCTATGTGGTTAAGGTGTCTGATATTCTACCACTAGCCCTCCACCTCTGGGTCATGGTGGCTATGTGGTTAAGTTGTCTGACATTCTACCACAAGCTCTCCATCTCTTGGTCATGGTGGCTATGTGGTTTAGGTGTCTTATATTCTACCACTAGCCCTCCACCTCTGGGTCATGGTTGCTATGTGGTTAAGTTGTCTGACATTCTACCACAAGCTCTCCATCTCTTGGTCATGGTGGCTATGTGGTTTAGGTGTCTTATATTCTACCACTAGCCCTCCACCTCTGGGTCATGATTGTTATGTGGTTAAGGTGTCTGACATTCTACCACTAGCCCTCCACCTCTGGGTCATGGTGGCTATGTGGTTAAGGTGTCTGACATTCTACCACTAGCCCTCCACCTCTGGGTCATGGTGGCTATGTGGTTAAGGTGTCTGACATTCTACCACTAGCCCTCCACCTCTGGGTCATGGTGGCTATGTGGTTAAGGTGTCTGACATTCTACCACTAGCCCTCCACCTCTGGGTCATGGTGGCTATGTGGTTAAGGTGTCTGACATTCTACCACGAGCTCTCCACCTCTGGGTCATGGTGGCTATGTGGTTAAGGTGTCTGATATTCTACCACTAGCCCTTCACTTCTGGGTCATGGTGGCTATGTGGTTAAGGTGTCTTATATTCTACCACTAGGTCTCCACCTCTGGGTCATGGTGGCTATGTGGTTAAGGTGTCTGACATTCTACCACTAGCCCTCCACCTCTGGGTCATGGTGGCTATGTGGTTAAGGTGTCTGACATTCTACCACTAGCCCTCCACCTCTGGGTCATGGTGGCTATGTGGTTAAGGTGTCTGACATTCTACCACTAGCTCTCCACCTCTGGGTCATGGTGGCTATGTGGTTAAGGTGTCTGACATTCTACCACTAGCCCTCCACCTCTGGGTCATGGTGGCTATGTGGTTAAGGTGTCTGACATTCTACCACTAGCCCTCCACCTCTGGGTCATGGTGGCTATGTGGTTAAGGTGTCTGACATTCTACCACTAGCCCTCCACTTCTGGGTCATGGTGGCTGAGTGGTTAAGGTGTCTGACATTCTACCACTAGCCCTCCACCTCTGGGTCATGGTGGCTATGTGGTTAAGGTGTCTTATATTCTACCACTAGTCCTCCACCTCTGGGTCATGGTGGCTATGTGGTTAAGGTGTCTGACATTCTACCACTAGCCCTCCACCTCTGGGTCATGGTGGCTATGTGGTTAAGATGTCTGACATTCTACCACTAGCCCTCCACTTCTGGGTCATGGTGGCTATGTGGTTAAGATGTCTGACATTCTACCACTAGCCCTCCACCTCTGGGTCATGGTGGCTATGTGGTTAAGGTGTCTGACATTCTACCACTAGCCCTCCACCTCTGGGTCATGGTGGCTATGTGGTTAAGGTGTCTTATATTCTACCACTAGCCCTCCATCTCTTGGTCATGGTGGCTATGTGGTTAAGGTGTCTGATATTCTACCACTAGCCCTTCCACTTCTGGGTCATGGTGGCTATGTGGTTAAGGTGTCTTATATTCTACCACTAGCCCTCCACTTCTGGGTCATGGTGGCTATGTGGTTAAGATGTCTGACATTCTACCCACTAGCCCTCCACCTCTGGGTCATGGTGGCTATGTGGTTAAGGTGTCTTATATTCTACCACTAGTCCCTCCACCTCTGGGTCATGGTGGCTATGTGGTTAAGGTGTCTTATATTCTACCACTAGCCCTTCACTTCTGGGTCATGGTGGCTATGTGGTTAAGATGTCTGACATTCTACCACTAGTCCTCCACCTCTGGGTCATGGTGGCTATGTGGTTAAGGTGTCTTATATTCTACCACTAGCCCTCCATCTCTTGGTCATGGTGGCTATGTGGTTAAGGTGTCTGATATTCTACCACTAGCCCTTCACTTCTGGGTCATGGTGGCTATGTGGTTAAGGTGTCTTATATTCTACCACTAGTTCTCCACCTCTGGTCATGGTGGCTATGTGGTTAAGGTGTCTGATATTCTACCACTAGCCCTTCACTTCTGGGTCATGGTGGCTATGTGGTTAAAGATGTCTGACATTCTACCACTAGCCCTCCACCTCTGGGTCATGGTGGCTATGTGGTTAAGTGTCTGTATATTCTATACCACTAGCCCTTCATCTTTCTGGGTCATGGTGGCTATGTGGTTAAGATGTCTGACATTCTACCACTAGCCCTCCACCTATGGGTCATAGTGGCTGAGTGGTTAAGGTGTTGTCTGACATTCTACCACTAGCCCTCACTCTGGGTCACAGGTGGCTAATGTGGTTAAGGTGTTGGATATTCAACCTATGGGTCTGTTGGCTTGGTGGTTAAGTGTGTCCTAACATTCTACCACTAGCCCTCCACTTCTGGGTCATGGAGTGGTTGAGTGGTTAAGGTGTCTGAATTCTACACAAGCCCTATGTGGGTCATGTAAGTGATGTCTGACATTCTACCACTAGCCCTCCACCTCATGGTCATCAAGTGGCTATGTGGTTAAGGTGTCTTAACATTCTACCACTAGCCCCTCCACCTCTGGGTCATGGTGGCTATGTGGTTAAGGTGTCTTA
The DNA here is from genome assembly GCF_041381155.1 of Argopecten irradians. NCBI lineage: Eukaryota > Metazoa > Mollusca > Bivalvia > Pectinida > Pectinidae > Argopecten > Argopecten irradians. The sequence continues at coordinate 37,539,618 of NC_091147.1, read as the reverse complement.
TATTCTACCACTAGTCCTCCACCTCTGGGTCATGGTGGCTATGTGGTTAAGATGTCTGACATTCTACCACTAGCCCTCCACCTCTGGGTCATGGTGGCTATGTGGTTAAGATGTCTGAACATTCTACCACTAGCCTCCACCTCTGGGTCATGGTGGCTATGTGGTTAAGGTGTCTGACATTCTACCACTAGTCCTCCACCTCTGGGTCATGGTGGCTATGTGGTTAAGGTGTCTGACATTCTACCACTAGCCCTCCACCTCTGGGTCATGGTGGCTATGTGGTTAAGGTGTCTGATATTCTACCACTAGCCCTCCACCTCTGGGTCATGGTGGCTATGTGGTTAAGGTGTCTGATATATTCTTTCTCACCACTAGCCCTCACTATCCACTAGCCTCCATGGGTCATGGTGGCTATGTGGTTAAGGTGTCTGACATTCTACCACTAGCCCTCCACTCTGGGTCATGGTGGCTATGTGGTTAAGGTGTCTTATATTCTACCACTAGCCTCCACCTCTGGGTCATGGTGGCTATGTGGTTAAGGTGTCTGACATTCTACCACTAGCCCTCCACCTCTGGGTCATGGTGGCTATGTGGTTAAGGTGTCTTGACATTTCTACCACTAGCCCTCCACCTCTGGGTCATGGTGGCTATGTGGTTAAGGTGTCTGACATTCTACCACTAGCCCTCCACCTCTGGGTCATGGTGGCTATGTGGTTAAGGTGTCTTACATTCTACCACTAGCCCTCCACCTCTGGGTCATGGTGGCTATGTGGTTAAGGTGTCTGACATTCTACCACTAGCCCTCCACCTCTGGGTCATGGTGGCTATGTGGTTAAGGTGTCTGACATTCTACCACTAGCCCTCCACCTCTGGGTCATGGTGGCTATGTGGTTAAGGTGTCTGACATTCTACCACTAGCTCTCCACCTCTGGGTCATGGTGGCTATGTGGTTAAGGTGTCTGACATTCTACCATAGCTCCTCCACCTCGGTCATGGTGGCATGTGGTTAGTTCTCTACCTGTCCACCTCTGGGTCATTGTGGCTATGTGGTTAAGGTGTCTGATATTCTACCGCTAGCTCTCCATCTCTTGGTCATGGTGGCTATGTGGTTAAGGTGTCTGACATTCTACCACGAGCTCTCCACCTCTGGGTCATGGTGGCAATATGGTTTAGGTGTCTGACATTCTGCCACGAGCTCTCCAGCTTCAAATCACAATGGTTAATTATAAAATGGTTAATGTTTCTGACATTCTACCACTATACCTCCATCTCTGAATCCTTGTGACTGAATGGTTAATTCTACTACTAGACCTCCACCTTTGGCTCACAGTGGCTGAGTGGTTAATGTGTTAAACATTTTACAAAGTGCTCCAGCATTAGCGTTGGGTCACAAACTTAAGACCAACTGCTGCATGGGCCAGACACTTGGATGTTTTTTCAACTAGAACTCTCATAGGCTTCCCATAAAACAAAAAAAGCAGTCTACACAACATCTACACACAGGTGAGAGTGACAGAATGTACAACGGGCAGCTTTGTTCAGCTGTAATCTATTTGTAGCATTTTTTATTGCGGTCCTATATGCACATGACCATTACACATAAAGAATTAGCCAAAGGGATGCCTGACGAAGTTTAAACTACAATTAGTGAGATATGTGGTGCGTATATGATGGGTTGTACGACCACAAAAAAAAGGGACTTTAAGGTCCACGTGCCCAATGACCACATTTCACAGATCACGGTTTATGTAGCTTGGAAATTTCAATGTCACATACGTCATGATATGTTAATTATAAATATGTTAATTCTGTTTTCTCAACTCTGTTTTCTCGGAAAAAGAGGCTTTAAAATAACGTTCTGACGTAATTTTGGATGTGCAAGGATTGGTACCACTGTGTATAAGTCATTAAGATGAACAATTAATCATCTTGATAATTTATTATTAATTATCCTGAATTACGTGGTGTTAACCGCGTTTATATTTACATATCATTAAAATGTATGGTGATTAGAGGTGATAAAAAGTCATATCATTTGTCTTTTTAATAACCGTGCAACAACATGTAAATGATTAAATCACACACAATCACTGTAAATAAAAGTATATCGTATTTATGGTAATTAGCACCCTGTGTCCACTTGTTCCATATGGTGATTATAGCTTAATCATTTGATTAGTGAAATTTTCATTTCTCATTTGCTGCAAATCCTGTATTTAGGTCTTCATTAGAATATGTAAGAAGGCAAAGAAAAGAGTTCTCAAGAATCTTGTAAAATTATGTAAAGTTGGTTTTACAAAAAATGATTTTATCTTCATTTGAAAACTGTCATTAAAAGTATGATTAAGACAATTACTCTTTAAAAATATAACAAGGAGCGGTTGTTATTAGGATATCAAAATGTAAGTTAAAGACAAAAAATTGAACATAATTTTAATTCTTTCCATACGTAGTCTCTTGGTACATTAATATTAATCTGTTACCTGTTACATCTTCTTAGACACCATAGTTAGCTGGTTCCAGCTAGTTGTGGCGCGTTTTCTTCATTTACTAGATTATTGTCCGGTTGTGCCATATGAAAACTGGGGTAACATTTACATGGTACTGAATTCCAATGAGTGTTCAGTTGGTTTTCAACGAGTTCAGAGTAGGGGCTTCTACTACGAAGTTTGGAAGGGAGTTCCACGAATCTACCACTCGCCGACTAAATATACTTTGTGTGACTGTTACAGTAAACATGCATATGTCTTCTTTCCTTTGAGACACATTGTGGTGTCATGATTCACTTGTGAATTTCGCAAAATCTAGCATACAATGCTGATGTTATAAGCATCACATGTTGTAAATCATCAGAAGAGGGAAGGAAGGAGCATTTATAGACACAGGGGTGCTAATTACAGCGAATACAGTATCATATGTTTGAATGTATCTGCATGATTGATTCTTATGGTTCTTGTAAAAACTGCCGTGCATTTCTGCGAGGTATATATAATATACAACAATCACTCAACATTTGACACAAGAAGACATGGTGTTGTTGTCTTGGTTTGTTATTATAAGTCCGTGTTTATGACATACCTGTGACAGGTAAAAATGCACCAGCTCTAGGTCATGTCTCACAAGTATTATCTTTATGGAGATGATTTATAAGTTGTTTATATTAGTATAATGTATTCATAGGCAACAACTTATTGATAAATTTTAAAAATTATTTGTTTGGTTTGATTATATAGGTTTAAAGATGCGCCATCGCTGACAAAAAGTATTTTTTCATTATCAAAAACTGGAGCAGACGATTTAGTATTTTTCTTCAGTTACAAAAGTTACTTACTTAACACCATTATCACCATTGAAAAGTTTGAGCTTCTAATTTTACTTCAAGTTAAAATTATGAAAAATAATTAATTCCATCCCGCAAAAAAATTCAATGGCATTATATTCTATATAACATGAAAACTGATTGTGCATGCATCAAAGGCGAAACAAATTATTCTATATTATATTTTGTGTTAATTAGGCATATATATATACACAATTAAACACCAATTATTGTTCAAATGATGAGTATCATTTATGCTCTGTCGGCGGTGGAGCATCTTTAACATCCTATCAACAGTCAGGGTCATTACGATGTGCCAGGGTTATAGGTAGGGGAAAGCCAGAGTACCCAGAGGAAAAACACTGACCTGTACTCATTACATGCACTTGACAACTTTCCCACAGGAGATATTACAAACTCACATTCCAGGGTTGGAGAGCTTGTAGTCAAATGTCGGGACACCTAACTTAACTCGGTCAGTGTGGTCCCTTGTAAAATTTGCATATAAAGATCATAAGCTAAATATTATATATGCATGGTTCATATACTTTTGGAGAAGAAGTTTTTGAATAGAAAATGGAAATATTTCTTTTAAGTACATATAAACAGCATCAGATTTATCGCAAATAAAATGAAAGCAATTTATTTGCATATGTGACCTTGTTAAGCTAACAATTTATCAAATGTGCAATAATTTATCACATATAAACAATTGCATGGTTAGCTTAATTTATGAAGTATTGTTAGCATACTCTGTTGGTAAATGATATCGGTCTACATTTGAAGGTTGTTTTGACATGCCATGCATGACATTTTGTCACACTTGTGTGGTGATTCTCAGTGAGGGGCAGGCTATTAATTTTGTTTTGAGAAAACGGGATGTGTACTTCTGTACGAACCGTAAACCAGGAAATAAACAAACATAAAACAAACAAAGATATATATGATGACGTAAATTGGATAATTTAACGTAAAGATGGATGGTCATGTGAAATTTCTTATGATGCATATGTAGATGTAAAACAAGTAAAGTGCACTGTTTTCTTTTGTTTTGTTATTTTTATAGGATAAAAAAAATCCAAAATAAATTAAGTTAACAGCAATAAAAAATCTCAGGAATTATAGAATTTTTTTTCATTATTTAAAATTTGCATATTTTTTGAAGTTTTCAAATTGTATAGAAGGTGACGGCAATCCTTCAAGAATTTACTGGTTTATCTTAAAAAAAGGTTATCATTGCATAAACCATACAAAAATTGACCATTATGGTTTTATTTCAATTCATTTGTCACATCTTGGTAGATTTATTTTGCTGATAAATGAATAATCCAACACACAAAACTATAAGGTTTTAAATTTGTAAATATTTCTTTGTCATTACTTGTTCCATTGGTTTGAACTGATTCACCCCTGAAATTTCAAAATGGACTGGTCAAGTCTTTGATTTAGAAGAGTCTAAATGTATCTTTAGGGGTGAATAAGTTAAAGGTTCTATATATAGCTCTGTTAAAAGCTAACTCTATTTATCAAAAGAAACAATTACGGAATTAAATTGGTACTGGGTGGTATTTAGATTGCACTTGAAATTCTGTAAACAAATTTTAACAAATTTATCCAAGTGTGCATAAAAAGAGAAAATGTGTATTTCTTGATTACATCAGTATTTCTCAGTTTTCATTTGTCAAAATCATAGCCTAAGGATAACAATTATTATGTGTAAAGATTTTAATTTTATTGTTTTATGTTCACAGGCGCCAGCCTCGAAGCCCCAGACGACCCCGGGGCCAATCACAGTACCCACCCCCACCCAGCCGAGCCCTGCCCCCAAACAGGATTTGTCTTTCCAGTCGCCAGGGCAACAGAGTCAATCCTCACAGTCGTCTGGTTCCACTACTATGGACCTACTGGGGGATTTAGGGGGCGACCCCTTTGCGTCGTCAGCTCCTCCCCCAGCCCCATCGTCAGGAGGAGGTAACTATTTGTTGACAAGAGCATAAAAATAAGATTTGTTAACAAACTCAATGTAAATAATTTCACTTATTCACCCCTGACGACACATTTAGAGTCTTCTTAATCAAAGAGTAGACCAGTCCATTATGAAATTCAGGGGTGGATGAGTTGACTTAAGTTAGATACAAAAATGATGTGGAGAGAGTATGATTTAGTGTTGATAAGTTCCACCCTCTGATGATTGTAACATCATATGTTGATGTAATTTTTGTGACGTCAGAATCACTGGAAGGTGAAACTAATAAACGATTAATCGAGCTTTACCCACTTTGATTTGGTATGTCATAACCCTTGTATTGGGTGGTCTGAAGAGATGTTAGATTCAATGCCCTACAAGGGTATATCATATCCCAAGCCTGCCATCACAAGTCCTGCTTTCACAACATATCTACCAAATCCAACATGCACATCAGACACGGATGTAAAATATAGCCCATGCATCTGATGGACTGTAAGCCTATGTGTGTGCGATAAGAATTAATTGTGATTAGACTTTCCACTATGACGTCATAAGACGGTCACACAATATGTGTATCATTGAAACAAGGTCAAGTGAGGTTCTGCCATGAATATGTAGTAGATCGTTAAACTAATGTACACATGGGTCGTTCACATGCACAAAACTTTGAATCTCAGATTTACATTAGATAAAAACTGTATGATTTATATGTTGGAATCATAAACAAACCTTTCAGAAAATGAGATCAAAGCTTTTTCAAAAATGTCAAAAATAAATAACCATAAACTTTATACAATTGTGAATCAAGTTATTTAACCTATACAAATCACTTTCGATGGCCTAGATGTAAGCGTGCAAGGGATCATATTGTGGAAGAAAACTGGAGTGCCCAGTGAAAACCCACATGACCATGCAATGATCTTTTCATTTACATGCTGGGAATGGAACCCCGGTCGGCTAATAAGAGAAAGACGAGTGGCTTAATCACTACACCACTCGACCATCCATTTTGAATTCCAAGCCATGTTGTAGACTGATACTATGTTGTAAACATGTACTGTAATTAATTCTATGCAATAAATTGACCTCAATTTATCTTTCATTCATAAATTAAATAAATCAATTATTTAGTTTATGATACCATTATTGGATATCTGCCATGGTGCCAGAGTAGACTAGGAACCACAAGTCATCAACGAAACACTAGGTCACTCAATTATTGGGCCTGACCGTATTCGATCTTATAAGCACCCCATCCCTATATGCGCCCCTCCATCTTTTTGAGGCCTCATTTTCACATACATGATACATACTGAAATTATGAAAACTTTAGAAGATATCTCTGTTTGATTTTCATTTGTAAATTTATGAATGGCTTACTTTGTGCTCTATTTTGTGAAATATTAGTCCAAATTTGGTACTTAAGCCCCCTTTTCAGTGTTCATTTTTTAAACGCCTTGGATGCTTATTTGGTCAAAAACAGTAATTCAAAAACAAGACAAGGTTTCTCTAAGGATTGGATCTCTTATGCATGCCTAAAAAACCTATCCTTACTGTATTCGACCCTTTAAATACCTCCATCCTTATAAGTGCCCCTTTCCCTTTTAAGTCCTAATTTCACTTAGCTCAAATTAAATCCAGACTGAAAATATGAAAACTGTAGGTTCCTCTATTTGCTGCCTTTTGCAAATTTATCGCTTACTGTTATGAATTTATAAAACAATTAATTTTATGAAAGGCGAGTCCTACTTTGGTTCTATATACTGGCTCCTTATTTGTTTCAATTCTTGCGTGCCTTGGGCGCCTACTGGGCCGAATATGGTATGTTAAATCTAATATTACATTGGTACCAGATGGGAAATACAGGATTGGCTCGTGCAAAGATTCAGTACCATATAGGTACTTGGTACGTCAAGTACTAGCTCTTACTAGCTTATAAAAAGGTCAAAGTTCGAGGGAACAAATTATCAATTCAATTCTAGTACATTACAACGCTGACATTAGATTTACAAACATGTTATAGGAACATCCACCAAGTAGGAAAAACACAACGTATGTTATCACCTTGAATTTGTTATATGCGTATTTGTCATAACCGTGTTTTACTGTAGATGCTATCCCATGTGTATGACCACAAATAAATTGGGTTAGGTTAACATCAAGCAAAAGTTTTTTTCCTTCATTAGTTTTAGAAACATAAATATTGCAATAAAGTAATGGAGATTTTATTTGAGTATTAACTCACTCGCCCCTAAAGACACATTTAAACTTTCCTGATTCAAAAGCTGGAAGAGTTCATTATGGATTTTCAGGGGTGAACGAGTTCAACTTGAACCGTTTTTATTATCCGTTTAATGTTTGTCTCTGAAGTACTTTCTTTTATGATTTGGTAATGATTCGTGATCATTACCGAATCATAAAGTTGTAAAGATCAATAATGATATGGAGCCAATATATATTTATAGTCTGTTTCAGAATTATTTAAAAAGATATGTATGAAAATGCAGCCATTTCACTCAATTCCAAATTTATATAATCTTTATATAATCCTAAAAAGTAGTATTTTCCAAAGTATTTACCCTGAATGCATAGCTACCAAAATCTATTTATTATGTTGTTGCACGTTACAGATTATCTCCCTTGCAGGATGGTATTGATTGTGACGTCATTATAATAAGCGAAAATCATATCGTCTTGTTTTCTCTGATGTCATATCGATATCTACCTACAAGGGAAGATAACTCTTTAATTTGCACAGACGGAATATATATATACAGTGGAACCTTGTGATATTGAATTCTACAATGAATAAATTATCTTCAGGTTATACAAATGGAAATAATTAATGTACCACATGATACCTGGTAGCGTTTGTGCGGGACTAGTATCTCCAGTGATGACGGAACGTAGACCTTTGTAATCTTACCGCTGAAATGGTGTTATCGTGGGATATCATCATTTGATGTCTTTCCATCACCAATAGAAACAATAGTCCTACACAAACGTTATCGGGTATCATGTGGTATGTGAATTATTCTCATTTTAATATAACCAAGGTGAAAGACAATAAATACATGTGAACAGGGATTTATATACATGTAATCCATTTCAAATTACTGGTAAGCAGTATTTTCATAAATCTGATAGGTTCCACTGTAATTTCAACCAAATATTGTAATGATTTGTACACAATTCATATGATGATAATGTTGTATTTCAGGCGGGTTTGCAGATTTTAGCAACTTTAATAGCCAGTTCTCAGCACCAGCACAAACCAACCTTCCTTTTCAGTCCAGTGGCAGTAAGTACACCCTCCCCACCCCCCCCACCCCCCACCCCCCCCAATCCCCACCCCCACAAGGTCTCCCACCCCTCCTTCACCAGAAAGTATACATCCTCTCACTTCCAAACTCAACTCTTCACATTCAAACTATGTCAAGGACAATTTGTTACAGATTTGAATATTGTGGTATTAATTAAGATATATATCTCCACCTTGGAACCAGTAGGTGGTGAAAATTCACTAATAATTATCTTTTACAGTTTGAATTCTGGCGAAAGATCAAAATGTTAGCTAAAACTTGTTTTGATTTGATGTCTCCCTTTGGCTAGTTTTCCTAATTTTGAATCATTGACATGCAGTGATTTTCCTGCTCAGTAATTTCAGGGCCGTGTGCCTTTTCAATTGGGGAAAACACTATACATTGTATCTTTCTCGAAACACATACATTTTAGAGAGTTTTCCTTTATTTGGGAAAATATTTGCATAAAATTGGGAAATTACAGCAAATTTCTCTAGAGGAAGAGGCCTTTATTCAGCCCCAAATGTACCTAAAAAAATCACTGGCATGTGACTACAGAGCTATGTGAATTTCTTTATTTATTTCTCTACGAGTAACAATTATTTTCACTCCTTTGGTTTGAATTTAATCAAATGTAAACCAACTTTTCCTGGCAACTGAATTTTGAGTGCTAATGTCTCAGATTTTTTTTTTACGACAATACCCTCACAAATTTTTATTGAATTTTAATTATTTTCAGGTTTCTAACCAACCACACAAACCCTCCTAGTTTAATTGTTAAAAATTCTATAATATAACAACAGAAGGGGTCGTGGTGGCTCAGTGGTTAAGATGTCCTGACATATTACCACATGCCCTCCGAGTACCTCTGTGCCGCAAGTTCTAATTCCATGTAGGAAAGTTGCCAGGTACTGGCCACACATCGGTGGTTTTTCACCAGCTTTCCTCCACCAACAAACCTGGCACATCCTTACATAACCCTAGCTGTTTATGTAGGAAAGTTGCGAGGTACTGGCCACTGGTCGGTGGTTTTTCACAAGCTTTCCTCCACCAACAAACCTGGCATATCCTTACATAACCCTAGCTGTTTATGGGATGTTAAACTAAACTAAAACCAAACTACAGAAATTATCAACGCTTGAATTATCATTTGATCCTGTCTATTTCAGACCCACTCATTCCTATGGGAAGTTCAGCACAAGCTAACCCCCCGACTACAGCTAATGGAGTTTTCTCCACCCCACAATCCACACCGGCCTCCACGCCAGCTTCCATAGCAGCACCGTCAGGGGGAGATAAATATGCTTCACTGGCCGATCTCTTTAGCTCGGAGCCAGCAGCTACGACCCAGCCTAGTCCGTCTGTGAGTTGGACGGGTGGGGCAGGCGATACAGGGTCTGGGGGTTTGAACTGGGGCGGTACGCCTGCTGCCCAGACTCCGACAACGTCGGTCAACTGGAACAGTCAGCCAAACCAGGCAGCCAACACTGGCGTCAACTGGAATGCTTCGTCATCGACTAACGCCACTTCCAACAATGCTTTCCAAAGTGCAGGTGAGTGCAGGATTTTCATGGTTAATTGAAATTTTAACTGCAGGCATTAATAAAACAGGTTTTTGTACTAGCACCTAAACTTTTCATACTATCTTATATTTTTACCCCGTCCTTTTCTGATAGACTTGTGACTTTGTGTATACCTGTAGTGAATACTAGGCTGTAGTTTTTCTCATAGAACTTTGGTTTAAATTTGTATCTATTGATATTTTGTTTCGAAACTTTATATTTCATTAGTAAAAATCATAGTGTTGTTTTCCTTTTGAACTTTGCTGTTTACCCAAATGTAGATGAATATTTCCTTTTATAGATTATTGAAAGACTTTAGATGTATAGCATTTATGGAATTAATTATGAACAGTCTGATAAAAGAAAAGCTATTGTATATTTGCTTTTATTCATGGGGAACTAAATTTTGTTGTAATCACGGCCAAGTTAGTTTCCATGAACTTCAAATTGTGTGATTAAAGTGAAAAAATTCATTAGTAATCCTATTGTGCCTATTACTGTCACAAATTTATAAAAATGCGAAAAGAAATTTTCCCGTGAATAAGTTTAGAAAAGGAAACTACAGATTTTTCCCATTGATATTAAAGAACTATACAGTAAAAAAAAAAAAAGGAAGATTATAAGCAATACAAATTTTATAGTCAATTTGACTATGATTTGAGGTTATTATCGTTTTAACTATGAGATCTGATAGCTTTCCATACATTTCTTTGTGTGTTAGTACTAACGTTTGTTGTGTGTTTCATTTTTGCCTATGATTTAAATTTGTGTCGTGTATTTTGATTGGTCAGCGTCACAACAGAGAGTTGGAAACCCAGGCAATCCCTTTCTCTCGGCAGCGTCGGGTACAGTACATCTCCGGCCATAGTGTTTGCCACCCTAAATTATTGCATGGCTCATATGTTGATATTCAAAATCTGTTACCGTGGTTTCTGAGTTTAACGTAACTACCTGTGATTACGTAGATTTGTACCACAGTTTTAAAAATGTACATCAACTCCTTTCTCTAAATCTATAGATTGTGTATAATTACGTGTTTATGTATATGTTGGAATAACGATGACGCGAAATATTGTGTATGCGAAAATAAAATAATTTACAGTATATGCAAAAACAAAACAAAAAAACAAATGGGTCTTTGAAACAGGATGAAATATAGAATGAAAAAAAAAATTTGGAATTTATTGAACTGCTAGTGATTATAGTTAAAATCATTACAAAAAAAAACAAAACAAGATTTTGGAGACCAGCAAATTTTTTGAAAGTTGTTTAAAAATGCATCTGCCAATAAAAGTGATTGTTTCCATATTAAGGTGTGTACTGCGTACAAATCTGACAAAAATCACAGGTGGTTACGTGTGGTTGAGACAGTGATAGATGCGTTCTTGTTGTTATTTGTATGATACTCTGGTAGATTTCTGTTTCCAATACTTCAGTATCCACGTACATGCCTGACCATTAGCCGATATGTCACCAGTAACAAACCACCCATTAATGACATTAACCAGACAGTCTGATTCACATACAGATCCCTTTTCTTAATCCATTTCTAGGAGGATCTGAGAACGGAACATTCATGGTCACATTCTGGTGACATTTATGAACCTTATAGTTCAATACGAAAGTTTCAAGATCTCAAAATGATGTAGGTTAAGTACAATTTACCGTCGACTAGTCCCACTTTCCGGTCATTATTACATCAAAATATTTACTCCAAAAGATGAAGTCACATGTAAAATCACAAGAAAGTGCAAGTAATCGAAGGTAGTACTTTACCCACATTGTTTTAGAGTCGCGAAATCCTATTAATCAAATATATCTTCTCTATCTACCAACACTAACTGAAAATGACACTTCATCACAGCTTACATATATAGTGACATTTTACTCTATAGGCGACATGACTTCATACATGAAAATGTTTCTAATAGCTCATGGCAACTTTTGTTCCTGTCACAATTAGAAATAGAAATTTGACCGGTCAATTTGACTGGTCGATAGAATGTGACCCATTATGGGACGTTGTCCGATCCTCTATGAAATGTGATAACGAGGATCTTGATTTTATTCAGATTGTGAATCAGACAACATACTAACGATTTGACAATGTATTTATTCTACTCTAGTTATACAATATGTGATGATCTTCTAGAAGTTTAAAAAAAAAAACCACCAGAAAATGTATACTAACAAATTAACCTCATATCAATTATATACAGACATTCCTTTTAAGGTGTTCCTGAACTGGTGGTTCTGACTCATTAAAGCATGTACAAGTAATGCATTCACCCCTGAAATATCATAATGAACTGGTCCTGTCTTTGAATAAGAAGAGGTCATATGTGTCTTCAGAGGTGGATGAGTTAAGATACATTTTACGGGTGTGTGCAGTTATAAAGGGAATTTATTTTTGTTTTCAGATTTAATATATTATTTACTGTTTAAACTTATAGTTAGTAGTAATAAAAAGAAACAAGAGCAAATGAATTAAAAGGATTTAAAAATCTATAAAGAAATGATACATTAATAATAAATTTACATTTACATCTTTACGTTGATAATAAGTTTAAATACACACATTTACATAGATACAAAATTGACATGTATACATTTACATAGATACGAAATTGACATGTATACATTTACAGTGATACTAAATTGACATGTACACATTTACATAGATACTAAATTGACATGTACACATTTATATAGATACTAAATTGACATGTACACATTTACATTGATACATAACAACAAATTATAACCTATGCATACATTAAAACACATTTAAAACGAACTCACTAACAAAGAATTCCAGAAGTTCGTTTTGATGTGTTCTACTATACATATTTTGTGTTTGCATATTAAAGAGTTATCTGCCCTTGCGGGTTGGTATTGATTTTGATGTTGTTAGTTTGCAAGCTTAATGTATGTCCTACTTTACAGTGAAAATGACTTGAATTGTGCCACAAAATAATGACATCACAATGGATACCTAACGGCAAGGGAGCTAACTCTGTAATATGCCAAGACGGAATACATCAAACAAATCATGTTTCATTACCATATATTATTGTGGTATGCAATGATATCTTATTTTAACAAATATTTGCACATATCTACATACTGACACAGCTGCCATCATTTAATTTTTACAGCTGATCCTCTCTATATAAGCTATCACTCTCTGATCAGCTTCTACAGTCTCAGGTTCGCTGTAGAAAGTTGTGCAATATGTTTACAAAACACATTTAATTTGTCGATTTACCGTCTTTGTGCCGAAAAATTTTCATATCAGTTTTGAAAATCCTTGATTTAGGCTCATAATGGTTCCAATGTTATCGGTGAAACTTTTTTGAAGCAACTAATTTTCAAAATTTACGAAACGATATAAGAATAAGATTTAATCAATGAAATACTGAAATAACATTGAAATTGACATGCAGTAGGTTGGGGTGGGTTTATAGTCGCTGGAATAATCAAAGTACTGTAAGTACTGAAAGGAGGCATAATTCAATTGGAAACTGAATAAAAAGGAATATAGCAAATTATTTAAAACAATTGAAGATATTTTGGAAACATTCTACATTAAACCTGGACTGTTAATTACCTGATTGGCTGTTGCTATGGCTTCTTGTGTAATTGTCATGGTAACCATCGCTATGGCTGTGCACACGATTTCCTTCTTTTTCATCCATCTTACTATCTGTTGGTTTCCTTTCCTTTTGCTCTTCCTTCCATCTTGACTTTGGCTGTGAAAGGTTTGTTGGGACGATTTGGGTGATTTTGGTTTATGCAGGGTACACACAATATTTATTGTTCAGTGTTGCGTTACAGGCCATGTTTTTAGTAGTAAAAAGGTCACTGTTCGATACATACAAGGAAATTCAGCAAGTAAGTCTTACACTTTACATATAGGCCGTTAAAGTATTTCATGCTGGCAAGTCTTTTTGCCATATCAATTTCTTGATATTTCAATTATGTACGCAAGATAAGTGTATCAATTTATTAGTGAATTGCATAAACAATCATATAAACACAAAATATTACAGGGTACCAGAGACGGGATGGAAACAAATGTGATACAAGATACAGGGGATCGGAGGGTTTTTTTTTTGGGTGGGGGCCACAAATACAATACTGTCTAACTCATATACTTTCTTTGGGACTTAAAACTAGCTTTCAATATCTTGGGTTACAAAATGGTCATATCTCCCCATAGCCAGGTCAATAATTGTATAAATTAATGTACAGGTACACCTTTTTCTATACTAACATCTTGTATAATAACAGTAGTAAAATTCAGGCCTTTTATACAGGATTCTTTTAGTTTGGCTGATACATTGAGAATGAAACAGCATGAAATGTCCGTCCACTAAAGCTAGTGTTGTTATGGTAGAAACAAGCTACAGGGTTTGAATTTGAAAGTGTAATTTTTAGTTCCAACTGTAGAAGTATCTATGTGGAGGTTTGCTCCTCTTGTGGATCATGATGTCATAAGTTTGTGAGAGAAACAAGATAAATTTTGTCAAAAAAAAGGAAAAACTAGATAATTTTCCATTTCAAAGAATTTCTGTCATCCTGATTCATGTTCTTACACACTTAACTATGTATTTAAGCTTTTCTATGATCCTGATTTGTGTCCTTACAGACATAGCTATGTATTTAAGCTTTTCTGTGATCCTGATTTGTGTCCTTACAGACATAACTATGTATTTAAGCTTTTCTGTGATCCTGATTTGTGTTCTTATCGAAGTAATTATGTATTTACAGGTGCTAATCCATTCGGTGGAGGATCGACCACTGTACCTACACAGCCGACCATGGGAGCAGCTAGTAATCCGTTTGGAGGAGCCGGGGGCCAGTCCTTGTTTGGAAGTCAGCCTCAGCCTACCCAGCCAGGCTTTGGACAGCCCGCGATGACACAAGGATTTGGTCAGCCCCAGAATTCTGTCGGAGGGTTCGGTCAGCCTCAGACATCGGTGGCTGGAGGCTTTGGTCAATTCGGTGCAGTGCCATCTAGTACCCAACAAGGGGGAGCTAATTTCGGACAATTCGGAATGCAAAACGGTGGAGGATTTAGTTCTGCAGGCAATGTAGCTCCGTCTGGCGGGGGCTTTGGTGCATTTTCTCAGCCTCAGTCAAATTTTGGTAGTGCAGGACAATTTGATAACAAAATGGCAGGCATGCCGGGGCAACAAGCAGGATTTGGGCAGGCAGCTGGAAATACTGGGTGGGGACAACCGGCGCCAACAGCTAATCCTTTTATGGTAAGTTCTCTTCTCTGTTGTTGTGCTGACAAGTACACTGTAGAAATCATTCCCAGATATCGGTCCTGAAATCACTGTTACAAAGAAGCTGATCCTTGTAGAAATATGTACATATGAAACAATGACCTATCCTTTAATTTGTCCTTCCACACAAATTGCTGGTTCTGTCCTATTCCACCCCTATTTATGACGGACATTTATATATATTTTTCTTCTACTTTCATCACTTTTCTTGTTCCTTGTTGTTCCCTACAGAAATATCCCTATCAGCTTCCATGAGACTGATTTGTTAATGATAACAATAATAAACTTTTTTTTACTGAAAATGAGCATGCTTAGCCAATGGCTAATCTACAGCATGGTCCTCAAAAAATGAAAATGAAATTTAAAAAGTGAATGAAATTTTCTCAGACACTAGATGATACAGTATAACTCGTCTAAACTGACTCTTGTCTTCTAATCAGAATCCTGTGTATTCTGATGTAATTGTATGGCATTTCCCTTCTAAATTTATAATTAATTAAAACTTGTGTAATCTGGAAATCTGTCTATACTATTAAAATATGCTGATCTCATGATCAATGAAATCCGGTTAAGACGCGTTACACTGTAGAGTTACTACTTAAGACACCTGTAGTTACACTGTAGAGTTACTTCTTAAGACACCTGTAGTTACACTGTAGAGTTACTACTTAAGACACCTGTAGTTACCTGTTGCAATTGATGATGTTTTTTCTGTGTTTTTCAGTCCGCAGCCTCGCAGCCCGTCGCACCGTCGAGCAGCTCCAACCCGTTTTTGTGATTAGCAGTGACATTAGTAGGTTTTAACTGAATCTAGTGACCAAATATGGGACTGTAGATCATGTGATCAAGTCATGTGATTAGTCATGTGACCAACCCATTTGTTTTATGTGGTTTTCTGCATTCTGAGCTAGAGAGGCTCGTACCTATGGAATTCATCGCCACACACGGATGAAGATTTGCGGTACGAAGTGGCACGCCATTCCTCTTCCCAGCGCTCATGGTTGTGAGGGAAAGAGGGAAAACCTGATCCATGTCTGCAATGTAACAGCTGTTACGATTGGTCAATATGTGGTATGATTATATTAACAACAGTTATGATTGGTAGATCCACTGACTAGATGATATTACACAAGACATTTGTACAAAGTCGGATCATTATATCATTGTGCTTCTTGTGTTATCGTGTTCCTCGTCCACACACCCTACAGGCCTCCATGCATACTTATCACAGACAGGAGGCGGGGGCTAGCTAGGTGTTGTTGTGCTCGTTTTGTTTCAGAGATTGAAAAGGGGTTTTATTATAATGTTTTGTTGATGAATTAATCAATGATACAGGTATTTTAGGTCGGGTGAATCTTAGGTTTTGAGTGAATCACACACTGGAGTCGCATCCAATTAACTCATTGCAGTCGGTCTCGAATGACTCGCTCATTAAAGTCATTGCTATATAGTGACTCGCTCGTTGGAGTCACTCGCATTGTTACTCCTATAGTGGTTCTTATGTTGGAGTGACTTCTCAATGTGCACTGCAGTATGGTGACTCATTCATTCGGTCCATAGATGTGCTACGAAAGGACAACAGTGTGACTGGTATAATATGTAACTTACTTAACAAAGTTGTTATGGTGACATGCACTGTACCTAAATATATATACTATACTGGAGTCAATCTAGAGAAATTGATATGTTCAAGTAATTCATATATATTCTAGTAAAGTGACTCCTGTGTTTACTCAAGAGTATGGTTTGTCAGAAGGATTCGCACTAATAAAAAATATATATATATCTGAGAGTCAATGTACAAATTTGATAATAATTATGACTTTGGCGAGTCATCGTGATTGACTCAAATGAGCAGAGGTATATAGAAGACTTTGGTGACTCAAAAATGACTCAAATGACGGTCAATTGATAGTGAAATACAAAACAGCAAAATGAAGAATAACTGTTGGGGGGAATATGCTGGACATTTATACTCTAGGTGATATTTGTGTGCAATGTGTAGAGTATATGTATTGGTAGAGTTACCTCCCTTACGATGTCTTTAGCCCAATGTGGCATATAATGAAATGTAGTGGTCACTTGATATGCAAAATTGTGTATTTTGTTATTATTCCTTGCTTCATTTGTTAAATATGAGGTGTTTAAACTAGATATTCTTAATGTGAAATACAGTAAATGCTAAATGCAAGCGGTGGGCATTTGAAAATGATTTTTATTGTTAAAACCTATGTGTACAGCTAAAGGAAAGTTAATGTTACAATGTTAGGGGTCCTCTTGAAAGTCCAAAACTAGAGATTACGTTGAATCTTATTTAAACTTTACACAGGAATATTATGTTAATTTTGTTTATAATTGCATTACAGTATTGTATATGTATGATAAGTATATGTTCTTTAGTTATATGATATGATAAAGTATGTAATATATTGAGGCAATTTTATTGCCTGTTTTAACAAATGCATGAATGTATGAATGTGTTGTTGTTGGGGTTTTTTTGAGAATAAATGTAAACCTTTGTGATATGTTTTGAACACCTTCGATGGACTAAGAATGATTATCTTGTCATCCAATTGAAAAAAATATTAAATTCCAAGAGCATTTTCAATATGAGGGATTTGAAATACCAAAATGACTTGGACCATGTTGTCTCCCCTTTTGGTGATTATGATGTCAAAAATCATGTCACAGTCATCAGAAAGTGGGACTAATCGACAGTAATGATACTTTACCAGTATCATTTTGGTATCTAAAACTGGCTTAGTAGACACAATACATTCAGCGTAGCTATATAATTCAACTTAGTGTTAGCTACAAACAGCCAGTAATCTATAGGATAGAATAGTTAGACTGTTCAGTTATGGGTATCATCAATCACTCTTATCCATTTCACATTCAAATTTGTGCATTCAGAGATCTGTAACAATCAAAATAAAAATCTGACTTGCTTTCACCTGATTTGTCACATTTGAAAATGTTTCACCTTAACTTATCAAATCAGATCAGAGTATTGTAGTTTAAATTAAAAAATATAAATTCTGTTTTTGCATATCAGAGTTATCTGTCCTTGCGGTTAGGTATTGATTGTGACGTCATGTGTTTGCGAGTGTAACGTTAAGTTTCAGAGAAAATGTGAGTTACTCATTCAACAATCACTATAGATAACTTCCTGCAAGGGAGGTAACTCTGCAAATCCTACTTGTTCGACAGATTATCAACTGAGAGCACTGTCAGCATTTGTTAAAGGGAAACTCAGAAACAAATGATGCCAAAGTTTTGATTGTGAAGGAAAATAAATAGCACTACTACATATACCATTGGTCAAAATGAAGGAACAGTTCGATACAGGACAAGTTCTTGTGCCTGTACTTTTGAAGAAACTTTGAAATCTAAAATACCAGACTTTATTTTAGAGGAAGTGTTAAAAAGATACAGATGTTATTTCATTCTCCCCGGTTTGAAACTAAAAGAGTTCTGTAATATGTATGACTTTACCTTCTTTTGTATATAGGCATTGTGATTGTAAAAGGGAGATTATTTAAAAGACATGAGAGTGCATGTAAAGGGAGATAATTCCCCAAGGTATGTAAATAAGACAGGAGATTGATTGGAAAGGGAGATAATTCCACTAAAATTTTGTTGGTATTGTGAACTGCGCAGCTGTAAGTGTTTGTGTGTGTTAAAAAAATACAACATGTTTTATATTTATCAAATACTATTCCGATGAAATATATTGAAAAATTATCTTAAATTCAGACTCATGGGTGATAGGATTCTGGTTGCAAATTCATAATTATTTGATCAAATATTCTTTACTTTTTATAGTTAATATATGCAGAAAATGGAGAGAAAAAAAATATTATTTCAAAATTTTTGGGATTCTTATGGATAATAATAATGAGTAATAATTTGCATTGTAATATTATGTGAATATTCTGTAATTCAGTCTGTATTAAGGATGTGTTTTTTTGTAAAATGTTCTCTGAGGAAATACATTTGAACAATGATGGATTTCAGAGTTTATCTGAAATTCTCGTATTATGATACAAATATATATCCTAATGTACTTGTATTCATATATGTCTTCAAGTATGAAATAATGATGTATTTTAGATAAACTTATTAATTGTATAAAGCAATAATTTTTATAGTTTTAATCTTAATAATTAATTATTACACTTTCCTATCTATTTAGTATTACAGTTATTGTTGTATATTTTCCACCAAAGACGTGATATGAACAGGTACAAATTATTAAAATTACAAATGATCACAAAATTCTTGTTGTTTTCTCGATAGGATAAATACTGATTGTCAGGTCAATTTGAAAATTAGTTTTAAATACTTCTGAATTTAAGAATAATTCTACATGTATTTTCCCTTACTTCCTTATGTGGGTGATTACCTTCCGAGGGAAAAATTTATAACCGATCAAAATTGGTCTCCATTAGCACTGGTAAGATATTTTCGAGGATTTATTTCCTAAATAATTGGAGGGATGTCCCCCTGTACAATTTTGACGTATCTTATAAGCATGTGTAGGGATATATTTACGCGTAAAATTTATTTGTGAAGATTGTTTCCAGCCTCTCGTATTGCTTGATGTTATTTAATGTCTTGTTAGTTTCATTACTTTATATGTAAATTACTCATTCCAAAGACGTTATTTTAATTGTAATTAAATGCTATGTGTACATACATACATGTAAAATACTGTACAACAGTTACCATGGATACTCGTGTATCATTAAAATATCATGTCAATTACATACTCGTTTTGTTGTACTTCTACATTGTCTTTCGTATTGCAGAGTTAGCTCCCTTGTGGACAGTTAGCCATTGTTACATCAATATTTAATGTGCGAAACTCACATCGTTTTATCTAAAAAGTATGAAGTTATGCCCGCAACCACATGATGTCACAATCAATACCTACCCGCAAGGGCAGATAACTCTGTATTATGTAAATACATAATATATTTAAAGAGGTAGATCACCTTGAAAAATTTAACAAATTATTTGTCCATACTGTTAATTTACAGACACAGACGGTATATATATCAACAGAGTTTGATTCGGTTGGTACCAATTGTATTTCTGTATTTCAAATCTGACACACATCCGTCTACTCCAGGAAGACCACCTGAGCCTTTCCAGTGAGAGACAGCATGATCATCCTTCCAATTAGAAAAAGCCAGTCTGAAAGACTAGGACAATCATAGGTCACAGTGACCTTAAATGTGTCATAAAATAGAATATCCATAAATAGGTTTCTTGGGAAACTAAAAAAGGAAATCTGGAAAATATTCATCCATTACTTCCTGAGAAATTACAGAATAACTTATACAGTTTCACTCGTCAAAATCAGTCCTTGTGTAATCCGGATAACTCTATATTTCAGCATATTTGTATGGTACTTTCCTTCATATTAATTATAACTTGTATAATCCAGAAACCTGGCTATACCAACCAAATATTCTGGTCCTGGTGACATATGGTTGAGACAAAATACTCTATAGCAGTTACAAGGATTATTTACAGAAGAACAGACAGACGACTAATGAAAGAGGGATTATTTACCATCTGATAGTGGGTTAAAAAATCAAAACAACAATCCAATAAAATTTCAGGATAAAGTTTATTTAACATTAACCACCTCAGGATCTGTACAACATGTGTATTCCAGTCCAGAGACATATAATATACCCGGCTTTGATTACTCAATATTTCTTTACAAATTATGATCTCATCATCATCTCTAGACAACACCTGAAATTAATTTCTGTCTATGCATATTGCAGAGTTACCTCCCCTGCTGGTAAGTATGAATTGTGACGTTATTTTGTAAATGAAACTCAAAGTTGTTTTCTTTGAAAATTACAATGTTATGCTCATGAATACATGACATCACAATCAATACCTACCCACAAGGGCAGATAACTCTGTAATATGCAAAATAACTTATAAAGAATCCATGTATATTTAGTACATACTGTCAAGTGCATAGTAATCAGTAAAATTTACCAACTTAGAAAAATAAACGTAAATAAAATGTTTATTTTGGTGATAAGATGGTTAACCTGGTCAAATCTAATGGGTAGGACTTCAAATGGGACTCATAAATTTGTTAATTTGTTTAATTTATCAACCCTCGACATATACACTATAATATATACGTTACATCTACGTATTGTTTACTTTACATGTCCATATTGTTTACTTTACATGTACATATTGTTTACTTTACATGTACATATTGTTTACTTTACATGTACGTATTGTTTACTTTACATGTACATATAGTTAAAGATGCTCCACCGCTAACAAATGGTATATTTTCACTATCAAAAACAGGAGCAGGCGATTTGGTATTTTTCTTCAGTAACAAAAGTTACTTACTTTACACCATTATAACCTTTGAAAAGTTTGAGCTTCTAATTTTACTTCAAGTTAAAATTACAAAAAAATAATTAATTGCATCCTGAAAAAATTCCACGGCACTATATCCTATATGGAATGAAGTACTGATTGCGCATGCACCAAAAGCAAAATACATTATTTTATATTACTTTTTCTGTTAATTAGACATATATATAAACTATTAAATACCCATTATTGTTCAAGTGATGAATATCATTTATGCTCTGTCGGCGGTGGAGCATCTTTAACTTTACATGTCCATACTGTTTACTTTACATGTACATATAGTTTACATTACATGAACATATTGTTTAATTTACATGTAGGTATTGTTTACTTTATATATACATATTGTTTACATGTACATATTGTTTACTTCTTACAACACTCTTAATACAGTTTCAATCAAATGTCTAAATCAACAGATTTAACTTTTGGCCTAGATAACTGTGAGAAATACACCCTAATGTACATAATTGTTGTAGATAATATGGACTTTGTCTATGGCTTGGTATGAGGTATGGAATCATTTAAAATTAATATCTATATAAAACTGTACAGCAAATTCACAATTTACAAAACAGATATATATATACCAAAAACCAGCATCTTTTCGTGGCAACTTATTTCACTTTTTCAAGTACAATGATATTTTCAGTGATTTGATTTCGCCAATTACAAGCAAAATGGTTTGTTTTCTTTCACTTGTATTTGAATTGTTTTTGCAGCCATTACTTTTTGCTAATTCTTATCACCTGCAACCAATGGGACAATCAATAGCACACGAAAATAAGTAGGTTTTCAGCAATACAATTTCGCATTACATAATGTCATATTGTTTTGCGAATTATTCCTCAAACAAAACATACCTCTTTTCTCACCTAATAATTAGAATCATATGAAATCATTCACATGCAATAATCACCAACATTCAGTTCGTTGAACAATGATATTCTCATTCTCCATTATTGATCTGACATTGTGACTTTCATTAGTTTCATTTTCCATATAGTTAACGAAGTGATTCACTTCAGTTTCATTTTCCATATATTTAACACAGCGTTTTTCTGTAAGTTTCATTTTCCATAAGAAAAACATAGCGATCAACAGCATTCATTCTTGACACATCGAAGAATGACGTTTGTCTGGAAAATCAGATAGTTAGCACTGATGAAGACACTTTGATTTCTGTGGAAGAAAAAAAAAATGACACAGGATTAAATTTCAAACATATGATATCTTGCATTCTAATTCAAAATCTAAATTAATTACTATCCAAATATACTGTACACTACTTGATTAAATGGTATTTTAAAAATAACCTAAAGCAAAGTTCCAATAATACAATAATGTCTCGATATGATGGTATTACACATATGTAGTTTTGTCAACTAGAATGTTCATGATTCAGGAAGGATCTTTGCAGCAGACCACTAGAAATTTGAATTCTCCATTCTCTTTTGTTTCCTGGGGGATAATGAGACTGCCATATGAAATGGTTATTATATAACAATTTTTAAATGACATTAGTTCTACCTAGACTGTATTCTAGCAGAATTTTTCCTTAGTTTTTTTTTTTTTTTTTAGAAAATCTTAATCCAAGGTCAATAGAAGTAACTAAAGGAAATCTGTGACAGTCTTTGAGTAGTAGTTACTGAAATCTGCAACACATCCTACTCCAACAATGTAAGAGGTATAGCACAACGAGACATTTTGATCATTACGTCAAAGTTTCTCAATATCGAGATCTAATATTTTTGGATTACAACACATCCCTCCCACCATCTCCCTTCTCATCCAAATACATGTATGCACACTGATAATGAAAACAGAAAGAAATTCTATCAAAAGTATGAACCTGATACACAAACAAATTAATGACATTTTAAAGATAATTTTTTTTTTTTAATTTTTTTTTTTTAATTTATTAATTTTTTACACTGAAATATGCTCCTATGTTCAACGATTAAACTTTATCTCTCTTTATGTTTGAATTAATGCAAAATGATAAAACTATGTAATGTTTAGTGGATAACCACTAACAACAACAATGTAAAATATTACATTTATATTATATATTGTAACATGCAGTTTTCATAGCTCATACAAAATGGTCGTATGAAACGGTTCATAGTAATTAGCTTAGCATGCAAATACTGGACAGAAACCGAATGATACATAATATATAGAGTAATATATACATGTACAAACATACAAAATGTATTCAGGATTCGACGAGAAACTGGCATGCAAGAACAGATCGTCCAGTAAAAAATATATACCTATGTAACCAGTTAAACACAAAATATCTGTGAAAAATGTCATCTCCTCTCTTTTCATTCTGAATTTTATTAATCTTATATCAATAAAACTGAGGGAAAATATCAGTAAACTGTACATTACAAACTTCCTTGATATTTGGCGACGGAAAAAAAAGAGAAAAAATCACCACTGAAACAAACTTATTTAATAAATAAATAAATATATTTATAAGAAACATGCTATATGCAATATTGATTTTTTGGAAATTAAAAAAAAAA
Source organism: Argopecten irradians (assembly GCF_041381155.1). Classification (NCBI taxonomy): domain Eukaryota; kingdom Metazoa; phylum Mollusca; class Bivalvia; order Pectinida; family Pectinidae; genus Argopecten; species Argopecten irradians. The sequence continues at coordinate 37,515,212 of NC_091147.1, read as the reverse complement.
CTGAAACCGGTCCCAATTATACTAGAGAAGATAGAAGCTTTGCTCCGTGGAGAGCTTTTCCCTCAGCCAGCTGTAACGCCCAGTAAATATCACTTACATAAAGTAGCTTCTCTCTGATACGAACATTGTAAAACCTGTATACGACACCTTTACTAATTGTTCGTCGGGATAATATGACCTGGAATAAGTTTACTATTAATATCAAAATTTAAACTAAACTTTATCAATTGTTCATAAATTGAAAGGAACTTGACTAATTGTCACCTGAAATGAGTTTCATGTCAAAATTGAAACAAAACTTTACTAACTGTTCGTCGGGATAATATGACCTGCAGTAGGTTAACTACCAATATCAAAATTTAAACGAAACTTTACTACTGTACTTGTTTGTTAGGATATTATGACCTGAAATAAGTTTTCTATTACAAATATCAAAATTGAAACAAAAATTTAATAATTGTTCGTTAGAAAAATACAACTTGGAAAAAGTTCACTAACATTAAAATTGAAATGAACCTTTAACAATTTTTGTCAGAAAGATTTGACCTGAAATAAGTGCACTAATATCAAAATTAAAACGAAGCTTAACTAATTGTTCGAAGGGAAAATTTGACCTTGAATATGTATACTAATATCAAAATTAAAATGAAACTATAACTGTTCATCAGGAAAATAAGGTCTAGAATAAGTTTATTAATATTACCGTTATCAAAATTAAAAGGAAAATTTAATAATTGTTTGTCAGTGAAATAACATCTGGAAAAGTCTACTAATATCAAGATTGAAACAAATCTAAAATAATTTTTGTCAGGAAATTAAGTTCATTTAAATACAAACAAAATTGGAAAGTCTAATTATTTTAAAATTAATATTTCTTTGCAAAAAAAATGTTCAACGAAGATATATATGCGTAGGTAAAAGGTTGCAAAGTCAAAGCAGGGTTGAGAATATACTGAAATTTACATGTGCAGTGGATTCTTTTAAGCTTCAAGTATTGTTGTAAACACAAAGAAAACTCATATCTAAGACTGGTTTGAAGCAAAGAATCAATTGATTTTATCATAAACACTTGATGCAGTAATATAAGAGACAGTTACATAGACATTATACAGGCATATTCGACCCAATAAGCGCCCAGGGCGCTTCAAAATTTGAAGCAAATAAGGGGGCGCTTAATAGAAACAAAGTATTCATATTTTCAGTCTGCAATTAATTTGAAGTAAGTGAAATTAAAGCATCAAAAAAAGATAAGGACACTTATTGGATTGAATATTTTAGCAGAATTGCACAACAGATTCAAACACAAAATTCAAATATTTCACACATAATTACAAAAAGGTGTATATGAACGCATGATTGTCAATAAAAGCCATTGATCACAAATTTATGTATTCACGAATATGGTGGAAATAAAAATGATATGAAATATATTAAAAGCGAAAATTAAGTAGTTTAAAATCGCTAGCACACAAATCAAACTTTTACAGCCAAGAGGAGATAACTCTATTCAATAATTTTTATATAGATTTCAGTAAAAAATAGAAAAACAATGAAAATGACTTTGTCACAATAATATTGGAATGCCATCAAAGCAGCACTTGAACCCTAAATCTATTTTTAGAAAGTGACTTTTACTGCAGATTACAAATGGCATGTATATACTTACTGGCTATTGTCACGGAAAAATTCCTTTAACATGTTGCTGAACTTTTTGGAGTATCTTACAAACTCTTTCTTTTTTTCTTCCAAAATCTGAATATTCAAAAAAAATTACAGGGATACATAATTTGTTAAAAGTATCTTTCAAATTTTAAATCTCTATAAAAGAGGCATTTTAAACCGTTATTTTTCTAACAAAACGTCTTTGAAGAACAAATATTTTATTTATGTATGTAATGAACTTTGCTTGATGAACACCATAATTTCTATCAATGAATTATCTCCCTTCCATTATGATTTTCATTTTCAAGCAAGATTTGATCGTTTCAAATGAAATGAAATTTCAAAGACAAATTACATTGAAATACTGTACTCTCAAATTATTTTTATGTTAATTTTCTGTCCATATTGAGATCAAAAGATTTTGAAAGCATCCAGATTTTTACAGAAATGTAACAATGTCCCATGATTTTGTGAGTGGCGACGTTACCTGTTTGCTGCCATTATCAGTGGCGGGAACCTCAGCTATTACACGGTTAACAGCATCAAGTAGTCGCTTAATAGCACTGGCAATTTCTCTGGAAAAACAAAATCATGTTGTTCTGTCAGTACAACTATTCACTAGATGTGCAAAGATTCATAGACATAAGAATTCAATTTAGTTTTCTTAATTTTACCTCACAATTTGATTATTTTTTTTATTTGAAAGTTTATTCAAACTAGAAATAAAGACAGTTATTTTCTCCAGAATTCACATGCAAACAAAATATGTGGGTACTTTCTTTCATAGTTTTGAGCTTTTAAATTATTTCATGGGTTAAAAGATGGAATAATGATATTAATGATGCATAAAATATCATTCATTGTTTTTTTTTATTCATGGTTGTTTACAAGGAAAAGTTCATGTTACTGCATAGTTGCTTATATTTGTGGGGATTTTAATTTTGCTAAATTCACAGATTCATTCAAATTCGTGAAATTTAATAAATTGTGTTATATCAAAATTTTGATTTTACAAATAAGAGCCTGTCGTCTGAATGATGATTTCAAAGTCTTTAAATATGTCCCCACGAAAACATTCCAGAGACAACTATACAGTACAAGTTAAAGCTGATGGAATAATCTGTTAATGCCGGATACACAACTGACATTATTTTGTATCATACTTAATCGTCTCTAGGAACTGTTTTCTGTTGTAAATCTGCTCTGGAATGCGACTGAGGATTTTTTTGAGAGCTGTTGCACATCGACTGAGCTCCTGGAATGTCGGCTCGGGGCGGTTTATCTTTAATTCTGAAACAGCACAATTGTCATTAAATATACTCTTTTATGTGGGAATTAAAATACTACAAAGTATCCACCATATTGTTTTGTAATTTGCTTCATTTTGAGAAAATATCATAATAAAATTGTAAACACAACACTTAAAGATGCTCCACCGCTGACAAATGTTATTTTTTCCCTATCAAAAACAGGAGCAGACGATTAAGTGTTTTTCTTCAGTTACAAAAGTTACTTACTTTACACCATTACCACCATTGAAAAGTTTGAGCCTCTAATTTACTTCGTAGTTAAAAATATGAAAAATAATTAATTACATCCCGAAAAAATTCCGTGGCACTATATCCTATATGGAATGAAGTACTGATTGCACAAGCACCAAAGGCAAAATAAATTATTTTATAATATTTTTTGTGTTAATTAGACATATATAGACACAATTAAACACAGATTATTGTTCAAATAATGAATATCATTTATGCTCTGTCGGCGGTGGAGCATCTTTAAGAAAATTAAGCTAACTCCAATCCTTGCAAATAAACCATTTTGCAAAGATGAAATTACTATCATATATATATATATATATTTCTAAGTCTAATCAGGAATCAGATTTTATTATTACCAGTAAATGGAATCCAGCAGTACAGAAAACTACCAGGAGCAATCCCCATGGTTTAGGCTTTGGATGTGATTGTTCGGATTATTGACAGGGGACCATGAAAGATATTTTTAAACACATATTAACTCATTCACCCCTGAAGATACAATTGGGCTTTTCCAAATCAAATGATGGCATAGTTCATTGTGAATTTTCAGGGGTGTACCCAAGATTTTCCAAGTCCCATATAAACATCAGATAATCATACAAAGTTTTTGTTGCTTACCCTCAGAATCTTGTGAGCCTCCAAGATATAAAAGAGTTGAACACATGTCAATTTTGTCATGGATGTCGCCTTTACGTAACATCCCCCGCATGTAGTCGTACGCAAATCCTGGCAAATTATTGTCACACTGTAAAAGAAAACAATTAAAATGTTATGCGCCATTTACAGACAATTGTTAGCAGCAAACTAGGCTGTAAGGGTTGATGGGTATAGGGGATTTCAGAAAAGATGGTGATGACGTCACATAAAGGTACATCCGGGCGCTCAAAAGTACAACTCTGTATATATACACATTAACATGGTGGGCAGGCCGCCGCTTGCGATGTTTGTTTACATTTTATTGTAATAAAAGTACAGCAATCCAAGAACTGTTGCGTTATTTTAATTTCAAAAAGTGTAAATTAAAGTATTTAACAATAATGTAAAGCTTTACGTATAAACATTGACAGATAAATTTTGAATATCAACTTGATATTATAAATTGAATTCAAAGTTCCCCAAAATATCATACTGGCATTTTAATACGCTATTACTGTTTTCTAATTTTTACTTGGTAAAAGACCTGCGATGTATGATAATGACCAAATTAAAATTTGCTTTATTAGATCACCCCAAGCGCACGGCAGCCATTACGTACAGTACTGCCGAGATAAAAAAATTTCGTCCTTTTTCAGAGTCACAAAATTATGTATTCTGGATAATTTTTTCTTCAGAAATTTTAGAATTTAGTTTATGACATACAAACGAGTCAGTTTATGGTTACTTTTTATCATATTTTTAAACAAAATTTTGGTTAGTTAAGGATTCTCTAAGCCGTGCGCAATGTGTCCTGGTCGGCATTTACAGTACTACGATCTGTATTCATAAATCTAAATGTAGTCTATTGAACATTGAACATTTGTTCAAATCATTTAAAAGTAACATCACTTAGATTTGAAACTGCACATAACAGCCCATGGAATATAAGCTACTGAAATTTAAAAAAATAAACTCTAGCAACAAAGTGAAAACTGAACGATAAACCGGATTAAACACTAAACATACATTAATTGGTTAATAATAATAGTTACATTGTATAAGCTTACTTTGGAATTTGATCTAAAATTCATGCAATATTTAATTAAATATAATTTTCAAAAAAAAAACTAAAATATTTGTTCCATTGATATTGCACTATCAGCCAGATTAACTCTTCACATGTATATGCATTTTACATTTAACAAGAGGCCCAGAGGGCCTGTATCGCTCACCTGGTTTTTTGTTAGTAATTATCACAAGACTCTGACAATTAGAAAAATAAGCAAATTGACTCCCAAAGTTTAATTTTGAATCACAACCATACAATGATGCTATTGATACCATACAAATATGCTATCCAATACATAGGTTCAGAGACAAAGTAATTTATATGAAAATAGTAGCCTAATTGACCTTTTGACCTCGCATCTATTGCCGTCTAAGGCCCCGGGGGTCAGCCCTATCATTTGTACAATTTCAAATCCCAGCCCTATAAGGATGCTACCATTGCATTATAAGTGCTCTTCCATTCTTAGTTGCAGAGAAGAAGTCGTTTATATGGAAATAGCTAAATTGACCCCTTTTGACCCCACCCTTCAGGCCCCCGGGGGGTCAGCCCCATCATTTGCAAAATTTTGAATACAAACCCTATAAGGATGTAACCATTGCATTATGAGCGTAATCCCATGTTAAGTTGCAGAGAAAAAGTCATTTATATAGAAATTGACCACTTTTGACCCCGCCCCTCAGGCCCCCGGGGGTTAGCCCTATCATTTGCACAATTTTGAATCCCCACACTATAAGGATACTACCATTATATTATGGGTGCTATACCGTGCTTAGTTTCAGAGAAGAAGTCGTTTATATGGAAAGAGCCAAATTGGCCACTTTCGACCCCGCCCCTCAGGCCCCCTGGGGGTCAGCCCCATCATTTGCACAATTTTGAATCCCCACCCTATAAAGATGCTACCATTGCATTATGGGTGCTATACCATGCTTAGTTTCAGAGAAGAAGTCGTTTATATGGAAATAGCCAAATTGGCCCCTTTTGACCCCGCCCCTCAGGCCCCCTGGGGGTCAGCCCCATCATTTGTACAATTTTGAATCCCCATCCTATAAGGATGCTATCATTGCATTATGGGTGCTATCCCATGCTTGGTTTCAGAGAAGAAGTCGTTTATATGGAAATAGCCAAATTGAACCCTTTTGACCCCGCCCCTCAGGCCCCCCGGGGGTCAGCCACATCATTTGTACAATTTTGAATCCCCAACCTATAAAGATACTACCATTGCATTATGAGTGCTATCTCATGCTTAGTTTCAGAGAAGAAGTCGTTTATATGGAAATAGCCAAATTGACCCCATTTGACACCGCCCCTCAGGCCCCCGGGGGGTCAGCCCCATCATTTGTACAATTTTGAATCCCCACCCTATAAGGATGCTACCATTGCATTATGGGTGCTATCCAATGCTTGGTTTCAGAGAAGAAGTCGTTTATATGGAAATAGCCAAATTGACCCCATTTGACCCCGCCCCTCAGGCCCCCGGGGGGTCAGCCCCATCATTTGTACAATTTTGAATCCCCACCCTATAAGGATGCTACCATTGCATTATGGGTGCTATCCCATGCTTGGTTTCAGAGAAGAAGTCGTTTATATGGAAATAGCCAAATTGACCCCTTTTGGCCCCGCCTCTCAGGCCCCTGGGGGGTCAGCCCCATCATTTGTACAATTTTCAGTTAGTAGCCCATAAGGATGCTACCAGTCAAATTTTGTTGAAATCCGACCAGCGGTTATGGAGAAGAAGTCGATTGTTGACGGACGGACGGACGGACGGACGACGGACGACGGACGACGGACGACGGACGACGGACGCCACGGTATGCCATAAGCTCACCTTGGTCCTTCGGACCAGGTGAGCTAATAAAAAAAAAAAATATTTTAAAATAAATTGGACCATGGACCATCAATACAACTGATTCTTTACCGATAATAAAATGATACAATTTTAATCAAGTTATGATATTTTTTATTCTTTTTAAGTTTCTGCCTGCTAAATTTCTAACTTATATTTAGCAGACTACTATTTTTAAAGAAAAAGACAGTACAGAACAACATTCATATTTGCATACACTGCATTAGATAGAATTTTTTTTTCTTTAATAATTAATATTATCTCCCCTTGATTTATGCTAAATTTGTACCGCGCGCGACACATGTTTTGGTTGGAAAATGTCGTTCACGCACTTTCTCCCCCATGAGAATTTTGAAAAGTTGGCAAGTATGCGATTTCACCATCTGCATGTGTACGTACACATGCAGATCTGTACGTGTAACACATTGGTTTATAGCATTCATTAAAACAAGATATACATGGTAAAGAATGAAATATATATCTTTTATAAGTACTTATTGAGATATGTGTTGGTAATTACGTATCAATATTATTAATTTCCCCAACTATATATGGCCTGAGGTGATCTACCAGCGAAGCCATGCACGAGCGGCAGTGGTTTGGCCAGGTGGTTCACACTTCGTTATATTAAATACTTTTTGTGAACAGCTTTTTTATATATAACAGACCAAGACACAATAAAATCAATTATCTATTCATAATCTTTTCACAACATGGATTTCTACGTGTGAACAAAAAACGGGTACGTGTGACTGCCCGACACCGCTTTGCAAGCTGGCTTCATGACCAACACAAAGTCTACACATATGTATTCAGCAATAAACAATTGTAAATATAAAAATAAAATGTCTATAACCACTGAAACAACAAGAAACCATTTTAAAATCAGAATTTGCAAGTATGAAAGTGTATACTTTAGTTGAAATATTGATTGTGTAGCAGGGATGTACGTATCTGTTATTGTTTTTATTAGTCGCCATACTGTGTTTGTACCTTTGAGGACCCGGATGTGAACTTTCTGTGACGTCACACCATCTTTTCTGAAATCTCCTATTATGAACTATTTCAACTTTATAATAAGAATAGCCTAACTCCTTTACCCCTGAAGACACATTTAGGTTCTTCTGAAACACAGAATAGACTGGTCCATTATGAAAATTCAGGGGTGAATGAGTTAAATACATGATAAGGGTTGATGGGATATGTCCGTCTCACCTTTCCAAAAGCCGCTCTCAGTGTATGTGCAGCTGATATGTCTTTCTTTTCAAGCTGAAAGAACAAAAAATAAATGAACTGAGATCCCAAACCAAATCTAACTTTTTAGTTTTATGATATGTTTTAATCAATATTTCTTTCAATGTTTTTAATATATACTTCAGATATGTTTTCATTTTTTGACAATTTGCATGGTCACCTGTATGGCGTGCCGAACGTTGCAAAATTCAATAAGTAAAATAAAATGTGTAAAGAAAAAAAGAAGTTTTGTAATATATTGTTATATGTGTTCAATATGTTTAATTTGTGTGTAAAAACAATAAATGTTTGTGTATTTTTTTAATATTTATATGTAAAAATAAAATATTTGTTCAATAATTTCTTCCTGTGTGTAAAAACATATATTCATGTGTGATTTTCACGCACAAACATAAAACAACATCACACACAATTATATTTTTTACACACAAATGTATTTTTCACACACACAAAGAAATTTCGTTCACACAAATATAAAATAAAATCACACACATATATATATTTTTACACATAAGCCTTTTTTTCACACACAAATATAAAAAAATACACACAAATATTTTTTTCACACACACATATAAAAAATAATGAACACATATAACGATATATTACAAACACATTTTTTTTCTCACAAATGTTTTTACTTACTGAATTTTGCAACGTTCGGCACGCCATACACCTGCAGGTTAATATTTTCTGCATATCAACTCAGTGTTTCCATTTTTAGAAACACCAAGTCAATATTACAATTGTGAAGTGATCCTCACAGCCGAAACAATATATATACTACACATAATGATATGAATTCACATTGCCCAAATGTTGAGTTCATCAGGGTGGTGTCTTCAGACCAAATTTTTTTTTTTAATTAAAGTGCATACCAAATGAGTATTTAAGGTATCAGAGTTCAAGTGAACAAGGTTAAACTTTATACTAAATAAGATGACAATGTACATACCCTCTCCAGGACAGGCCCAATGACCACATCTACAATCATCTTGGCATACAGGGTTTTGTTGCTATCCCCCATGGTCATGGTAAATTTCAGTTCTCCACAGTCAATATATATCTCAAGTTATTGCCCTTTATATACACACAAACTTTGAAGACCGGCAGCCTGGTTACATGATGGCGCAGTTTGTAAGACTGTTGTTCTTACTGAAAAATAGGAATAAAGTACAGATAAATTCTGCTTTTAAAATTTTCACTTCACTATAAAAGGACTGTAGTGCTCCAAGACAATTCAAATATTTTTAGCTCCACCATGGGTTAACATTACTAGGTCGAATCCAAGCAGAGGCTGTTAGCTGCCAGTAACTGACAACTGGTCAGTGGTTTTCTTCCAGTACTTCAGCTTTCCTCCTAGTCCACCATCTACACATGGCAGCCGCTGCACATTCTAAAATGACCATGGCTGTTAATACGACATCTTCTTTTTGCAGACCACTCCAATTAAAAATCAACAAACCAGACTTCTTTTCCATGAAAATGCAATAATGAAAACAACAACATTTGTATCATTTTCTTCATTGTTTTTGGGCTTGTAAAATTAGTAACCACAAAATATCTGTAACATGCTAGGTATCTCAAGCATGTTATATATATAATAAGTATGAAGATAATATGTTTATTCGACCATGACTTTCAGATAACTTCAAGGATGTGATATATATACCGGTATAGCTGTATATGGGTTTTCCATGGCCAGTATGCTGCAGTGAGATATCACTATAAAATGGATAGAGCTGCTATATATATATATATATTGCTATTGTTGCAATGAAATAGGTTCAGTTCTTGGCCCTCTACTGTTTGTGATTTTCGTGAATGATCTCCCTGAAACAGTTAATTCGGACATGTACCTGTTTGCAGATGACACCAAAATTTTCAAGGTAATTAAAAATAGCGAGGACGAAGAAATTCTACAAAAAGATCTGATTACGATGGGAACCTGGAGTGATACCTGGCTATTAAGAATGCACCCTGAAAAGTGCAAACATATGCACATAGGTAAACAACAAAGGCGTACAGTGGAAACACCAGCAACATATAAACTTCTTGGAAACGACCTTGCACGTACGGATAAGGAGAAAGATATTGGACTAATAATCGACCCAGAACTAACATTTGAATATCACATAAGCGAAAAGATCAAGAAGGCAAACCAGATATTCGGTCTTTTGAGAAGAACCTTCCATTTTATGGACAAGAAATCATTCATGCTGTTATACAAAAGTCTAGTTAGGACACAACTTGACTACGCAAGCGCGGTGTGGGCTCCATACAAAATCAAGGACATCGATAGACTCGAAGCGGTGCAGCGCAGAGCTACTAAAAGTCTTCCAGGAATGAACAACCTATCATATCCAGAAAGACTGAAAATTCTAAATCTCCCAACCCTATCATATCGAAGAATCAGAGGAGATATGATTGAACTTTACAAGTTAACAAATAACATCTACGATGAAGAGGCGAGTTCATTTTTTAAATCTATGGAAGGATGTGGCACCCCGGCACAGCAGCAGAGGAAACACAAAAATGATATTCCCGCAGCATTCCAGAACATTGTTACGGAGTAACAGCTTCACCATCAGAACAGTAAAGATGTGGAACAGTTTACCAGAAGATGTTGTTTCTGCACCAAACATTAACTGCTTCAAAAATAGACTTGATACTAATTTGAAAAACGAAGACGTAATTTTCAACTACAGGGCTACCATAACCGGAAAATGAACAGTATATGTTAAAACATGACATTTTCGAGTCCGGTGAAGAGGAACAATAGTTCCTGTACTGGAAATTATCTATATCTATATCTATCTATCTATGAAACACGTCACAAATACACTGCAGCCTCCAAAAATATACAATCATTCACACATGAATACATCCCATATAGGCCTAGGGGATCTGGAGGGTGTCATTAAATAACTTTTAATGGAATGTGAACATAAATAAACCAAGGATTTGTAAGTGAGAAGGATTTGTGACTGTCTCTTTACATTACTTAACACCACATGAGATGCCTATGAACCGAGAATAAAACCTGTTTTTCTCAACAAATACTTGTCTTATCGAGTCAAACGAAACACCAATGTAGAGTTTATTAAATTTCATAACGTTTATTACTTGATTTAAGGACAGAATATTTAGAGGATATGTCTTAAATTTTCGTTAAAAAAATATGACAGCCCATGAAATGATGGCCCACTTCAGAGAATAAGACGGTAACCCTCGCACCCGCAAGCTACATCAAAGGCTGCGCCGGCGGATATCAAAGGAAAATCAGTCGTCGCCCAATGTCACTGTCAGTGCACAAACACAAAAGCGCCTGCCTTGTACTTCCCCAAAACCCAGTGTGACTTATCCTTCTCATATACGTCCTTGAATAAACCAACCAATCAATCCAGTCATGAAAATTATACAATAATAAACAATTAGTCGCTGTTATAAGTCATACTGATAAATCATTGTTGGTTCTATTAAGCTTTTCAAAGCTGATCATGATCAACACAGATTTCATGTGATCTACGCAAATGTTTTGTTCTATGGAATCACACCATTAGCATTGTGATTAACTAGCTGATTATATATTATAACAGTTGAGAAAACTTTCTTAATTTACTTCTTTATGACCAAAATAATACTTTAAATTCGCTTTCTACACAGTTTTTTAAATACAGCTGTTACATCATATACTACATAGATAGATTTCTGATTCTTAAGGATTCTATGTTAGTGTTGACAATGTTTAGTCAACAATGAAATTCTATTGTAGATATTATTTTACCTGCGTTAGACAAGACATGACCGTTTCTCACTTTGATGCATATGATATAAGCTTCAAATCTCAAAATGGTCGTTATTCTATTTTAGGCGATCAAACCAAGATTCGATCACGGTTGTTGACCACACCCAAACGAGGTACTCAAAATTTGTCTTGGGAAAGACTTGTCAACTGTCCCAAAACAGGTAAGATATTTTTCGCCATCATCATCAAAATATTTCGCTATCGGTATGGCAAATTAAAACAAAATGTGAAAATAACTCTTGGATTAAAATGAAGTTGAAGTTACAATTAACGTTCATGCAATTAATATATTTTTACCTGTCACTCCAAACGGTCCGCGATACTTTTTCCAGGAAGTAAAAACTACCTCCACAATGAAGAGTTCCAAGAGTTATTTACCGCGGTTATGTCCCTTCCTACCAACACACAGCGCAACCGGTTTGTGATCGATAAGGCCATATCTGTAGTTGTGTTTTTTTCTATTTTGCGTCATTTTTATTTTCTTAAACCTACCAGCCAGCAAGGCAAAAAACACACACGAATAAATAAACACAATGTTTTGCTAATGAATTAAAGTTTTTTGAAGGTTCAATTTTATACTGATTTTGTACATTTTTCTACATAAATAAGTTATTTCATTTCAACCACAGGCGTCTGCATCTGGTTTTGGAAAAATAAAAATCCTACCCCTACCACATGAACATGTTCATGTAGTAGGGGTAGGTTATTATATTTTTATCAAACCAGAAGCAGACGCCTGTGTTTCAACTGATCAAACTAAGATTTTTTTTTTCTTTTTATAGATTTTATATCTATGGAAATTGTAGGAAACACTGTTTACTCTGTTACACACCTCTTTTATTTCACAGTTCTGAAAAAAATGTGTTTGTCTTTTTCACTCAAGAGACCTAAAACCTATCAGCACTCCGACACAAAACAGAAAAAAACCCACAACTATGGCCTTATATAATCTACATAAGTTAAAGATGCTACACCGCCGACAGAGCATAAATGATATTCGTTATTTGAACAATAATTGGCGTATTATCGTGTATATATATGTCTAATTAACACAAAAAATAATATAAAATAATTTATTTTGCCTTTGGTGCATGCGCAATCAGTACTCCATTTCATATAGGATATAGTGCGACGGAATTTTTTCGGGATGCAATTAATTATTTTTCATATTTTTAACTTGATGTAAAATTAGAAGCTCAAACTTTTCAATGGTGGTAATGGTGTAAGATAAGTAACTTTTGCAACTGAAGAAAAATACTACACCGTCTACTAGTGAAATATTAGTGAAAAATTACCATTTGTCAGCGGCGGAGCATCTTTAAGACCAACATTTAATTTAAAGAAAACAATCATTTAAGATGGATACTTATTTTGATAACATCGTGGCATTGTCTGAATTTTTTAAGGGAATGTAAAACGAGATCGATAATTTTGTAGAGTCGCGAAGGTATCACCACCTTCTGAACAATTTGATTAAAATAAATAAGATGTTATTTTTCATAACGCTCGGTAATTGACTATCACTGCGCCAGGCGGCAAAACAGCGAAATGACTACCCACTGTTATCATATATATTCACAGTAAATCTTGCATATGTTTGGTGTTGTAACCTCATTGGTATATTTTTTCTGATGTTATAAACGTTTTTAAGAAACCTTTATGTTTTTGCTCCGGAAAGGTAGTGGGCCCATTTCAAAGAAAAAAAAATAAGCAGTTCTGGTATGATTTTGAACTTTTATCTATTTATTTATTTATTTGTTCTCTCCTCTTTTTTGTAGAGGCACTGGAAAAAAAGGGGCATCAGACAAAGACGACAAGAGGAAGATGGTAAGATGGTACAATACAACATCAGCAAAATGGAGGAGGAAATCAGAAAGGCCAAAAAGGGTGGAGATGGGATCCCAGGGAGCATGGACGAGGTGGGGAACTACGGAACTACAGACAGAAAACTGTCTTGGTCGGACATCTGGTCCTGTTAACGACCTGCTTCCCTCGCCTACTAACCTCTATAGATGAGGCTTGACTGAGACTCCAGAATGGCTTTTGTTGCAACCGAACAGGGAACCGAAGTTGCGCATGTACTACCAGGATGCAAGGTCGCCCTTACACAAGGACACTACAGATGGCGCCATGACAAGGTGCTAAGACAACTGGCTGACATCCTAAGAGGAAAACATCAAGAAGCTGGTAGAATTGACAGTTCCGCGGGAAGAAATGTGTCAGGAGGCATTTGATCAAAACAAGGGAAAATATTAAGAGTTGGCAGGAAAGATCAGGGCCCTAGGGTGGAGTGTTTGGGTCTTCTCAGTGGAGATCGGATGTAGAGGATTTCCTGCACATTCAACGTGGAGAATGTTTGCAGCACTAGGTGTGAAGCGCAGAGACAGGAAAGCAGCAGTGGACCGACTGTCAAGAAAGCAAAGAAGTCGTCCAGCTGGCTGTGATGGAGACGACGACAAGATATGGGCTGGAAGCTATCCACAGACGGGCAGTGATTTGGCCAATCACTGTCGACTCGCCATCTTGAAGACGTTCCAGGTTAGGAGCCGAAACGTTCGGGATTTGATGAACCTGGCTGATGATGTCATTGGAGCTGCGATTTAGGGATTGTATTTAGGTAATATTTAATTATTTCGAAATGAAGTGAAGACGATGGTATTTCTAGGAGATGTCGTCATGATTTATGCATAAAAAATGGTTCCAGAACAATACCCTATGGAATACCGCTGATTTATGAATTACCAGAGATTTAGATGGTATCTGAGTCTTTGGAATAACTTGGTACGTTTTTGATGTTTCGCCATTTACCGTTACACACTGACAATCCTCAATTCGATATTAACATCAATTAACAGCATTTTAAGTTATAACATATCCTGTCAGTAGGAGACAAAGTGTTTGTGTGATACCGTGGATTATCGAATGCCTTGGGCAGGATACACTTTGTATCTACCGGGATACTATATATAAAATTTTTATATACAGATTAAGGAGAACAGCTACCTGGTTCCAGTATTTTGGGGTTAAAACCCATAATCTTATGGAGAAATATCTTGTCGTACATGTATTTTGTTTTTCATTATGCGATGCGGTTTTTCAAAAGTGTTAACAAATAAAACTTGACAGGTCTGTTATTGCTAGGTCAGACTTTGATCCTTTTAACTCGCCTCTCTGAAAGAGGGGGAGGGGTAAGAAATCACCCTGACGTCGGCGTTTGAAATAATTAGTTATAGGTTAGGTTTTGGTGCAAGTGTTCTAAATACTGTTATCTGTACCAACTGACATCGATTTCTAGATTAATATAGAATCATTAATGTTGTGTTGGGGTCAGCTATAATCTTTAGGAAAAAAATCCCGAATTTCGACAATTTCAAGAGGCTCAATGGGCTGAAATTATCAGGTTAAATTCCCGTCATACAACAACATGAGTGTATTGCCCTAGACCAGCCAGTATTACACGTGTAGTTATGAAAGAAAGCCTCAGGCGACATGGGTGTATTGCCCTAGATCAGCCAGTATTACACGTGTAGGTATGAAAGAAAGCACTTAGTGTACGAAAATGTAATTAAAATTAGGTTAGAAATTTTTAGTCTGTGAGCTTTCCACCCTTCTCGTATATAGTACCATGTATGAGAGTTTGATTTTTATCGTTTTTCGATCTAGACCTCTAAAACGTCTAGAAATGGTCTTAGCGCACTCTGGTGGGTCCATGATTCTATAATCTGTAACGAATTCTCAGATCCCTGTGGTCAGTTGAATTTCGAAAAACAAAAAAAAGAAAAGTTTCTCAAAAATAATAACAAAGTAAGAAAATTTATATCGATGGACTAAGATGAGGTTACAATACCAAACAAATGCAAATTTTTCTACGTAACCTATGTTAAACAGAAGAAAACAACGCGCGGTAATTAGGGCGACAACTGTGGGAATCATAATACGACCCGTGCACAGGTTTACGACGCGCGCGCGCGCAAAAAAAAGTATTTTTAGTATTTTTTTTTCGTGTCGTAAACCTGTGACCCGTGTTATAAAAATTAACATATTATTTATTTTAATTAAATTATTCAGGTGATGGTGATGATAAGTGAAGTATTAACGTTAAGCTACAAAGTTTTGTTACTTTACAAAATTATCAATTTTGTTTTACTTTCCCATTTTAAAATCGAAATCCGTTCCAGGAAGGTAGTGGGCAATATTTTTTCACATTCTATGACGGTAAGGCATAAATTCTGCTTCGTAACGCACATTTATTTAAATGTACGTACTCATTTCGAAGCTCATAGTACATATTAATTATATACACTGTTTTGGGTTTGAGAGGCAAACTATTAAATTTTGTTTTGCTATCTGTTAAACTGTTGGCATGAAGCTGTGCTCCAATTATCATCGCTGATGGAGGAAACAGATACGGGGTCTATACCTCAACGATTTGTATGTTAGTTTGAACCACAGGGGTTTTGTATCACTGGGTAAACTTCCGGCATCATGGGGTCAACATCCGGTGCCAATTAATAAGTTCAATGACGTTTATATTTTATGGTTGATGTAACAAACAGCTGAGCAGGTGTGGGGATGCAGAGTCGGGGAATCACGTGTGAACATTCGAAAGGCCTTTTCTAAAGCATATATCGTCTCATGAAAAAACCCATTACTATCAGCTTTTAGTGATAATATTGAATATTCGAATATCTTTGTGTTGTTCATTTAAAACTGGATTCCTGTAAATCCTTCGCTTCCAAAGCAAAAAATCTTCTCAAATTCTAGAAGGCCTAGCGACCTGATATTGGGCCTGCTATATGCTGGGTCAAAGTTCAACCAATGTTGTCAATTTGAACGACCTTGACCTTTAATTTATTAAAGGCCAATGGGGTGAAAAAGCTATAAATACAATTTAAAGGACTTAAGAAGATTTAGAAGGACCAGAGACCTGAGACAAACATTCATTAATCTGGACCAATTTTCATGAACATCACGTTACAGGCCCAGTACCATTCCGAAATAAAGAAACAAAATTATAAGAAAATATAAATTAAATCGATGACCTATCAAGAGGCTATAATACAAACAAATGTAAGCTTTCCTTCGTGCTGTCTGGTGCAGTCCTAGTTAACACGCGGTAATGAGGACGACGACTGGAAACATAATACAACCCGCGTTATGAAGATTGCATTAGGTTTATTTTGATTAAATTGTTCATTGTTCAGAATGTGTTGACAAGTGTAGTATTAACGGAACGCTAATAACTTTTGCGAATCTACAAACTTATTAATCTCGTTTTACTTTCCAATTTTAGTGGCCTTTAAGAAATTCCTTACGTATACGTATAATTCTCCATTATTAGTGGAGCGGGTAAAGTCGATTTTTTTTAGTAAAATCGTTCAAAGTTTTAAGAAAGCATGAAACTTTGCATATGGCTTCTTTAGGACATAAGGTTTCAGAATGGACCTAAAAAATTCACGGCTCCTGGCGGCTGCCATATTGGTTTTTCAAAATGGCCGCCAAACCACCTTCTGCGACCGATATCTCAAGTTCTATACCAGCTAGACCCAAAGTATCAATACTCTCACTATATTTGCGTAAAGTCACCTTAGCTAATTAGATGTATTTTATTCAGATATTGGCGGCCATCTTGAAATACAAAATGGCGTCCCTTCTATGTGAAGTTTATCACTACCAGAATGTTCCTACATATTAATAATATGGGTAGAGACGTTTAAAAATTTTCTGGGTTCCATTTTTTTCCTGAAATCGTATGTCCTAAAGAAGCCATATGGAAAGTTTCATGCTTTCTTCAAACTTTTAACTCTTTTTATGCTTAGCCGTTCCACTATATAGTTTTCACTTGATTTCTGGAATGCTTTCTTATGGAGAATTAAACATAGTTTGACAATTACTTTATTGTGTGTAGAGCAAGAACGTCAAAACCGGTTTGTCATTGTCATTACATGTTAGGAAATAGACATATAATATGATAATTATATAATATCTTTAAACATACTTGTACTTAAGGCAATAATTAAAGGTCGACTAGTACAAATAGCATCATCACTTTCTTCTTTGGGTCACACGACATTTTAGGTAGGCGTTCATCATACCTGTTCTAAAATTCAATATTTGTGTTTTTAACTTACCTACATAAGTTATGTATTTCTGTCTCACTATCGATGCATATATCCTTCTAACATGTAATATATTCTATGTACAGTGTTGAAATGCTAATAAATGCACACCGTAGCTTTTTGTGTTTTATTTAATGCATAATTTGGCAGGCATGTGAATTAATGATGTACACACATTTCGTTATACGTGGACAGTTTTTAAGCATTATTCTGTTGGCCCGAGAAGAATACAGCTGATTCAATTGTTGTATAATTGTTTCATATTTTTGTACATCTCTCTTGAAACTGGATTTTTTCTAGCGCCTGGAACCATGCTCTTATAATGCCTTACTTTGGAAAAGAGGGCGGGAGGGGGGATGTATCTACCTTCTATTTAAACGAAATTTTGAAAAGACAAAAACGCAATCCTTCTATTATTATTTTATAGAAACTCTGATCTATTATCTATAGATATCGGGCAGGATTCCAGCTGGGTCACCCATCAACTCTGCAGTAAAATTAGCGAACATGTTTAAGAACCTAGAAACTAGTCTTATTTTTATGATATATATTTGTATAAGGCCTTGACATGAGTGTGAAGCTCGCGAGTTTATGCATTTCAGACAAATTACCCTGATTATTGAATTGGTTGATTGATTACATGTAGGAAACAGCGCTGATCTATAATGAAAATAAACGTAGGTGTTCCTCAAGGTTCAGTCCTTGGACCCTTAATATTCAATTTGTTCATAAATTGTGTTACTGAAAAGCTCATTTTATTTCAAACATTCTAGCATGTGAAATTCTTGACATGAAATTGAAAAATTTCCCCATAGATTTAATGTTCACAAATATTTTCGTTTTTTTTTAATTTTAGGACAGATACCTCGGTTTGAGTTTGAGAATTTAGAAACTTAAACTTTGAAAATAAGAACTTTTAATTTACTTGAATGCACTGCAATTCATAATTTGTCAATAATCGGACGGCAAAATACATATTTCCTTTATACATTTCGACACCATTTTACCCTTTCAAACGAAGAAATGCACACATTCTTATTTAAATACTTATCCTTATAACCACTCCGTTCGGTAGAGGATCTGACAATATCCCTTTAGGGGTCATAGATGGATGACCTTTATACCACCTGTACTTCAGATCAAAGGCATTTTCTAGACCTTGCAACATCAATGGAAAACTCTATTTCTTCCTAATATACATATACATTTAGCTTTGTTTTCCTCTTTCGGGCGGGATGACTAACGTACACGAAATAATTCTGACAGCTTTTTCAAAATTGTTTCGTCCCCATTCAATATTCTGGAAGCAGAAATTTGATTGGCCATTTTCGAAGGTCACCAGAACGTGACCCCTAATGGAATGTTGTCAGATTCGCCTATCAAACGTAGTGATAATAAGATCTTTATTTTAATAAGATTGGAATGCACATCGCTGTATCACAACAAACAAAGATATTTTGTGTCGGTTTGTTTACTAACAACTGTTGACTCGTTTCTGTATTTTACACGTGTTAGTGAGGTCAAGTTCTGGCATAATTGTGGCGACGCACAGCTTGCGATATACATGTCTTACATATATATTGCCATGTGCAAAATGCAGGTGCACGTGCAAACTCTTACGAAAGTCTATATTACATAATACCGTATTACGTATAGTTATATAGTGCAGCTATTCCGACAAATTATAGCATCGAGAGTAGGCCAGAGTACCAGGTTAATAATCAGGGTTAATCACTCGGATAGCTATCTTCCAAGGTCACTAAATATTTCAAGGTCAACTACGAGGCAAATGAGTTAGTTAAAAGTTAATCAAAGTTATTTTTCATGGATACGAAATCTCTCAAACTCAAAATATATCAAGGTCACAAGGTCATTTCGTATGGTAACATAAGAGTCAAACTCTGTCAAGATCAAATCGGCATGGTCACGTTATAAACTTCTACCGAATTCAATTTTGTTTCATGATATGAATCTGAGTTCTAATGTTGCTGTACGATACCAAGTGATCCTAAAGAAATCTGTTGCCGTTTACAGTTTGAATGGCGCGAGGGTAGAACATATCCTTGCCACCTTTTTTTCTCCCTTTGCCTATCTCTCATTTATAATATTTCTCCGTGTCTTTGTTGTAAACTTTCCAGTACTATCCGCCAGGGCTCAAATAAAATATTCCTGGTAATACAAATTTCACAATTTTATAGGATTCTTAAAAACTTCGTTTTTACCTGCCTGCTGATTTAATGAAGATATAATTACAAATTATGCAGCAAATGAGAAATGAAAATTTCACTAATCATGTGATTAAGATAATCATCCTTTGAACAACCAGACCAAGACCAAAGTTACAGCGATCTTGTCGACTTTATATCTAGGATGGAGAGGTGATTTTAGATGTGGCTCGTTATTCCGATCAAACATGTAAACACACCCTTGTCTATTTAGTTTATTCGTGATCTATTACGTAAACCATTGTGAACGTGCAGTCGCCATTCCCTGCGTCTCGTGCAATAAACGTGCATATCATGAATACACTCCCGACAACACATTATATCAACACATATGGCCTGGGTTTGATATGCGTTTATCTTAAGACATTCCTGGAACATTAATTATAAACTCGTCGCCATGAGTAATGTTTTTAGGAAACAGGTATTTAGGATGAGCATAAACGTGGAACTTTTCTGAAAGTATGTGTGGATTCTCGCGACGATTTCGTTTTACAATTGCCACATTTTGGAGAAATCTCCAACAATCGTCGAAAATTCCGAGATATATGTTTTAGAACCAAACGAATTGTCATTATGTTTACTCATACTTTCGAACGAAAAGTACGATGAAATTGGCATTATTTATTCCAGAATGCTTTCAGTATATCTAAAAAGGTTGTCACGGTCAAAGGACACTCGGACTTTGACGATATGTGAAACTTTCTCAGCTACTTTACGGTGCTTTCTTTTATAAATCGGATCGTCCAATTTATAAATCGGGTCGTCCAAATGATATTTATTTGTAGTCGTCAGACAAATTGACAGCATTCTAACGGCACAAAATAATCATAATTTTAAGAAATTTTACACTGACGTCAAATGATGAACTTTGTTTACTACTCGAAGAACGAACTTTAAGCGTCCTTACTTATCTCGAGTACGTAAACATGCCTTATCGAGATAAGTAAAGTACAACTGTACAGGGCTACGACCTCGAGGGCGCTTATATCTATAATGTTTTGAAACTTGTCGTTTGTGAACTTATCGCATCATTAAATAAAACACCAGCACATGAATTATAAATATCTGCACCATCAATAAACAAGTTAAACAACACAATTGTTGCTCCAGATTATGTTTTACCTTCACTCTGGATCGCTAGTTCGATACCAATAATATATATACATGTACCAATAATGTTTTATTTAAGTGTCACATGTTAATATGTACATAAAAAGATCAAGCATATAATATACAAATGCATAATAAAACTAATATCAACATCCAGCCTTATAAGGCTTACGTGACACTATTAAGCATAAAACGGATTCTATCAAAAATATAAATATTTACATATTGTCACTATAAAAATCATCCATGTTGATCTACAAAGTCGCAAGTTTAAGGTGCTCCACCGCCGACAGAGCATTAAAGACTCTCATTATCTGAATAATAATTGAATGTAAATGAATGTCTAATTAACGCAAAAAAATGAAATAATTTGTTTTCCGTTTGTAGACATGCAAACAGTACTTAATTCTATATTGCCAGGGATGTTTTCGGGATGCAATTCATTATTTTTAAAATATTTTGTGGTAATGGTGTAAAGTACGTAACTTTTATAACTTAAAAAAAGAATTCGTCTGCTCCTGTTTTTGATAGATGGAAACATCATTAGTGGAGAAGGAGCATCTTTAAACAATATGCAACTTTAAATAAATACTAAAATATACATTCCGATCTTTTTACAATTCTCCTATTGTTTTCCTTGGGATGTCCTAGATCTAGATCCGAGACTCTTAAATCAACTTCCATAGGTTATCTATTTGTTCGTTAATGTATCAGATCTGGGTCGAGTTTTACAAGAGATTGTAAATGTAAACATAGACGTAAATACATCCTCGACGTCATTCCAGGGGTTACTATCACTGACGTGGATATAACGTCAGTGATAGTAACTCATGGAGTATCGAGGATGACGTAAATGTATGTTATGACTGTTAGATGAACGCAAACAGGTTCTAAGTTACATCTACGTTTATACACCTATATAACATACGTTTACAATCGTCATTAAGGAATCAAACCGCGGTCTTCGTTGTGAACTATCGACTGAGCCAACGAGAGACCGCCTTCGAACCTACAAGCACAGACTTTTGCAAATCATGATGTTGCTGTAAAAGTATAATGGAACAGGACTAGTGCACAGGGATTACTCCCTATGGGCTAATGGTGTTTGCGAACTTTACGTTATAATTATTCGGAGAAAACAACGTTAAGTGCGCCTACAAAATAATGACGTCAGAATGGATATTTACCCACAAGGGAGCTAACTCTGTAATATGCAAAGACGAAATAGGACTTTGTCATATTGAGCTAACCAGTTGTCCTATTCCGGTATACTTTTTACAGTAACTTTAAATATATGATCTACAAGCGCCTGTGCCCACAATTAGTGTGTAGTTGTGAGCTGTTGAGGGTTGGCGGATTTACTCCATTTTTTTCCGTGACGTTAAAATTCCGCGATCTTAACGCCCGCATTACACGCGAACTTTTTTAGTTTTTCGAAATCAAACACAGATATGTTTACAGTAAATGTATTTGTTTCCACCAACACGTCCAGTGTCTTACCCTGCAACACTTCACGTCATGTTATCTGGATAACGTTATCTATGACATCACAATTTTTTATTATGAAGTTCCTTTTTTCCAAATAAAAAAAAGAAGATAAAATCTACATAGCACGTGATCACGTGGGCGTACAACCATTGTCCGTTGATACCATATTCTGTAATTTGCTGCTTTATTATGTTTTGTTTTATTGTCTTTGTTTAAAAAGTTTAACGTCCTAGTGTCATTTCATCAGGTGTCAGCTTTAGATGCGGATGCAACCGGAGCACCCGGAGTAAAACCACAGACCAGCTGCCATTACGTGGCAAATGTCCCATGTAAAGGGTTTGTGGTAACATGTCGGGTAACCACTCGAACACCGCGCGGTCCCAGGCTTGGTTTATTTTTTTAGCATATTGAAGAGCAAAGAGTAAACTCCTCTCAAACGATAAAGCAAGGTATAATGGGTTTCTGACGATGTAGACATCGCCATGGGCAGATAACTCTGTCATATATGGAGATATGAGGAACTAGCATCTGGGTAAAGGACAAGGCTAGCAAACTTCATAGAAGAGAAAGTGTCAAGTTCTATGATATCTAATGCAATGAAAAAAAAAAAAATCATAATTAACTAAGCGTTTGTTTTTGCAGAAATATAATGGCATGTACATCACAGGCGTCTGCATCTGGTTTTGGAAAAATAAAATTAGTAGGGGAAGGATATTTTGTTTTTCCAAAACCAGATGCGGACGCCTGTGTGTACATATATGTTCTTTAACAAAATAAAAATATCACCCCGAGAAACGTTTAAAAGTGAAGGACCAGTGTTATTACCCTGTCGCACACCTCTGTGAATGACTGAAAGAAATGTTTGACTCTTGGGTCAAGGTCATCACGATGCATTGGAGGGGCAAAAATAATTCATGAAGGGGGTGTGTCAAAATCTTTAATTGTGAACTTTAGAACAAATATAACAATCTCGTTTAAAAAATATCATCCGTCTGCGATCGATATAGTTTTCTTGTTTACCAATTTCGTTCTCGCTAATAGAAAAATGTGTTTAAATCCTATGTGGGTGATGTCTCTGTTTCTGAACAAATGTACTCTTAATCATGATCACGAGTTTCCCGAATGTCGTGAGCAGGATACTGTCTGTGAAAAATGCTCTTAACTGTTGCATGACGTACGGATACAAAAGTATGTTGCGTGCATTCTTCATACATAATTTAAAGCATCTTCATCAGGTTGCGTTTGTTTGCCGTAAGGTAACATTTTCGTCTATAACAGAATGAATGTACATCACAGATATATACCTTTGATGATATAACATGATGCAAGATTTTATCTTTACTTTGAAATTAGACATTTTTAACAACAGCAAGGAAGTGCATATATATTCAGTGTAAGTAGGCAAGTGTTTACCAAGTAATTCATCCGATCGATCGTCCGCCGATCAATTATTGTCGACGGGGTCGCCATAGTTATTTTATTATTAAATACTAAATTGTAAATCTGCGGAGAATGCTAATTTCGCCTTTCGGAGTATGTCGTTTTGAACATTGTTTTATTAACATTGGGTCTCTCATTTTGAACATTGTTTTGTAAACATTGGGTCTCTCATTTTGAACATTGTTTTGTAAACATTGGGTCTCTCATTTTGAACATTGTTTTATAAACATTGGGTCTCTCGTTTTGAACATTGTTTTGTAAACATGGATTCTCTCGTTTTGGACATTGTTTTGTAAATGTTAGGTCTCTCATTTTCAACATTGTTTTGTAAACATGGATTCTCTCGTTTTGAACATTGTTTTGTAAACATTGGGTCTCTCATTTTGAACATTGTTTTGTAAACATTGGGTCTCTTGTTTTGAACATTGTTTTGTAAACATGGATTCTCTCGTTTTGGACATTGTTTTGTAAATGTTAGGTCTCTCATTTTCAACATTGTTTTGTAAACATGGATTCTCTCGTTTTGAACATTGTTTTGTAAACATTGGGTCTCTCGTTTTGAACATGGTTTTGTAAACATGGATTCTCTCGTTTTGGACATTGTTTTGTAAATGTTAGGTCTCTCATTTTCAACATTGTTTTGTAAACACGGATTCTCTCGTTTTGAACATTGTTTTGTAAACATTGGATCCGTTTTGAACATTGTTTTGTAAACATTAGCTAGGTCTTCCGTTTTGGACATTGTTTTGTAAACATTGGGTCTCTCATGTTGAACATTGTTTTGTAAACATAAGGTCTCTCGTTTTTAACCTTACTTTTCTCGTTTTGAACATTGTTTTGTAAACTCTTTTTGAACATTGTTTTGTAAACATTAGCTAGGTCTCTTGTTTTAAACATTGTTTTGTAAACAATCGTGTTCACCTATTTTTATTCAAACGTGACTTGTATATTCTATATGAATTGTAATTTTCCATTCTCTTTATCAGTCCAGAATGGTGTTTCTATGCCGGGCCATGTACGGACGAGGTCACCTAGATTTGTTGAGCACGATATTCGTGTTAATGTACAAATGTATACAATTGTCTCGATACTCACAATGCTGTTGGCAGTTCATGCAAGAAATCTAAATAACCCATTATGATGAATACGTATATTATACAGTTGCCATATGCATTCATTTTAATTTCCCGCATGTTGTATAAATTATACCATTTTTATTATAAATATTTTATGTATTGTACACCGCGGCCTCCAATTGAAACCTTTATGTACTTGAATGAAATATAGCTTTTAAAAAAAAAGCTTTTTAAAACTTTAAAATTCCAAAAGTTTAAAAGCGCACGTTATAAATATTATACTAGTAGTGTAATTCGAAGTCCATGGCTTTAATTTATTCAGGCAAGCCAGTTTTTGAGTATGGAGGAAATCCGAACCTTCAGGATAAAAACCACAGACATTAAATCACAGGGATATAAGAATTTGTTACAATATGATATCTATTTGGACATAGCCTAGTGTCCATAAATTGTTTTACACGTTTTACGGGTCTAGAAAAAAACATCATACATGTGAAAATGAGAGTATCATATCGAAACCCTCGGCAAGCAAAGATGGTATACATATAGAGGCACAAGTCTCCCGATCATTTGATCTATAGACATCTATAAAACGTCTGTAAATGATATATCATCCTCGGTACTCCAGGTGTTCCGATCACTTACGATCTCTACACCCCTGGACTATCTCATAGTGAAATTGAAGGCTGCTCAGCGGAAAACATTTGACCAATCACAGACTAGCAAATATTTCCTTTGAAGACTACAGAGAGAGCGAAGCCTAACATCAAAGCCACACAGTCAACCACAGTGTACCGTTATGCGGCTTTTTTGATGTACATCAAATGACTAAATTACCTGTTCTGTTCTCAGTTTTACTATGATATAGTCCAGGGGTGTAGAGATCGTAAGTGAATGGAACCCCTGGAATATCGAGGATGTACATATAGAGGCACAAGTCTCCCGATCATTTGATCTATAGACATCTATAAAACGTCTGTAAATGATATATTAAGGTACAAAATGTAGCGCGGACCCAAATGTGTTTTAAAAATGTAGTTATGAACAGACGGAGGGCGCAGGAGACTGACGTGACTTTTATTTGTTTCAGACGTCACTAATCTCTGGAAAACATTTTATGTCAGAAGTGTTAGACGACCACAATCGGATCCCCTCGGAGAAATTTCCGGTAATCTTCGAAAGATATTTCCGAAGATTCACGGAAATTACTCCGAGATGTCGCGATTGAGACGACCAGGGATCAATCCGATCTATCAGAGTTACTTCCCTTTGTATCATCCCGTCCGGATCCTGGGTCGAAACGAGTAATGGAGTTAGACAAGGATACGTCTAAAAACTAGGTTACTTTTCCAAAATATATAACTCGACGGAGAATTCAACGCCAGTGCTGACGCGGGCTGCATCTCTTATTCAATATACATTATTCAAAAGAGAAGTTGTTTTTACATTTTTTTCGGAATATTTCATTTCCAAACGAAAAAGACCATATTTTCTTGCCGATGAATTTCGTAACACCCCACCCCTCGCGCACCCAACACGATACTTGATATACATTTTTCATAAATCATTACATATAATCCGGTGTTGGGGTTTAAATATTACGATTTAAAATGACTGAGATGAGTTTTAGGATCTATTTTGATGATTTTGCGAACGCCGAAGGCGCGAAATTTTGGTGTGTTGAGCATTCGGGAGTTTCCACCGGCAAAAAAAATACGATTTAGAATGGCTGAGATGAGTTTCACGATGTATTTTGATGAATTTGCGATATTTTGTTGTTTTGGGAGTCTGGGGGTCTCCCCCGAGAAAAAAAATACGATTTAGAATGGCTGAGATGAGTTTTAGGATGGGTTTCGATGAATTTACGTATTTGTGTATTGAATTTTCATCATTAAAGGTTTGAATATTACGTGCTTGAACGTTTTAGGAAACGCGCCGCGCAGCGGAAAATTTTCTAAAATGAAGTTCAAAAATGTGGGCCCTTTTTTCTTTCAAATGTGCATTTTTAGAACATTTCACTCGGCGAAAATGCTGGGGGAGGGGGGAGGGGGGGGGGGGCAAAAAGACAAAAAAAAAAAAAGGCTTCCTACGCCCCTTTGAGATGTTAAGGACGGATCATCGAACAACAGTTATTGTCCGCGACTCCCCACGATTTCGTAGCGGGGCGTAACAACGAATGATGATAACTACATTTTGAAATATATTTCTTCTATTTTTTCATAATTTTATTTGGTGATAAGTACCATCTCATCTGTAGCATCCGTTCTAACTTCACTCTGAGATACTCCCCTGTCTGTTAAAGGCTTTTAAAGATGTATGATTACTTCATTACATATCGCCGAATGATGTTTTTATTCATCCTGAACTTGCGTCGACAGCGATAGAGGTTTGTTTCTGTGTCAGTACCTCGGTACAGTTTCCATGTCCCAGACGGCTTCAAACAAAATGCACCAGAACACCGTCACGCGCTCATCATATGCTACCTCTCAGCTGTTTTATTTCAGGAGAGTTCCAATCATTAGTACATTTGGCAATGATAAATATTATTCTGTAGATTTATGTATTTTGGGTGTGATTTATTTTCGCGTAAATCGCAAAAAATAATATCCGAATAAAAAGGAACAAAATCCAACTGCCGAAAAAAAATGGAAAAGGAAAATTATGTTGCCATTAAATTGAATTGGTTTGTAGTTATGTTCAAAATGCTCAGATAGACCACATGAGGTCTTAATCCGCTAAACCGCCTAAATCTGCATATATTATCAGGCCTTTTTTGTCAATAAATATCTTAGGAAAATGCCTAATAATATAGGCATGTTAAGTGACCTATGACCTATAAGGTCTCAGCGTTAGTTTTTATATCAATTTGGACCCACCAGACGGTGCCCATATTTTAAGAAAATAGTGAAAGTTTAGATTATCAAATTTATCGATTTTTGGTCTAGACCCATATAACATCTATAAATGGTCTATGGACACTCACATTATTGTAATTTTTGTACATATCTGACCTTTGGCACAAAGCGATTCGAGAATTAGATACGGTTTATATAATTGACCAACCAGAGTGTCCATGAACCATTTTAGAAGTTTTAGACGTCTATATATCAAACATCGATAAAATCACACCCTACAGCTGTTATATCAACCACTTGGTCATAATAACACTTCTAATTTAGCATGCACCATTTAGATAAAAAAAATCCTAAATATAGTCTGCACGTGCTCTCATGAACAAGTGCGCAAATGAGGAAGCGGACACAAGCTCCGTTACAAACAATGCAATGAGTCATAGAAAATGTGTTACTTCAGAAACTAATAAATCCCATCCACGCCCATCTTCATGACATGCTTACATAACGTGGCCATCTTAAAATCGCAGTAGATAATGTTCTGGACTTGATCTATCGTTGGGATATAGTTTGGACCCAACAGAGTGTTCATAGACTGTCAAACAGGGGTTCTAAGTATCAGTGGTCTATGACACAGGGGTCTGAGAGTTAGTTATAGTTTGGACACTCCAGAGTGTCCATAGACTGTCAAACAGGGGTTCTAAGTATCAGTGGTCTATGACACAGGGGTCTGAGAGTTAGTTATAGTTTGGACACGCCAGAGTGTCCATAGACTGTCAAACAGGGGTTCTAAGTATCAGTGGTCTATAACACAGGGATCTGAGATTTAGTTACAGTTTATTAAAAAAATGTTGGCCCACCAGGGTGTTTATAGACCGTTTTTGGAGGTTTTAGGGGAGAAGATAAAAAATGGTTCTGTGTACCAGTAGACTATGACACAGGGATCTGAGAATTAGTTACGATTTATATGAAAATGGACCCAACAGAGTGTCCATAGGCCGGTTTTAGATATCTTAAGGGTCTAGATAAAAAAAATCGGTTAAAATCAAATTGTACATTGACCTACAAACTTTATGTGTACAGTGCAATAGAATATGGTTTTTACCGATTTTGGATCTTGAAACGTCTAAAATGGTCTATGGGTACT
This sequence comes from Argopecten irradians, assembly GCF_041381155.1. Taxonomy (NCBI): domain Eukaryota; kingdom Metazoa; phylum Mollusca; class Bivalvia; order Pectinida; family Pectinidae; genus Argopecten; species Argopecten irradians. The sequence continues at coordinate 37,485,939 of NC_091147.1, read as the reverse complement.
CTGGTGGGTCCATAATGATATTTTGTAACTTATTCTCAGACCCCTGTGTCAAATACTTGTAAATACATCAACATGTCTATAAAACCACTGTTACAGCCTTATTTTATAGGTTTTTTTGTTAACAAAATCGCAACGTAAAATGTAACTGCCATCCTCGGTAACCCAGGCGATATATACACTAACGTTGATATAAGTGTAGCGTAGTGTAGTGCGATCACCCGTGGGCCTCCGACGATGTGTAACTCCATAATTAGGATATATCACGGATTCTGATTTAACATCTTTCTTTGACTTTAAGACAAATGAAAATACTCTTTTATCAATTTTGAAATTCCCATGTTCATATTTCTTCAAAACAACATCATCTTTATGATCTTTATTTATTTGTACAGCTGCCAGCAAGTTTTCCATAAAAAATTTAGAAAAATTGAACTTATTTTTCAGTTCTTTGATATTAAGATGATGTTGCTTTATGCTGCTTAATTTTCCTGTTTTCGCTAAAACGTGAGTTTGTAATAAATCAACTTCCAGCTTTTGTTTGTGATCAGGCTCATCAACCGTCTACCGCATAATCGGATTCTTTTTATCATCATGATGATTTCAACAGATCTGTTGTTATTGCTATAAAAACATGGATGATGAAGATAGTCACGTACAGAGATTTTTAACAATATCACTTTCATCGCCTGAACTGATGCAGCTGACATGAGAGAGATTTCTCTGACAACGCACAGGGACTTGGCACGAATTTCCAACCAACGGTCACAATATACAATGTATTACTATAATACATATTGACCGTTCGTTGGAAATTTGCACCAAGTCCCTGTGTGATAACGGACTCTACGTAATTGGTACTAAAATAATTATTTAACCAGAATATGACCTTGACCTTCTCTCTGAGTCATTTTTAATTCTTCCGGGATGAGTGGTGTTGGCTCTTTTTGTAAGCAAACATGTAAATATCTATCCTATTCATACCTGCCAGTTTTCAACAACCTGTACCATGTGAGAATTCGACATATTTGCTGAGAAGTAACTTTTTAATTCTGTTGAAGTATTTGTAATGCGACACATTCTCATTGTGATGAAGGTTCAAGTCGTCACATTTGCGATGTGGCTGCTTTCTAATTGTGTTGAAGGTTCTAGTCGTAGATTTGTGATGTGACACATTTCTTATTGTGGTGAAGGTTCTAGTCGACAGATTTGTGATGTGGTACCTTTCTTATTGTGTTGAAGGTTCTAGTCGTAGATTTGTGATGTGGTACCTTTCTTATAGTGTTGAAGGTTCTAGTCGACAGATTTGTGATGTGACACCTTTCTTATAGTGTTGAAGGTTCTAGTCGTAGATTTGTGATGTGGTACCTTTCTTATTGTGATGAAGGTTCTAGTCGTAGATTTGTGATGTGGTACCTTTCATATTGTGTTGAAGGTTCTAGTCGACAGATTTGTGATGTGACACCTTTCTTATACTGTTGAAGTTTCTAGTCGTAGATTTGTGATGTGACAGCTTTCTTATTGCGTTGAAGGTTCTAGTCGTAGATTTGTGATGTGGTACCTTTCTTATTGTGTTGAAGGTTCGAGTCGTAGATTTGTGATGTGACACCTTTCTTATAGTGTTGAAGGTTCTAGTCGTAGATTTGTGATGTGACACCTTTCTAATTGTGTTGAAGGTTCTAGTCGACAGATTTGTGATGTGACACCTTTCTTATTGTGTTGAAGGTTCTAGTCGTAGATTTGTGATGTGACACCCTTCTAATTGTGTTGAAGGTTCTAGTCGTAGATTTGTGATGTGACACCTTTCTTATTGTGATGAAGGTTCTAGTCGTAGATTTGTGATGTGACACCTTTCTTATTGTGTTGAAGGTTCTAGTCGACAGATTTGTGATGTGACAACCTTCTAATTGTGTTGAAGGTTCTAGTCGACAGATTTGTGATGTGACACCTTTCTTATAGTGTTGAAGGTTCTAGTCGTAGATTTGTGATGTGACACCTTTCTAATTGTGTTGAAGGTTCTAGTCGACAGATTTGTGATGTGACAACCTTCTAATTGTGTTGAAGGTTCTAGTCGTAGATTTGTGATGTGACACCCTTCTAATTGTGTTGAAGGTTCTAGTCGTAGATTTGTGATGTGACACCTTTCTTATTGTGTTGAAGGTTCTAGTCGTAGATTTGTGATGTGACACCTTTCTTATTGTGTTGAAGGTTCTAGTCGTAGATTTGTGATGTGGCACCTTTCTTATTGTGTTGAAGGTTCTAGCCGTAGATTTGTGATGCGGCACCTTTCTTATTGTGTTGAAGGTTCTAGTCGTAGATTTGTGATGTGACACCTTTCTTATAGTGTTGAAGGTTCTAGTCGTAGATTTGTGATGTGACAGCTTTCTTATTGCGTTGAAGGTTCTAGTCGACAGACTTGTGATGTGGTACCTTTCTATTTGTGTTGAAGGTTCTAGTCATAGATTTGTGATGTGGTACCTTTCTTATAGTGTTGAAGGTTCTAGTCGTAGATTTGTGATGTGACACCTTTCTTATTGTGATGAAGGTTCTAGTCGTAGATTTGTGATGTGACACCTTTCTTATTGTGTTGAAGGTTCTAGTCGTAGATTTGTGATGTGGCACCTTTCTTATTGTGTTGAAGGTTCTAGCCGTAGATTTGTGATGCGGCACCTTTCTTATTGTGTTGAAGGTTCTAGTCGTAGATTTGTGATGTGACACCTTTCTTATAGTGTTGAAGGTTCTAGTCGTAGATTTGTGATGTGACATCTTTCTTATTGCGTTGAAGGTTCTAGTCGACAGACTTGTGATGTGGTACCTTTCTATTTGTGTTGAAGGTTCTAGTCGTAGATTTGTGATGTGACACCTTTCTAATTGTGTTGAAGGTTCTAGTCGACAGATTTGTGATGTGACACCTTTCTTATTGTGTTGAAGGTTCTTATTGTGTTGAAGGTTCTAGTCGTAGATTTGTGATGTGACACCCTTTTAATTGTGTTGAAGGTTCTAGTCGTAGATTTGTGATGTGACACCTTTCTTATTGTGATGAAGGTTCTAGTCGTAGATTTGTGATGTGACACCATTCTAATTGTGTTGAAGGTTCTAGTCGACAGATTTGTGATGTGACACCTTTCTTATAGTGTTGAAGGTTCTAGTCGTAGATTTGTGATGTGACACCTTTCTAATTGTGTTGAAGGTTCTAGTCGACAGATTTGTGATGTGACACCCTTCTAATTGTGTTGAAGGTTCTAGTCGTAGATTTGTGATGTGACACCCTTCTAATTGTGTTGAAGGTTCTAGTCGTAGATTTGTGATGTGACACCTTTCTTATTGTGATGAAGGTTCTAGTCGTAGATTTGTGATGTGACACCTTTCTTATTGTGTTGAAGGTTCTAGTCGTAGATTTGTGATGTGGCACCTTTCTTATTGTGTTGAAGGTTCTAGCCGTAGATTTGTGATGCGGCACCTTTCTTATTGTGTTGAAGGTTCTAGTCGTAGATTTGTGATGTGACACCTTTCTTATAGTGTTGAAGGTTCTAGTCGTAGATTTGTGATGTGACAGCTTTCTTATTGCGTTGAAGGTTCTAGTCGACAGACTTGTGATGTGGTACCTTTCTATTTGTGTTGAAGGTTCTAGTCGTAGATTTGTGATGTGGTACCTTTCTTATTGTGTTGAAGGTTCTAGTCGACAGATTTGTGATGTGGTACCTTTCTATTTGTGTTGAAGGTTCTAGTCGTAGATTTGTGATGTGGTACCTTTCTTATAGTGTTGAAGGTTCTAGTCGACAGATTTGTGATGTGACACCTTTCTTATTGTGTTGAAGGTTCTAGTCGTAGATTTGTGATGTGACACCTTTCTTATTGTGTTGAAGGTTCTAGTCGACAGATTTGTGATGTGACACCTTTCTTATTGTGTTGAAGGTTCTAGTCGACAGATTTGTGATGTGACACCTTTCTTATTGTCGACAGATTTGTGATGTGACACCTTTCTTATTGTGTTGAAGGTTCTAGTCGACAGATTTGTGATGTGACACCTTTCTTATTGTGTTGAAGGTTCTAGTCGTAGATTTGTGATGTGACACCTTTCTTATTGTGTGGAAGGTTCTAGTCGTAGATTTGTGATGTGACACCTTTCTTATTGTGTTGAAGGTTCTAGTCGTAGTTTTGTGATGTGACACCTTTCTTATTGTGTTGAAGGTTCTAGTCGTAGATTTGTGATGTGGTACCTTTCTTATTGTGTTGAAGGTTCTAGTCGACAGATTTGTGATGTGACACCTTTCTTATTGTGTTGAAGGTTCTAGTCGTAGTTTTGTGATGTGGTACCGTTCTTATTGTGTTGAAGGTTCTAGTCGACAGATTTGTGATGTGACATCTTTCTTATCGCGTGATGAAGGTTCCAGTTGACTCTTTGCGATGTTTTCTTGTGTTGAAGATTGCAGTCATCAGAATGGCAATGCGACATCTTTCTTATGGAGTTAAAACTCAAGTCGTAAGATTTGCGCAGTGTTGAAGGTTCTGGCTGAGAAGATTGCAATACTGGGACAGTATCTTAATTTTGACCAATCAGAAGTCTCCGTTATGTTTCCATGATACACATTATGTAATTATGTGACATGTTATATTATAGTTATCCATGTTCTTTCACTTGACAAATTAATTTTAAAGAACAAAATCGATCCAAAGACTGATGAGTTATTGACAATTTATAAAATATGTGTATAGTGTGACCCAGTTACCATGGCAACATTTTTTTAAAGGGAACAAAGCCTTCTTGCACATCTACACAAGGTGTTCAATAATGTGCAGTTTTATTAAAATTGGTCAAGTAGTTTTGGAGGATTTGTCCAGACATGATATGCAGACTGGGTTATGCTGTAAACATTCAGAGTTTAGTACCGTCTTTGAAGTACCAATTCATGTCCAGTGTATAATGAACTGATTACCATGGCAACTAAACTTTTCAGAAAATAAAGTATAATAGCACATCTGAACATGATCTCAAACATCACTGTGAAGTTTTATTGAAATTGTTCAATTAGTTTAGGAGTTGTCCAGAGAAGATTTTCAGACGACAGACAGGGTAATACTGTGAACGTACTGGTTTTAGGGGTCGTTTTATTTTAGCGCTTCTTGGGCTGTCTTCAAATCAACAATTAATGTACAGCACTGAATTTTGTAATCGGGTATTTCCTTTATTTTACCACCATATTTTGCTAATCTATATCCGTGATAATGAATGATAATTTAGTTTTTTGCATCTGCGCTAAAATTTATCTACGGTAAAATAAGTACGATCACAGTTTTTCATTATAAACCACCCCAAAGTTCGTTGTAGGGGTGGGGGCTACAGGTAGGTTGGGGGAACGTTAAAAAGGACTACTTCACATAACACATGATACTTGATAACGTTTGTGCATGAATATTGTTTCTATTGGAGATGAAATGATTTCAAAAGATAATATCCCGCACAAATGTCATTTCAGCAGGCAGATACCAGATAGGTATTTTCCATCACTACTGGAGATACTAGTCCCACACAAACGTTATCCTATCACGCGGTACGTGAAATAGTGCCATTAAGATTATAACAAAAGCACCTTAACTACTGTGCCCCAGCAGTCCGTTTCCCTATATCGTATAGAAATACTAAAAGTCGTGACAAGCGGTTGTAAATATTTATTACGCCCAAGGTACAATTGTGTTTATCATTCATATTACATTAAAATACAATCAGTTTTGTTTGCGTACTATACATATATACATTGGCGAGTGTTCCACTTCTACAAACCTTTATCAAAGGTACCAAATCATTTCCCCATGTCAAAAGAAAATATTCCGGAGAATTGAATTTAAATGTTCTTCAAACATTGTCAGTAAGGCCTGTGTTGTCAGACATTTTCACACCAAACTTCAAACAAACAATGGTAGAATTAGTCACCAAATTTTAATTTACAAATCAAATTTTTCACATGTTCACAATTTAATAATGTGTTACCATATAGTCAGATATTTACATAATTTTTCGTGAATTTAACTTGAAAGGTGAAAGGTGACAAATAACTTTTAGCGATATTTAAGTAGACCATAGCTTTAGTCCTGTGATACAGCGAAAATTTCCGACCAAAAAAACCTGGCTATATGGTAATCAATATTAGGACAAACAGATCTAAAAGCACTTTTCTTAATTTTACAGCACGTTAAATTCACCGGAATATTTCTGAATTACCGTAAGAGTTGTATTTAATTGCAGAATATTGCCAATACATCTTGCATGACCATAAAAATTCTGCACAAGAATAAAATTTAATAACAATGTAACGTTTACATGATAATTATACTATAATAACATTTTTCTTTTATCTTAAATCTGCGCTTACACGCCTATTAAATGAAACAAACTGGCCATTACACGAAAATAGTGGGGTTTAATTTGTATTACCATCATTATTGTTATGCCATATATTTTTTGCTATAAGCTTATGATGCAATATGCATCCTTTATTTACACTCATACACATCAGCTCACGAAACACTACTGTCCTTATATCGCAGTTCTCTTACCTAGAGCCCCGTAAAATGGGGAAAATCTTAATCAGCCGGAAGCTTAACTTCCTTCATCACAGAAAACTTATAATCTCAGTGAACATTACGGAGCTCAAACCCAAAACAATCGTCAGAGAGAGAGAAAGTGTCCGTCATAATATATCATCATATCCCGCACATCTGAATCGTCTTTGGAGAAATGTTACAGGCTTTTCAAGAAACAAGTTAAAATACATGGCACACGTTAACAGTTATCTCCCCTCCTCACATTCTAACATCCTGTTTCTGTTCAGAAAAGGCCCGACATTGTTCATGCTATTAATAACATGATATTTACATAAAACAGCACTAAATTTAAATGACGGAAACAAGACAAAAATTCATCTAGAAAATCAAAAATGTCTGTTGTGATACTGGTCAAATTTTGGACAAAAAAGAACCGGAAAACCGTCGGAAGTCCTTCTCCAATGACCCAATTGGGCATCTTTTATAATAACTTAGGAGTGAGAAGATATTACGACCCTATGGAGCAGAATAGCCGATATATTGATTCTGAGAAAATTGAAGACAAAGCTGTAAGTCTGAGGGTAAGGTGAACCAGTTGTTACAAAATGTCGGAATGTCTGCCGTTAGTTACATATCCAAAGACCTTCCACATAGCAAATATTGCTACTAATATAATGAACCATTCCATTTTAACATTCACAGAATGTTGTACTATTTAATGGACCATTTCACTTTTGACTTTCACAGAATGTCGCACTATCTAATGAACCATTCCTTGTTACGTCGCCATTCAACATTCACTAAAATCATCTCAGTACAAGGCCTTTTGTGATTAAGCAGAAAATCATACACCCTCTCATCACCACCCATCATGCTTATGTTCACATTTTCAGAATACAATATCGTGCAAAAATGAAGAAGCTTATATATCACAATTTTGTGTAAGGAATAGGGTATTTCATGACGTTCGACACTGAGCCTCAATCCTTTCTCGGCTTGAGTGGAATGATATTCTGTCTAGAATTTCTCAATGACAGACGATTTCGTGCTTGCTTTCTACAGACCTTAGTTTCAGTAAAAACGTACAATTTTTGCCACAACAAAGCCATAGTTTATACAAATATGCAAGCACACATGCAGGACATTTGTCACAAGTAGCGAAATTTAAGTCACATTTTTTTAACAGATGTGCACTTTCTGCGAGAAAGCCATAAAAGGGAGAATTGATCTACTGTAGAGTTGGCAAGCACTAGGGAAAAGACAAGGCCATCGTGACCTTTGACCTCACATCTGAAAAAATTCTATTTAAAATCGGAAATGAGTTCATGCAGAATGACATGCTTCATTAATTTCATAGTGTTTATCAGATGCAGATTTACCGAGAAAAAAGCTCAACTCAAATACATAATAAAATACACCTATATACTGATACAACGGACAAAAATAAGTCGTCGTACGGAGAAATTACGATTGTCATTGATATTGCAGTAGATATATAGTTCATAAATTTGACAACTCATGATGATAAGTCATAAAATGGATGAAATAAAAGTCTTCAAAATTGGAATCAATGAACTTAATTAGACATTCAACAAAGCTTAAGACTCTCAATGAACGACTTCAACCACGTTTGATGAATTTGTGTATTGACTTGGCTCACAGACATGGATCGATGATCAATCTTGTCCGCGATCAACGATCATTTCTTGTCTGAAAGTACTGCATCACCGACCGATCGCTTTCAAGATCTGCGGCATCTTTTATCACAAGAGCCGATTCGGAATCTCCCAGAAGCCAGTCTGTTTGGTAGGGGTTACCATGGTGACTGCTGGCTCTCGTCATTTGGTAGTCATGGAAGCCAACGTCCATATTCTTATAAACGAGAATGAATAAGAATACAGGTGCTAGTTGTTCAGGTGCGTGCAGTATGCAGCGTGAAAACGTTTCCACTGTTGGCGAACTAGCGGCACGGACAAGCTTTTGACTGACACTGACACCCCATGCTGGGCGGGATGATCAGCGTAAGGTAGTCATGGTGATGAGTGTCCTGGTCACGTGGATGACGATGGTGGTTGTGACTGTCGTGGCGTCTGGATCTTACTTAAGGTTTCCTGGCTAGCCGAGGCTCTCAGTATGGAGTTTTCGTACTCCAGTTGGTTATTCTTCTCCACGAGTTCCTGGATCTGTTCCTTAAGGACCTCCACCTCCTCCCTAACCGCATACATCAGGTGACTCTTCACCAGGTCCTACAACACACGGAAAGTAATCAAGTTACAAAAGGCAGGACAATACATAAAAAAAATCAGGTTTCTAAAGACAGGACAAATCAAAGATGCCGAAAGGCAAGGATTAATTTCTAGTCAGATTACTACAGACAAAATTGTCTAAACTCAGGACAAATCTTATAACACCAAAAAGAAAAAGATTTCTAGCGCAGGACAAGTTTTGACCCTTGTTTTGACCATTTCACCGTTATTTTATTTCCTTTCAAATTATGGTGCAAATGATGAGTAATCTAATAACCAATACCAGACTGAAAGTACTTTTTCTGATTCTAAACCTAATTCTACCATCGGCTACACCCAGACACATTATATAGAAAAACATGCTGCTTCATTATATGCTTGAGAAGATTCGACAAACTGTTTTAAAACTCGTTTGGCAGTTAACTAGGCTATGTTACATGTTATTATCCGAAGTGTTACAGCTACGAGTCTGATAATACCAGGCTGACAGCAGAAACTGTGCAGCTCCATCCCACTATCTATTTATGAGCCATAACTGTCTAAAAATAGCTACTATATCTACTAACTCACCGAAAACAACTTGGCACTGAGAAAAAACTTATCTCACTATCTTGTCTGACTGAGAGAACCACCATCAAATCTGTATATTGTGTTCTATATTATTGTATCATTATTTATTCAACTTTGCCTGATTTCACACAAAAAAAAAAAAAAAACCATTTGAAGGAGACATCTGACCTTCAAGTACAACAAAGACGATAAATCTATTGTTTTTCTTCTTTTGTTTACATGTTTGTCTTCCCAACCCATCATTAGAACCTTTATCTGTGGCTATGAGGTATTCTTTACTGTTCTCGTTAAACCATCTGATTTTCTCTCTTTTTATTTATTATCAATATATTGAACTAAAACAGGATCTTATAGTCTCTGGGGTTTTGTACATGGTAATTTTTGAACATATGAGTTTAATTAACTCATTCATCCCTGAAAATACATTTGAACTATTCTAATTCAAAAGGTTAGAACAGTTCATTATGAATTTTCAGGGGTGCGTAAGTTAATTACTCTTGGTATAACAATATCTTGATGGAGATCAAAATTAACTTACAACAAACCCCAGAGGTGAATTTGAGAATTGATTATTACTAATTAATACATGTTATCCTTAATTAACCAAATATGCATCCCTGGGGGCAGATGTAACTGTTATATACTTAACAACATTTATCTATACTTAGCCTGATGATGTTAATGTATTAATTCAATAAATCTTTATACTTCTTTTGTAACAGAGCGCCACAGATACAAACTTTGGAGTCCTGAACACTGGTATCACTTCAAAAAGTACAAGTGTGCACTTCAACATTGGAATTAGTAATTCTTAGATAGAGATTTACGTTGTTTAAAATCAAAACCAGTCACTTAATGACTTGTCAGGAACGTTCCTGAACGTTGAGAAAAACCATTTGCGATTATTTAATCATTGAAATTTGTTCAATACATCCTATTCTGCTTTCACTCCCACACATTTCTCTACAAGATTTCTATTTTTTTTTCTTCCAAAGTATCACAGCATTTATGAAATCTACTCCTGGAAAGAGATAGTGAAATATGAATCTCCTCATCACAGTTTCATACTGGGAGATTTGATCAACTATTTCTCTCTCCTTGTCAAAGTTTCATACTGGTAGATTTGATCAAATATCTATCTCTCCTCGTTATGGTATCATACTGGGAGATTTGATCAACTATCTCTCTCTCCTAGTCAAAGTTTCATACTGGTAGATTTGATCAAATATCTATCTCTCCTCGTTATGGTATCATACTGGGAGATTTGATCAACTATCTCTCTATACTGGGAGGTTTGATCACCTATCTCTGCAGCCGTAAAATAGCATATATACACCTGGATTCACTCCTACATACAGACACCTGTGCGCCTACAAGTTCCAGAAGATAGCTCAAGACTCAAGACACAATACAAATAAAGACATTTGACTAGACAGTTCTATATCCCACTGAAATCACATCCTCTTTTGTTCAGGACGCAAATTTGACAATCGTGTACAAAGATTATTGCCACCAAGTTTCATTGACATTTTTCCAGTAGTTTAGGAGGAGTTGCCATGTAATCGTTTTGTATCAAAGGGGCATAACTCTAAATATGGATGATCATGTTCTGCTATAGATTATGTATATTTTCAATGTACAAGGATTATTACCACAAAGATTCATTGAAATCCTACCAGTAGTTTAGGAGGAGTAATCATATAATTTGGGAAGCTTCACTGAAATTAAGAATTTCTAACCTTAATCAGTAGAAGTCTAATAGAGGCTAAGAAGAATAAAAGTTTCATAATCGATCATGCAAATAACAGCTGTAGTGCAGCTGGATCCTTTTAAATTGCTTGTAAAGTTTAATCAAGTATAATTTCCTATTGCTTAAGAAGGATTGATTAGCAACAGATTTCTAATATGAATTTTTTTGTTGTTACATGAAATTGTGAAAGTTATATGCCAGGATTATTTCTTTTTATCCAACACAATTTTTGTTATTATTTTTAATTTTGAAGACTATGTATGCCAGGATTTTGTATTCAGTACAGGATTTTCTCATAGCTTATGAAGGTTATGCAAGTATTATATCTGCTAGCAATGTAGGTATGAATTAGCAGTCTGGCGCTGCAGTAGAAGTTTTTGCTTTTTCTGAACATCTTTTGTTGAACACCGCACTACATATAATGTTACTCCTGATTAAAGAATGGATTACATTACGAGTGTCTTAAACAATTTAACGTGTGAAATAAACACCAGATGTCAAACATAAAACATAGCATTGATGTCTCATTGAATTATAAAATCTTTCGTACGAACGACAAATTTAATGATCATTAATGGTTAAGCTGGTATACATGCCGTAATAATGTTTTTCAAGCTCCTATTTTTATCTATTTCAAAGTTTTACTAAATACTAATACTTGTTAGCCAGGAAATGTTTTGTTTTGAACGTGAAACAGACAAGATATCGCAGCTTTTTTTGGAGCGCATTGTGCGACACTATTGCAGACCCCTGCAGAGAAAGCCGTTGCCAACCCCTACTGAGACGAGCTTTCAAAGGATATAGAAAATGGCAGCTTCCGACTAGTTTGATCACCTGCCAAGCCATCAATTTGTGAAAGCAACACTTCTGTAACACTTCATTGTGTTAAAACATGGGGCAAACTACATACATGAGAGTGGAATTTGGCTTCAACTGTGGTTTTCTGTATATTCATATTCTCATATAATAATGAGAAAACTAATATTTCTAAAGCATTTTTTTAATCATACGTAAAAGAAGGTTTTATTCAGTGGGAACTAAATAAAATAACCTGAGAAAAAATGTAAAAAAATCTTAACCCTAGTTTCATCAAAATTCTATATTACAAAACGTTTTACAATTATGCAGAGGTTTAATTTAAGTATTTAGTCTTTAAACAAATTAATAAAGATAAATTTTATAGTGCGTTTCAACAAAAACAAGATGAATAAGAAATTTCTAAATTACCCTCGGTAATAAATATGATCTACAAAATCATTAAACCGTAACCAAGCATAATATCCAGCTTGCAACTCATTATTATGTAACTGGCAACATATGAAATGTTTTGAACTGTTTTGATGTGGAGTGTGTCGTCGCCAAGGAAACTGACACAACTGCTACTGTAATAACTATAGAAACGATTGCATTGCCATGTTTTTATTGCACGGATCGATTTGGTGTGTGGAGCGAGGTCCTAGGAGATTTCCATACATAATCAACAGATCTATTCTCTACACGTTCTGCATCCGCCCATCAATATCTATCAACCACCTTAACATATATATAATATGACCAATTCCAATTTTTTATTTTTTGCCTAGACAAATTGTAAATGGAATGAATTCCTATCAAATGACAAAAGTAAACATGACCAAATCTACAAAGCAGGTCTCGCAACAGAAACTTACATAAATCAAACGTATATTCATCCCATTTCTGAAATTGCCTACGTCATGGACTGAGGCTTGTAATCAAAACAAGAATAGTTAACAAGAACCCGCACACCCCAATCTTGAATTGTCTTTGATCTATCAGAAAATATCTTTCAGCACTTGGGCCTACTTTCCCCGGGCCCAGAGCTGCAGCGGCACCTTCAGTAGCCGACAGAAAAACCTCAAGGTTCGTGTCAACTTGTGCCATCAATAATTCAGATCCAATCATCTTACACATCGTGTGCTGTATACCTGTGCTAGCTTCCGCAGGTAACATCTACCTTACACAACATCAAAGGCTTCTTTGCAACGAGTCCTGCATGTAATCAAGGAACTACAACACTGCTCCCCGCTTTTATTACTCGGACAGATAAAACCTATGGTAATCAATAATGCTTAAGTTAGTCTCAGCTTCCCAGGTTTTAGATTTTTATTTTTTTGTATTTTTTTTTTTTGTAGAAGCTAACTTGCATAATAAACTATCTACCTAGCTCACCAGGTAATATTTCTTCCATGGAAGTCGGAATGACCTTCATCAGAGAAAAGGTGATCTTCAAACATAATAAATTTACCAAAAACTTCAAACGATGTAATTTTTGACATACATCCACACCTGTCTAGGCAATTTGTCAAATTGTTAAGCAGAATTAATAGCCATCAGCTTTATCGGTGAGCCTTGCTTATTTTCACCGATGAGGCTGACGATTTGGAGCCATGCCTCTATACCCTGTCAGGAAGTCAAAACACCATTGGCATAATCCCAACACTTCAATTGCTTCTAAACGACAGACAGACTGAATCCTCCTGACCCCACACACCTAACTGCTGTAGTCAGGTGTAGCAGAAATCGGTCAGACATGACAATGGTGTTACTGGGTCGGAGTTAATTTCATTAATGAACCTGAATGAGGAAGCACCAATGTAATCTTTTAGTCCCATTAACAGCCAGAGTCAATTAAGATGTGCCAGGTTTATAAGATAAAGGAAACCAGAGTACCTGGAGAAAAACCATTGGCCTGCGGTCAGTAACTGGCAACTGCCCAAAATGGTTTCAAACTGATGACCCAGAGATGGAGGGCTTGTGGTAATATATAAGGATATCTTAACTACTCAGCCATATCAAATATAAACAGGTGTTTTTCAGTGAGTCCCTATAGAGTATACTTAACAAAAGTAAAGCCTGGAGGAGCACCATTGTAAACTTAAAACACTTAATCACTGAAATACTAAAATACACCTATCCAAATATTTGCCAAACACGACAAACCTAACATCCTGTACGGACCTCTATACATTTAACACACCTACTGGCGTCAATGTTGCAGTTTTAGAATGCTTCAAATGAATCAAATACTAGACCAAAAAACGAAAACGCCATTGGATTATATCACAACTCTCAGGTAGGCAGGTAGGGAGCAAATATTGGAACGCTGAATCATGGCCTGATTCATAGCAGAGATCTATAAATTTCAAGAACATTCTGTAAATAAATACTGAAATCATGCAAACAGTATCGAACGATTCGAATCAGAGAAAACTAAAGGTACAGTCAATAGTTTGTGGGTTTATGTTACGGACTTCCTTAACATTTCAGATATATGGTGAGGCTGGGGGAGGATGGTATTGGAAAATTGGCCATTCATCTTATGAGTGTCTGCATGTTTGAGTGGCAGTTGGGGAATTACAAAAGTTTAATATTCACACTATAAGAAAATTAGCGAAATACAGCTCTGTTCCAATTTACAGGGAAACATATCGTGAAGATCCCAACATTAATTAATCATTACTTCATCTGACGGTGGATTCTTGGATAACACCCTACAGGGCTATGTGCCACTCTATCAGGTTGAAACCATTTCCTTACCACAAATTGGTCTGCAGGTAAATGAGAGCAAAAACACAATTTGGCCGGCGGTGTGAAATAATTCATACATACCATGTAAATATCTCAGAGCAGACAAAACTCGCCAGACATAAACAAAACTAGATCAAACGGCATTTACATACAAAACATTTATGATTACATAAAGTAGACATCATACAGGACAACTTTTAAAGTGAAAACGCACTTATGAATAGAGATTCATAACAGGATAACTATAAAGGTTATATAATAGTAGATATACAACCAACAGTAGATAGATAGCTAAAATGTATACAATTTCATAGTTAGCTTCCTAACTGTTAGCATATGATAAAGTGAATGTCAAAACTATCATAACAGGATCTGAGTTAGCTTCAGATCTATTTTTATATACACAGTAGATGCATTGTCTTTGAAAAAACCCCATATCACATGCCATTGACTATATCAAAATAACACTACATTGTTTAAAACAAAAACAAACCCATTTTTTCATAACAAAGGAGTTTCCTCTTTTCAACCTGGTTTTGTTTTGAAACATCTTTTTTTAGAATCCTTTTGTAGAGGTTTTTACAATTACCTACAACCACAGATGAACAAACATTATGGGCATCAATTCTGACGTCAGTGGAGATTTTCATCACTTTGTCTACATCGTTGGCACCAATAACCTCTCGGATGTCCCCACTCTACTATACAAACATTTACACCACATTGATTACCACTGTCAACAACGCTCTACAGCCAGGACGCTCTTCCATACGCTCCTAACATATGAATCCAATATTTTTCCAATATCACCCATCTCTTTAGTGTTTATCCAAATGTTTAAACAGTGATCATGATTTGGGTTTAGTATTTAAGCTGTCAATTCTCTAGCCCACTTGTTTCCATTGCCCATGGATAGATATAGGTCCACATATCTCTTCCCCTTGGATGGCTATCGGTCCACATTTCCCTTCCCCTTGGATGGCTATAGGTCCACATTTCCCTTCCCCTTGGATGGTTATAGGTCCACATTTCCCTTCCCCTTGGATGGTTATAGGTCCACATTTCCCTTCCCCTTGGATGGCTATAGGTCCACATTTCCCTTCCCCTTGGATGGCTATAGGTCCACATTTCCCTTCCCCTTGGATGGTTATAGGTCCACATTTCCCTTCCCCTTGGATGGCTATCGGTCCACATTTCCCTTCCCCTTGGATGGTTATAGGTCCACATTTCCCTTCCCCTTGGATGGCTATAGGTCCACATTTCCCTTCCCCTTGGATGGCTATCGGTCCACATTTCCCTTCCCCTTGGATGGCTATACGGTCCACATTTCCCTTCCCTTGGATGGCTATAGGTCCACATTTCCCTTCCCCTTGGATGGCTATAGGTCCACATTTCCCTTCCCCTTGGATGGTTATAGGTCCACATTTCCCTTCCCCTTGGATGGTATGGCCCTTCCCCTTGGATGGTTATAGGTCCACATTTCCTTCCCCCCTTGGATGGTTATAGGTCCACATTTCCCTTCCCCTTGGATGGCTATAGGTCCACATTTCCCTTCCCCTTGGATGGCTATAGGTCCACATTTCCCTTCCCCTTGGATGGTATCTTTGGTATGGCCACATTTCCCTTCCCCTTGGATGTTATAGGTCCACATTTCCCCTTCCCCTTGGATGGTTATAGGTTCCACATTTCCCTTCCCCTTGGATGGCTATAGGTCCACATTTCCCTTCCCCTTGGATGGCTTATAGGTCCACATTTCCCTTCCCCTTGGATGGTTATAGGTCCACATCTTCCCTTCCCCTTGGATGGTTATAGGTCCACATTTCCCTTCCCCTTGGATGGTTATAGGTCCACATTTCCCTTCCCCTTGGATGGCTATAGGTCCACATTTCCCTTCCCCTTGGATGGCTATAGGTCCACATTTCCCTTCCCCTTGGATGGCTATAGGTCCACATTTCCCTTCCCCTTGGATGGTTATAGGTCCACATTTCCCTTCCCCTTGGATGGCTTATAGGTCCACATTTCCCTTCCCCTTGGATGGTTATAGGTCCACATTTCCCTTCCCCTTGGATGGTTATAGGTCCACATTTCCCTTCCCCTTGGATGGCTATAGGTCCACATTTCCCTTCCCCTTGGATGGCTATCGGTCCACATTTCTCTTCCCCTTGGATGGCTATCGGTCCACATTTCCCTTCCCCTTGGATGGCTATAGGTCCATATTTCCCTTCCCCTTAGCTTGAATAGTAATATATGAAGGCTAGAACCAAATTAACTTTACAGATAAAACTTTTTTTTTTTTATTTAAGTTGATTTTTAAAAAAGTTTCTCATTGTTCCATATTTCCCCTTCAATTAGGTTTAAACAAAGTTTTAAAACAGAGGTTGAATGAAAGTTAAATTGTTTTTTGCAGTTACTTTGATAACAAATCAATGTTGGTATAACAAGACTCTATATACATATCCAGGCCCTAACACAGTGATACAATAACCCACCCACCCACTCCCTGCCCCTCTTATGTATCACCAGATAAATTAACCCTAATATCTATTTCGCTGTTATCTATAAATAGCAGATGTGTGTTGTGGTATAGATATATATATATATAAAGATATCTTCTGACTGCTTTGGCACCAGCCGATTATCACCTTAGAGACCTCTGTGCCATATCCTTAGTGATAAATTACATCATAGTGGGTCATCATCAGCTACAGGTACATCATCACAATGGTCCGACCTGTACCTATATAATGTACTTATGTAATACCCTAATTGTCTGAATAGCGGTTTATGATAATGGGAAACAGAAGGTCTACCAATCACTATAGACTCTTCTTTTATTTAGTTAATAGGTCAGATAAAGATTTAGATTTACCAATATTTGCAATAATCTGGATGCGAAACCTATATTAGATCTATGGAGCATTTAAGATATTTGTTTTCTAGCTTGTAGAATATTTCAAATATAAAATTAGTTTTACCAATATTTCCAATAAACTGGACAGGACATATTAGACCTACGGAGCATTAAAAATTCTTTTAACAAGTTTGTAGAATATTTCAGATATAGAATCGGTTTTACCGAGCTTTAAGATTCAATTACCTAGTACAATGTATATAGTTTATAAAATATTTAGATAAGGTAACTTTTACCATTATTTGTACTATACATGATAATGACTTAGATCCACTTGCCAAAAGGATGATGTGATTTGGATTATTATGGTGTTAACGATACTTCCATTTCTCTAACAATGCATAAAGATACATGTAGCTACTAAGCACACATGATATGCCTACAAGAATATACGGCCCCATCAATATGCCTACAAGAATGTACGGCCCCATCAATTACCTGTCACTATCCGTTGGCTCCATGTGGCCCTAACAACTACCTGTAGCTCCCTTTCCATGTGGCTCCATCCTGTGCCTTACCCACCCTCCCCCCTTACCCTGCCCCCTGACAGAGGGTAAATCTGACTGTCAGCCCCAATCATTTCTGATAGTTCATCACATTATGTATTAGCTCTATGTTCCACACCAGCCCGACAATGTTATTATATCTTACTCAGAATCACAACTTGTACTGTGTCAGTGTACTGTGTCAGTGTTAAACAATTCACTGCAACTTCAGAATCAAAATGCTTTTGATGTAATTAAAACAATTTTGTAATAACTTAATCACCCCTGAAATTTCATAATGGACTGGTCAAGTCTTTGATTTAGAAGAGTCTAAATGTGTCTTCAGGGGTGATGGAGTTTTTGCATTAGATTGCTCTGACACAATCCTTTAAATGGCGTCAGCAACTGTTGCACATGCTTTCTTTTGTGCAGTGCGTGTTCCCCCCCCCCAATAAACATCCAAACCAACTAGTTACAGATACCTCCCATACTCTCTAAACATCAAACCCAGCACATGTGGTACTACTTCTGGTATACACACACCATGATGCAAGTCCTTGGCTCAAGGTTGCAACACTTCAGTGCATTATACCTAACTGTTCCATCGTAATATAGAGATTAACCGTTCCATCGTAATATAGAGATTAACTGTTCCATCGTAATATAGAGATTACCTTTAACAGTAGACTACATGATGTATTATCAAGGGAAATCTCCTTTACAGACATGATTGGTCCTTGCATTAAGCCAGAAATCTTATTTAATCCTGTATGATGTAACTCTAAAAGGCATACTTCTTATCAGGAATAAATAGCTTGATCTATCTTTTCATTTAAATACTTGGAAGCATTGTATGCACATAGACATTGGAAGTACAATACAGTTATTACTCCTAAGCTACACAATGAACTAGACATATTGTCTTAAAAGTCGTACAACTGCTTATTTATTTTTGAAACATGTGTCTCCTGTATTGTATAATTATTTACATATGTTCATATAACCAATCCAAATTCAGTTAAAAATTTAAAGCCAAGATTCAAATCTTCTGTTGCAAACATTATTAGCATTTACGTAAAACCTGCGGTAAAATCGCTGACCTAAATCGGCACAGATCTGTGGAAGATGGATGAAGACAATGACTTATCTATATCGGCACAGATCAGTTACATTCTACATACGTATACCAACAAAACAGAAATAACTTATACAGTGGTAAAACAGATCTTTTCTTATTGCTTTACTGCTCATTTCAAACATATTTTTTGTTTTTTTATTAGTTGGAAATAAATCAGGAAGGGAGACAACTCAACTCAGCTGTCCATGAAAAATTTCTTAGAAAGGGAGGTAATTCAAAAAGGGAGATAATTCATATTTTGAAAGATATAAAATTTAGACTTACCATGGCTTGTTCTATCTTATTGTCTATGGCCACTGTACTTGACCCACTGAAACAGAGAAAGGTGATAATTTTGGTGAGTATAGAGCCATTTGTGACAGCTGTAATGGAAACTAATGCACAGCTTGTCCATCACTCTGTCTGTATATAGTCCAATAGCCCCAGGCAAGTCTCTCCTAAATGGAAAATAAATGTAATATTCTGCAGTGGTGGAGGTCAGTGGAGGACAATATATTTCCTGTCAACCGACCAGGTTCGGGGACAAGATCTGACTCTTTGAACGCTCAAAATATGCTAAACAAGAAACAGACAAGTTTATATATACACATCACACAAAACCTGAAAATTCAAGTTTAGAAATGTTTCAACTTGCAGGTCTAAATGAGGAAAGATATTTTTCACAAATATATATATATAAACAGAAACATATAATGTATACAAATACAATTATAAAACTGTTTCAGCTTAAGATATCATCAAATGTAATAAGAATTAATTCTTGCAATTTGTTGAATATTAATTGGTGCATAAAAATAAAATGGCTATACATATCAAAATAAATTCATCTATTTGATAAATTGTTCCAATAATAATTTCAAGTATATGCAATGAAATATTCATTCCCTAAATGTAACAAGTTAATTAAAACAATTCACAGTCAATCATCCATGAACATATTTAATACATCAGCGATTTTCCTGGATCACTTTGCACCAGGGGACCGCCATCATCATTTCCGTCCTAGAAACCATCCGAATACTGTTAACTTTGAACATCTCTTACGCTTTTCAATTTTAAATTAGCCCAAAGCTTTCCAATTTCACCTCAAGGAGAACCCATTGTTCACAAGGTCGAATTGCAATACACTCCATATTATATGTAAATAGGCAACAATACAATAAATTTCTCTCCCCCATACAAATATTCCCACATTTCCGAGTCTCCTAAATGTGGGTAGATAGGCAATTATAATGAAAGTATTTCATTTTCTAAATCATTTACCAAGCCTTTTTTCTTCCATAATTGATTTACATGGAAGCTGTAATTGTTTTCAATGATCAAAATGCTGCATAAAACTGCCATGAAATTACGAAGTTATTACTCTGTTCAAGTATGGGCGTAACTGATAGGAAAGTGTTCCGAGCACCTGACGTACCTGTCTACAGTTCACGTACCTAAATTATGACGAATGTTTTAATTAGCTTTATGACAAATACATAATGCAGAGAAGGAAATAGATGATCATTAAGGCTATTGACTTGGTGGATTTAATGGAAACTACACATATAACATCAAGTAGCTATATAATTAATCAACCGAGAGTCAATTAAGACTTAAATTAGTGTATAATATCTTTCATCTCTACCAATAGCTAGGACCAATTAAAGACACTAATTATAAATTAAAGATAGCAATAATCAATTAAGGACAAAAAATAGTAATTATTTAATTATTATAAATTTATATATAAGACATTCAAGGCTTACTTATAGATTAGTAATAATTTCAAAGTGTGAAGTTCAACGGAACATGTTTTTACCCGGATCATTGACTGACATCACCTTGAACTTAAGTCATTTTAAGCATGTAAACATTATATTCCAATCATGAGCATGATTTGGTAGTGTGATGTGTGTATACACAAAACTTGTAACATATGTGTTGTGTGAGGTCATGCACCCATCAGCTGATATAAATATGAATATAGACAATATTGGACTGAGTCTGTGGTGTCAGGGTGGCTTCCTGTAAACACATGTTACCCAGAGGGTGAAAAGGTCGGGGACCCTGACCTCCACCAATACATTCACCCCTAAATACACATTTAGACTCTTCTATATCAAAGGCAAGACCAGTCCATTATGAAATCTCAGGGGTGAATGAGTTAATATGTAATGGGGATCTATCTTTAGATTCAGAACATGCTTTATTACATTTGGTGTAAACATTCTGAAGGTCAAGGTCGGCTGGAACTTTTATTGATGCTGACCATGGAGGGTGGGGACAAGAGGTCAGTCCCATCTAGAAGAGATTTCAGAATCTCCCATCTCAGTGTTACTGGCTCTATGGCAGGCACACTTGGGGGGAATGACCTTTAGATGTTTATTTTTTACCATATTGTACCTCATTATTTACATAACAGCATGTGTCCAATAGAGTACAAGGTGAAGGTCATTACTGTTGGCAGTATTCTGAACTCTTATGTCAACAGTCACCAAGGATTTTACATCAACAATATCTGGGATGTAGTTATGATACAGATATTAGGATTTAATTATGAGGAGCAGGGCACCTCTGTTTAACCCCAGTTGTTTATAACCTTGGACATGTTTCTCATTGTACATGGGACCATGGTGGTATAATTCAGTAATTGACTTGATCAACAGATGGGACAGAAACTCATCAAACCTAGCTAGCATCACCTCAAGCAACATCAAACAGATGTGATAAAACAACTAAGCATTAGAGAGAGAATAAAATAGACATCCAGCATCAGCTACAGCAATAATTCTTGTATCAACTCCTAATATATCTACTTATCTGTCCTCGGCTACAACAATTTACAAACACCAGAATCTTGAATTTCTACCAAGTCCAGCTCTATCAAACTATACTTGCGCGCATGCTACCTGCATGCATTTCACTTTAAGATCAGAATTTGGAAATAGTATAACTCATTTCCTGCTTCCGAAGCAACCTCATTAAATTTTTTCTGTAGTAATATCTCTCCCTTCCAGTGCAGTCCCACCTTTTCATACCTTACAACTCCTTTCTGTTGATAATCAATACACAATATATATAAAGTTGGGCTTAACGACCCTGGACATGAACAATTAGTGTAAATATAGTGGTCTGCTAGGTCAGTTACCTTGGAACAATGGGATCAACAACACCCCTTTAAAAGTTGATGACCTTTTGGTCAGGCCAATACCCATGGGAGCTGTGTATTGGTGACCTTGGCCTTCACATAATGTCTGTTTATTTAGAACGACCTTGAATGTACTGGCATACCATTTGTTTGGTGTGTTTGTCAAGCTTTATCAGGAGACCCTAGTTGTTGAACTCTACGTACCAGGCCGTCGTACTATCAATGATTCAATCAAAAGGCCTCATCTCCAAACTTATATTTTAATATGCACAGGTATTATTGTTTAATATATATATTTTATATACATAGCTTGTCTGCATATATCACTAAGAACAAATGGTAACATTGTTTAATATATATATATATTATATACATAGCTTGTCTGCATATATCACTAAGAACAAATGGTAACATTGTTTAATATATATATATATTATATACATAGCTTGTCTGCATATATCGCTAAGAACAAACGGTAATATTGTTTAATATATATATATTATATACATAGCTTGTCTGCACACCACCAAGAATAAACGCTTTCACATGAATAATGTCCCATCATATTTATCAAGTATTTAATATCATATGCAGAACTTTAGATTACATGTTAGCATATAAATGCAGTATGTCATTACCTCCCTGTATATACACAAAGACCGTGAAATGGCTGTGGGGTTAAGGAATCACACGGAAACTGTCTTTACAGGTAACATGCCGCGGCCATTATATAAATTTCTGCCAGCGATGTTAAGTGTGAATGTCTGCGAGCATGTCAGCGTCCATAAATCACATGCTGCATGTGTCCAAACTTTTGCCCTAAAAAATATATTTAATTTGTCTAGGTATCAGGCATGGAAAATTTCGTATTTAGGCCGACATCTTTCCTTAATTTTATCTGTTTTTACTATTTATAACAAATTCATTTGTATCTCTATTTCGTAAGAAATGAGATGCTATAAAGATCTGGCTTATGCATAAAAGCCTGCAGCTTAGCTCAGAATAATTTTCCATCTTTATTTAAATATTCCGACACGTTTCTCTTTCTGCACTGAACACATGTACCATATTTTACCGAAACAATATATGGCTCTGGCTGGTGATTTCATTTTTTGGTATTTTTTTTCCCAGAACAGCGTCAGAATGAACTTGACCCAACTAACATTAGTGACCAAGGTCAATTAAAAGCACCATTGTAAGAAATGATCATTAGACCTTTGGTCAGCGAGTATATATAGCAACAAGATTTTAGTACATATATTTAATTGACCGGTCATCCCCTCGACTATAAATAATATTTACTTTACATTTACAATACTTTGGCCGTGAACTAGCTCATAAAAGGAAACTTTTGTTTAAGTGGCAAACTCACGTCCCACATTAAGTATATATATATTTACATATGATTTGACAAGTTTGCGTTTCTGCTCCCTGGCTATTAGAAAGACGTGTTTTTGCACTCAAAATTAAATAAATCAGTTTATCAGATGGCAGGTTGAAGATTTGATCTCATGTCATTTTAGTCTTAAATAAAGCTGTTATGTTTACTAAATTTTATGTTTTTTCATTAAAAATTAAATAAACCAATATGAAATTTAAGATTATGTCTAATAAATTGAAGATTTATTGCACACGATTTTAGTTATAACTGATAAGAGAAACTCACAATTGAATTCCATAATCTCCAGCCATTTCCGTTTAAATCTGTATGTGGATACAAAGCTTTTAATTCCCAATTTGTTTCTGGACTTGATCTTTAACCATAAGAAAGTTCAAGGTTTGTTTGGAAGTAAATGCTAAACAGAATCTTTGTTATTGACCAGGCCTTATCAGAGAGTGACCTTCACCCTTGTCATCAGTAACGTGACCTTCACCCCTCTATCAAACACACAGGTGGCTCAATCTCTCTATATGTGTCAAATTCTTGTCATTAATCCCATTTCTACAACTGCTGATCTCTGTTTGTTAATCTTATTAAAATGTTTTGTAATAAAAGAACATTTAGCCAAGAGATTTTGTTTAATCTGTAATGAAATATCGGATTGAGTAAAAACTGGCTTCTCCTTGACGAGTTTGACACGCAAGAGTCTGAAGGTTAAAAGTAAACCTGCCATTTGAATACAGCTATTATTCCCCATTATTAATTTTTACATGCGGTTACAATGAAAAGGATTAAGGATGTCAAATATACCATTTAAATATTATACAACTAAGTTTTGAGTTTATGATACTAAGAACAAATACTATAGAATAAGGCCTGTTGGTCCGAAAGCCTATACATATCGGAACCCACAATAGCTTGCTTTTAACAATACAAAATGTCCCATATTTACTGACAGAATGAAAACATACTTACAAGTTTAAAATACTGCATCTAAATTTGATATATTGCCAACTTTCATATTGTAATATCTTAATTGAGTTCAAAAATCCAGCGTTTACATAGTCTGGTTAGAATTTTTAAAATGCAAACTTAAGTGACTTTGAAATAAAATTGAACTTAACACAGTTTGAAATTACATTTTATTGTTGTTGTTTTTTAATTGTTTATAAAAAGTGATATTATTTATTTCCCCCAAACTTTGAAGGAAAATTAAATACATATTAGAGGGAATTATTTTTTGTGCCATGTTTTTTCTAAATGTGACATAATTTATTTTCTATTTTCTAACTTGAAAACATGTAGATTTACAAACATAGGCGATACATTTGATCTAGCTGTGATACGTAGAGTACAATCAAGATAACATTTGTTTTAACAGGGAACTTTAGCCAAACTTTACGGATCCCCCTCAGCTAGACAGCTGATCATCATCTTAGACTCTTCTTATCTATTCTTAAAGGATCTCTTACGTAATGTAAGCTGTCATATCTCTAAGAATCTATTTAAACCATCAAAACAAAATGTTTCATGAGAACCAAATTACAGGAGATACAGTTATGATTTAAATGTTATTTATTGCCCAGAGAGAATTGAAAAGAAATGTTTTTCTTTTCCCCAAAATGTTGTTTACCAATGGGAAAACGCCCCTCATCTGGGGTGAAGGTCACACAAGTCTTTAGAAGCTCCTCATCTGGGGGTTAAGGTCAAACATTTAGTCTTTAGTATTATGGACTACACCCAAACAGCAACTGTTGTGTTGTGTACACATAATAGGGAGGGAGTCTGGGAGGGAGGGAGTCTGGGAGGGAGGGAGGGGGGAGGGGACACAGGAAACCATCTCTATACATCAACAGTTGTTTGCTCCTATTTTTGTCTTATATTAATTATTTTCCGAGAAGAAGCATCCCCAACAATCTTGATTCCATTCTGACCACAAAACACACACTTAAATACATCTATAATGTTCACAAATACTTACGGTGCAGATTGTTTTAAGATGAAATTAGCCTCTAACGAAGTGCAGAGTAATTATCACGAGTGTGGAAACTGTGTACTTATTGCATCGCTGAGATACAAACAAACAAACACAGGTGGATCACACGATACAGTGGCTGTATATCATCAGTGACAATGAGAGTCATGCTTATCTCACATATATAGAACACCAGTTATATTTCAGCTGTGCTATAAAGGATTAACTTTAGGTAATACCGGTTGAATAACTTTAGGTAATACCGTATTCAACCCAATAAGTGCCCAGTGCGTTTAAAAAAATTGAAAAAAAATGAAAAAGTGCTTATAAGACGCTATTACTGCAAATCTATACTGTTTTATGTAGTTTTGGTCTTTATTTATGCTTGGGCAATTAAAATTGAGGCCTCAAAAAGAGGAAGGGGCGCTTATAGGGACATGGGCACTTATAGGGTCGAATACGGTATGTTTGGTTGAGACAAAAAAGTTCAAATTTATATTTAGTACCTCTCTCCACTATTTACAATAACACAATTTCTTTGTTTATTTCATACAGTTTTAAGACTCATGTAGTAACCCATTTGTTTGAATCTACATCCAATAAGAAATTAAGCTACAATTTGTCATTTACCAACACCCTCTACCTAACCTTTCATTTTTTAATTTTGCTGAATCATAATTTTTATTAACAAATATGATCTAACACTGAAGAAGTGTTATTTAATTGTATACAGTGATATAATATAATCGTGGGATTATTGCGCGATAATCATTATAATCGTGGGATTATTGTGTAGGTTGGTCTGACTTCAATCTGTAAGCTTTAAACCTAGACATGGTTATCCAATGTCCAGTTTGACCTTGTGGTCAAGCTCTATTCAAACAAATACCATAGATATGTACATGTGGTCAAGTCGGGTGGCCCTGACCTTATATCAACCCTGGTCACGCAGTGGTCAACACCATCTGACCAGTGTCCAGATACATAATGGTCTTATTGAAGTGAAAAATAGCCCTGTGAATGGGCAAGGCCACATTGTGTTGTTATATTGTATATACAAACTAATGTCCAGTGCTATCTGAATGAACAATGGCTGCGACTTTTGTCAAGGCTGGTCAGACAGCGGTCAAGACTTCAGCCAAAATGATAATGACTTTATATAATGTCCTTATCATCATGAATTTCATCTGGTATAACAAAAGTAAACAATCTGTCCAATAACAGTAGTATCCTAGCTTCTAAAGCTCCTCAACACAAAAGGAACATCAACACAAAACAAACAGGGAATATCAAAATTCTTATGCACACAATCTGTTGCACAATTTTAATTCTGTCTTTGAAGAAACTCTAGAAAATACCTCTCTTTTAGAATTTTAATCGAGAGGTAAATTTAGACCAGACCATTCTGATAAAGCATGACCGATGACCTTGACTTTCCAGCGGAACAAACATATCAATCACCTTGAATTTCCTCCCCAGACAATCGACCATCCATCACTGTTAGATAGGTTAATTTTGAATAACTACAACAGCAATGCAGGTTCAAAATGGGAGGCATTCAAAGCTACAGGTTCGTACAACCACCTGTATTGTTTAATCTGTTCCTAACACAGTATTTAAGGTTCTTTTAGCCACATTGCTCGACAGGACTCTTTTATTACTCATTTGGGGAACCAAACTTTCTTGGACCCCCCAGAACAAAGACGAATATTGTGCAGCATTAACCAAACGCATTATAACATGCCTTATACATATGTGCATTATTGCAATTTTAGTTGCATTTCCTGAAACTAATAAAATATTTTGTATGCACAAACAACATAATAGTCTTCAAAACATCAAACTGCATAAAAAGTGATAGCATATTTTATTTGCAATAGTAAGAAATTTGAAGAAGGAAATTAAGGAATGCTATTTCAAAACTCTAGTTAATACTTGTAGATAACGACCTATTTTGTCATGCTATCATCTGTTTATATGGCAGAAATATACCTAGAGGTTTGTGAAATACTTTTGTTTAATTAAAAATAAATGACATTGTACGCAGCTGGCCCGTATACAGATGGGTATACGTGTACAGTGGGTATACGTGTATAAATGGGTATACGTGTACAGATGGGTAAACGTGTACAGTGGGTATACGTGTACAGTGGGTATACGTGTACAGATGGGTAAACGTGTACAGTGGGTATACGTGTACAGATGGGTAAATGTGTACAGTGGGTATACGTGTACAGTGGGTAAACGTGTACAGATGGGTATACGTGTACAGTGGGTATACGTGTACAGTGGGTATACGTGTCGACTAGACATGATTATCACTACAAATATTACATACAACATATTCTGCACCTAGACGGTTTTAACATAAATTTAAATATCGACATATTTCTGCCACTGCTGCAGCGATGCAGCACTATATCCTATACACGACAGAGAAATCAATTTATTACCGGCATAAATGAACAATAACAATCATCCATTTTTAATTCCATCCCTCAAGCTCTTTAATCTTTTAATCAAAATGGCAACAGGCAGCATGATCCTTGCTTGAAAATTTTATTTTTATTTATAAATCTTCAAGGTAAAAGAAAATCAAATTCAAATAAAAAACGGAAGAAAAAATGTGCCAATACATCATTAATTTCTATTTACAGAATTAGTAAGCCCTTTAATTTTTATATCATCATATTTTCAAGTGGGGACTTTTCATAATACAAGAATATTCAAATTGCTGAGCGATTCAAATCATTGTGACTGTTGAAGATGGTTAATTATGCGGTCACTAACAGCTGACCACAGACTGACCATGCTTTGCCCTGGAATGTTCTGGACTGACCAGAATATACCACAGGATGACAGGTTGACAGTTTTTACAATAAATCATTGCCTCTGGAGGTCATCCCTGACCTATATATAGTTCTGAAGTACAAAACTTGACCACTGTATTTAATTGTTCTCTGTAAAATATATTTAGATGAACAATTTTATACAGTTCAGTTTTTAAACAATATCATATGATCAAATAAATGAATATTTGATACGAAATGATGACCTTTTTGTACTCAAATGAGGAATGGATCTATTTCTGTCAAATGAAGGGAACAGTAGTTATTATAGATATCTAAAGAATACACAAAATCTTTAAGGGTAGTAATCATTATAGAAACCTAGAATAATTTAATTCTTTATCTCTAAGATTTATACAGAAGTAACCAAACAAGCATGAAATCTGTCTGACAATTGAACTTCTATAGTATGCTATATGACTTAGGTACCCTTCCACCCCCCCCCCCAAACACTACTACTTGAATACATGTGAACCTCCATATATCTCTAAGTCACACTATCTAACCATCAGATGATATAAAACAGACCAGTAGCTTTAAGTGTTCAGACCTTATAGATCAATGAATCTGACATTATATCATCACGGTATTCACTTGTGACATATCTACATCACAGGTAATCTACATAATTGATTTTTCCCGCTGACATTATCAAATCTGCTACTGCATGTATGTTATATATAGACCGTCGCATTGAATTTACCAAAATCAATTGTGGTTGCCATTATTTCCCAAACAATAGACATTTAAGCAGGCCATAGAATGGCCACCCCCGCCAATTCTGTGAGCCTTATTACACATGTGTATGATCAGGTGTGAAAGCAGTGCATAGGTGTTGATGTTACGGGCTGTGGAAAAATACCAGATACAGGTCGCGGCTGGATGGCACACGGAAAAATACCCCAATGTCAATAAAGTAGCCGTAATTGGATGAAATATGATTTGATATTATTGAATATACGATCTATAATTTACGTCAGGTAATACATCATCTATACATCATATTTACTTACATTTTGGGTGTTTCGCTTCTAGAAAATTCTGTGATTTTCTGTTGACTATATATATATATATACAGCTATGTGTACAATACAGATATTGATTGAAGAATAATCTGATGAAATAAACCTTGCAGCTTGTAACAATAGGCAAGAGAATAAGTATAATATCTATTTCACTGTTTGTTTGCATTTCTAGGTCTATTTTATTTTGATTAAGCCTTTAACTTAACTATCACACTGGAAGCGATATGAACCATTGTAAACACCCTAATGTTACTCTCTTTAGATCCCCTCCATTACAAAATCCCCCCCACACCCCAAATATACCAGTTTTAGCTTCTGCATGTACTATCATAGACTCTTGAATGGCCCAATTTCTCAATACTGGTGTTTCCCAGGCAGCCCCAGGATCTCCCTGAGCTAGGTTCTCTGACTGTGAATATTTATGTTATGTAACTATATATAGCTACAGAGAGATAAAGATAAATTAATATAGCAGGGCTCCTGTAGCTTAATCCTTTAATCCCATCCCCGACAATAATCCATATACAGACATGTCGACTGACCTAGATAAATCAAATACCCTAAGGATGTAATGTAGCTTTATTATTGAGAAAAAATAATAATTTGCAGGAAAATCAAATAAACACATGTATTTTTTTTTTCGTTGTTGATTATTTTAACGTCCTATTAACAGCCAGGTTCATGAAAGGACGAAACGCATGTATTATTATTAAAATAAATTTGGTGAAATTTTTTTTTTCTGTTGTAATTTTAGATCTATTGATAGCTTATCCATCATTCATAATTGATGACTCAAAAAGATAGACAGGCGTATACCAGGAAGTCCATATGATATTACACATGTGTACTTATTAAAGGCGTGGGCTGGAAAATCCCTAAGTACTTTCCTGAAATCTGTCGTCCAACGAATCCACTACGATATCGCTATAAATATCACCATGATTTTATCTAGGTTATCATTAACAGTGGTTATCTACAAAATACGGTGAAAACTAGCTGACTTTTTTTTTTTTTTTGGTTTCATTTCAATTAATTCAATTGACAAGATACGTTAAGCGGATTGAAATTTTTATCATTGAATTCAAATTATAAGCAGATTACTACATGTGTGCATATATGAAATTATATTTCATTGAACTATAAAGATTAGAATAGTTCTCCTTGACACTTTTAATCCCGGTAAAATACCGATTATCAGATTACGAGGTATATTCCATCCAGTCTGATATTAACCACTGGATCAACACAGAATTGAGACATTATAACCACTTGTAAATATAGAGCATCCAAAGGGAAGAAAAACATCCCACCACATATAAATTGGTAGAAACGTGCTTACCAGAAGTTTTTGACACAGTTGAATACTGATAATACCGGATCCACATCGTTTGTCTTAGTTGACTGTAAGTCCATATATTGGAACACAGGGTTCGGCGACGGGAGGGGGGCATCCATGCTTAACAACATGGTCATCGAGCACATTTCTGTTCTTCTAAAAGTCTCTTCTCTATCTAAATTGAAATCTTGTTAGCTATCTGGTCTAGAGCAAAACAGTTCTGTTTATAATGGCTGATGATGTGAGGTTGTCAGTCAGTCTAGTGCAGAGTTGTGGATTATACCCCGGACATTTTGAAGCAGAGTCTCATTCACAAATTAAATAAAAGTTCCTGATATAAACTGATTGACAATTATGTAAATCTACTGTATGTGACGTCTCCTCACTCAGAATAATAATACCACTGGCAGAGAAACGTAAACAATCTATCTAGTGGTAAACACGGAGGCAACACATGTGTCCGTCAGTACAGGTAGTTCTCATGTAGGGTCTGTTACACAGGCCCTCTGTCTATATACAATGCACACCAGCTTTATCTCAGAGGGGGCGGGGCCTAGCTTACCAGCAAGTGGCAGCTAGCCAATCAAATTACAGGGCCTTATCGTCTTACCTCATGTATATTCATGAGACAGGTGAACATTAACCACAGGTATGAGAGAAAAACAAACTGTTATCGTGTTGTTGTTACTGCAAAGCAGCTATCTACATTATCATCTATTAGTATTCCTAAATATATGTATTTATTATCTGATCTATAGAAATGAAAGTTGTTTACGATGTTAAACAACATATATCATATCCATAAAATTTGGTATTTATTTGTAAGATTTGGTTATATTCTATTTATAAAATATGATTATATTTATTTATAAAATTTGACAAGTATGGTATCTATTTGACAAGTATTTTATTTATACCATTTGATAATATATTGGAATTTCTTCTTTGCCCCACATTTATTAACTTTTTTTTTTTTTTTTTTTAAATTTTATTTGTATCCTACAGATATAAGAATCCATGGTGTTATTTTGCATTAAACCGTTCATATCACTTCTTGACAGATTTCATATTGATATAGATTAATTACAAAAACTAATTGAGAAAAACATCTACTTTGTGAACTAAAAATCAAGTAAAAATGCCTTAATAGTATTTTATTGAAAAGTTAGAATGTCAATTTCAGGTATTTGACTACACCTAGACAATATATTATTTTTTATCTACCAATATATTTGTGCATCACTCATGAAATTTTTTTTAACTAATAAATAAATGCATTCATCTTATTTCATAGAATGAAGTCTTGAAAGGGAACATAAAAATCACATCTTCACTTGTTAGTAATTGATTTGATTAAGGAAAGAACCAAGACATATTACTTCACCAAAATTAATTTTTTTTTTATTAAATGCACTTTGATATATTAATATGACATTATATATAAACTAACTGGGTCCAAAGTCTGCTTTCTATTTATATTTCATCTCTACTGATCACTGATCTTGAATTCACAAACATATGATGCAATGTTCAAAACACCGTTTGTTGAAAACACGTATAATTACCGGGAAACGATGACACGGATTCATCTTACAGTCACCAAGTACTATCGGTCACGGAGTATGAAAACTAGGTCCTAGGTCCAGCGTTTGATGTCTCTATTAATGATAATTTTTATGATTCATAACTCGGTTGTCAATACAAAATCTGTTCGTTAAGTGTAGTCATCTTTGATCTTGTCTGTATCTCCGATGGAAATACTTGTGTTGTGGTTGTTAGTACAATTAGTTTCTGTTCATCTTTCTCTGTAAATATCTCACTCAAGTAGATCATGTAAATTACCTAGTATACTTAACAGCTTATTATATATATAGTTATCACAATAAACACTAGTCATTACTCATACACATAGGACGGGATCTGGGCTCTTATGTGTAATCAATGTGATAATGAAACCGAAAGGGAACATTTCGCTTACTGTAAGAACATTAATATCTTGTTTCTATCAATAAGAAAGTCACAAAATAAAGGAGAAAATGGTCCCAAGTAATCTGATGTCAGAAAATAAACCAAGGGCAATAACTCTGTACGATAGAATATTAATCAAGGGTGACAACTCTGTGTGGCAGAACAATAAACCAAGGGCAATAACTCTGTATTATCAATATAAACCAAGGGTGATAACTCTGTATATAATAGAATATGAAACAAGGATGACAACTCTGTTTAATAGAATATTAACCAAGGGGGACAACTCTGTATAATAAATTATTAACCAAGGGGTACAGCTCTGTATAGTAGAATACAAACCAAGGGCGATAACTCTTTATAATTGAATATAAACCAAAGGTGATAACTCTGTATAATTGGATATAAACCATGAACAATAACTCTGTATAATTGAACATAAATCATGAACAATAACTCTGTATAATTGAACATAAACCATGGACAATAACTATGTATAATTGAAAATAAACCATGGGCAATGACTCTGTATAATTGAATATAAACCATGATCAATCTGTATAATTGAATAAAACAATGGGCAATAACTCTGTATAATTGAATATAAACCATGGACAATAACTCTGTATAATTGAATATAAACCGTGCATGGGCAATGACTCTGTATAATTGAATATAAACCATGACAATAACTCTGTATAATTGAATATAAACCATGATCAATAACTCTGTATAATTGAATATAAACCATGGGCAATAACTCTGTATAATTGAATATAAACCATGGGCAACGACTCTGTATAATTGAATATAAACCATGCATGGGCAATGACTCTGTAAATTGAATAAACATGCATGGGCAATGACTCAATAATTGAATATAAACCATGGACAATAACTCTGTATAATTGAATATAAACCATGCATGGACAATTTGTATAATCAGTAAAGAACATGGATACAACATGACAACAAATATATGTGTGTAGATTTATCTTACATTTACTGTATACATGTACTTCACTGATGTGGGATAAGACCAAGGTCATATAAAGTGATATCTGCAGTAACCCAGACAAGTGACACTGTGTAAAGGGCATCAATAGCAGACAGTGAAAATAACACGCTATTGTTTTCTTATAACAGATCATGTTGGAAACGAAACCAAAACAATTATTACAGTAAACATAAACTCTTGAAAACCTGAAAATACAAACAATTAAAAGATTTCACTGAGTTTTTTATTAACTTTAGAAATAAAACTTCATGATAAACATCAAATTGACACAAAGGGCAATAACTCTATATTATAGAGTAGTTTGGCAGTTCATAGCGACATTCAACAATTGAAGAAACTTCTGTGAAGTGTAACACAAAGATCCAACTTTTCACATGCCTCAAAAAAAAGGTAGTGAAGTTTACTAATATGCAACACGTTCTTTCCAAAATAGTTTTCCTATAATGTCATTTCTCTATACCACACAAATTTAGTAATCAACTCACAGCTTTTGTTTGTATTTATTTTTCTTCACATTTTCAGTTTGCTATCTTGTCCATGGATTCTGATCTGATCTTACACAGATACCGGATCTTGTAAACAACATGTATGACTTTATCATCTCAGCCTGTATTTTAAACAACATGTATGACTTTATCATCTCAGCCTGTATTTTGGTTTGTGTGTCAATTAAGTTCAACTAAAAATCTACATCAGCGTGTTATCATCAGTCTTTTATCCAGCACAATTTTGTAAAGTAACGATGGAAAATTTCATTTCTTAGTATTTTTGTATTTTTGAACAAAATTTCACTATTAACCAAATCTGTCAAAAATATACATAAGCACCTATTTTTGGCTCCAAAATTATCATACAACTGAATATATTGCACATTCCTCGACTTGGATGACCTAGTGCAATTTGTTTTAAGCGTGCAATGACAAATATAGCTCTTCATAAGTCTAGTAATTAGCAATGCAACAATTTTACACCTACTTATACAAGTTATGTCTATATGTAATTGTCAACTGGTTAACCAATCCAGAATGTGTCAGCAATTTCTGCATACGTAAATTTGCATTTGTAATTTACAATGTAAAGGATTTGTTCAAATTTTGTTGATAGATAAACTGTAGAATTTGTGTCATTTCTAGATGACGCGGTAATGTAAGGATAGTCAATATGGCATCTGAGATAAATATTGTTTCATCATCTCAATCTTATTACATACAGGAACGTCAAACATCTCCCGACAAATCATTGCTTAGTTAGAATAGAATCTACACAGATATTACAAATATTCCAAGGATGAAAATAATTCACTGTTTATCAGCGTGAGGCATGGACTGGGTGAAGATAATGACTGTGGACATACGATGGAGATTATCAGAATATTGACACATTATGATAATGATCAGCTAGACATTATATATCAGTAGATAGCCCAGATATACCTGAAGATATATAGTCTTGTCTATCCTCAAACACACGACCTACAAATATCATACCTTACATTCAACAAACATAAATACTAGTTCAGACTACAGTAACATAAATACTAGTTCAGACTACATCAACAAACATAAATACTAGTTCAGACTACAGTAAAATAAAAGTAAAAATAAACAATATTTCACTCTACAAGGATAAATATAAATACTATTTCTATATACAACGTTAAACGAAGAAAATATTTTCTGTTTAGGTAAAATTGCAAGGACCATTTTGATGATCAATATAGCCAATAAAACCTGTCTTTTGAGGTTATCTGTGATAGCTACAGAATTTAGAGACCATATCTACCTATATTTACAGTACAATTTGAAGTTCCAAGCCTGTCATGAGACATATCTACCTACATTTACAGTACAATTTGAAGTTCCAAGCCTGTCGTGAGACATATCTACCTACATTTACAGTACAATTTGAAGTTCCAAGCCTGTCGTGAGACATATCTACCTACATTTACAGTACAATTTGAAGTTCCAAGCCTGTCGTGAGACATATCTACCTACATTTACAGTACAATTTGAAGTTCCAAGTCTGTCGTGAGACATATCTACCTACATTTACAGTACAATTTGAAGTTCCAAGCCTGTCGTGAGACATATCTACCTACATTTACAGTACAATTTGAAGTTCCAAGCCTGTCGTGAGACATATCTACCTACATTTACAGTACAATTTGAAGTTCCAAGCCTGTCGTGAGACATATCTACCTACATTTACAGTACAATTTGAAGTTCCAAGCCTGTCGTGAGACATATCTACCTACATTTACAGTACAATTTGAAGTTCCAAGCCTGTCGTGAGACATATCTACCTACATTTACAGTACAATTTGAAGTTCCAAGTCTGTCGTGAGACATATCTACCTACATTTACAGTACAATTTGAAGTTCCAAGCCTGTCGTGAGACATATCTACCTACATTTACAGTACAATTTGAAGTTCCAAGCCTGTCGTGAGACATATCTACTACCTACATTTACAGTACAATTTGAAGTTCCAAGCCTGTCGTGAGACATATCTACCTACATTTACAGTACAATTTGAAGTTCCAAGCCTGTCGTGAGACATATCTACCTACATTTACAGTACAATTTGAAGTTCCAAGCCTGTCGTGAGACATATCTACCTACATTTACAGTACAATTTGAAGTTCCAAGCCTGTCGTGAGACATATCTACCTACATTTACAGTACAATTTGAAGTTCCAAGCTGTCGTGAGACATATCTACCTACATTTACAGTACAATTTGAAGTTCCAAGAGACATATCTACCTACATTTACAGTACAATTTGAAGTTCCAAGCCTGTCGTGAGACATATCTACCTACATTTACAGTACAATTTGAAGTTCCAAGTCTGTCGTGAGACATATCTACCTACATTTACAGTACAATTTGAAGTTCCAAGCCTGTCGTGAGACATATCTACCTACATTTACAGTACAATTTGAAGTTCCAAGCCTGTCGTGAGACATATCTACCTACATTTACAGTACAATTTGAAGTTCCAAGCCTGTCGTGAGACATATCTACCTACATTTACAGTACAATTTGAAGTTCCAAGCCTGTCGTGAGACATATCTACCTACATTTACAGTACAATTTGAAGTTCCAAGCCTGTCGTGAGACATATCTACCTACATTTACAGTACAATTTGAAGTTGCAAGCCTGTCGTGTGAGACATATCTACCTACATTTACAGTACAATTTGAAGTTCCAAGCCTGTCGTGAGACATATCTACCTACATTTACAGTACAATTTGAAGTTCCAAGCCTGTCGTGAGACATATCTACCTACATTTACAGTACAATTTGAAGTTCCAAGCCTGTCGTGAGACATATCTACCTACATTTACAGTACAATTTGAAGTTCCAAGTCTGTCGTGAGACATATCTACCTACATTTACAGTACAATTTGAAGTTCCAAGTCTGTCGTGAGACATATCTACCTACATTTACAGTACAATTTGAAGTTCCAAGCCTGTCGTGAGACATATCTACCTACATTTACAGTACAATTTGAAGTTCCAAGCCTGTCGTGAGACATATCTACCTACATTTACAGTACAATTTGAAGTTCCAAGCCTGTCGTGAGACATATCTACCTACATTTACAGTACAATTTGAAGTTCCAAGCCTGTCGTGAGACATATCTACCTACATTTACAGTACAATTTGAAGTTCAAGCCTGTCGTGAGACATATCTACCTACATTTACAGTACAATTTGAAGTTCCAAGCCTGTCGTGAGACATATCTACCTACATTTACAGTACAATTTGAAGTTCCAAGTCTGTCGTGAGACATATCTACCTACATTTACAGTACAATTTGAAGTTCCAAGCCTGTCGTGAGACATATCTACCTACATTTACAGTACAATTTGAAGTTCCAAGCGTGTCGTGAGACATATCTACCTACATTTACAGTACAATTTGAAGTTCCAAGCCTGTCGTGAGACATATCTACCTACATTTACAGTACAATTTGAAGTTCCAAGTCTGTCGTGAGACATATCTACCTACATTTACAGTACAATTTGAAGTTCCAAGTCTGTCGTGAGACATATCTACCATACATTTACAGTACAATTTGAAGTTGCAAGCCTGTCGTGTGAGACATATCTACCTAAATTTACAGTACAATTTAAAGTTCCAAGCGTGTCGTGAGACATATCTACCTACATTTACAGTACAATTTGAAGTTCCAAGTCTGTCGTGAGACATATCTACCTACATTTACAGTACAATTTGAAGTTCCAAGTCTGTCGTGAGACATATCTACCTACATTTACAGTACAATTTGAAGTTGCAAGCCTGTCGTGTGAGACATATCTACCTAAATTTACAGTACAATTTTTAAGTTCCAAGCGTGTCGTGAGACATATCTACCTACATTTACAGTACAATTTGAAGTTCCAAGTCTGTCGTGAGACATATCTACCTACATTTACAGTACAATTTGAAGTTCCAAGTCTGTCGTGAGACATATCTACCTACATTTACAGTACAATTTGAAGTTCCAAGCCTGTCGTGAGACATATCTACCTACATTTACAGTACAATTTGAAGTTCCAAGTCTGTCGTGAGACATATCTACCCAAGTCTGTCGTGAGACATATCTACCAAGTCTGTCGTGAGACATATCTACCCAAGCCTGTCGTGAGACACCTCTAATAAACAGGACTGTAAGATACAAAGCTGGACCAACTTCAACACTTAGGTTTTTATTGTACCTCCAGTGTCTGGTTCAATTTTCAATAATTCAAGATCACTGCCCTGTTATGTCTGAAACAATAAACTTTTTCATCACGGCCAACTGTACTATTGACTACATGTACCAAACAAACAATCAAGTATACACTACACATCGATAAAATGTCACCTCCATTTCCAGCTAAACTATCAACCTTCAAACAAAACTCAACATCAGTGATTTATGCCCTTTCAACAACCAAGAAGGGCCGTCTTTACTCTACGTGTTGTTTAGTATGAGAGATAGTTTCATGTTGTGTCTCCTTGTGATAGGTTATTTCTCCACTATAGTGCAATCTCATATACTGTAGGCACCAAGGAGTTAAGACACCTAAATGGGAGTAAGATGAGACATGCAATATAAAAGGTATTTACAAAGCAGGAAAAAATGAAAATCCCAAATTGAGTCACACATTACCATCATGCTGTAAGGGCAGCAGGTACAAATCACTGCAAGGGATGTCATTGGTTTTATATAGGTTTGATATTCTATTACTTGATGAATTCATATGAAAAACGGCATGACAAATCATTAAGTAATTAACAAACTATATCGCTCCATGCAAGCCTGTAATTATGTATATAAATACTTTACCTTAATTTTGACACTGACAGCATTTTCGTTGATTTTTATCAGATGAAAAAATTTAACGTATTCAAAAATTATGCATGAATAAATCATACTAATTTGAATAATAAATCATAAATTATGTCTATTGTTCTCCAGATGAGAGAATATAACTTCACATTCCTTGTATAAGTGATCCAATTTTGATGTCTTTAAGAATTTTACTCATAGCTGTAATTCAGGAGTCTGCATGTCATCTACATCTAATTATATTGAACGGATAATGATGATTATGACAATACACAGTTCTATAAGATTGATCGATCCCTAGAAAAGGAAATACTGTCCATCACTTATTGAACATGTAGGTGTACTATCGATGACTAAGTGTATGGTTTATTGTATTATTAACACTTTTACACGTGGGATATCACACCATATCGATCTTAAATAACTTCATACCACACACCATATCGATCTTAAATAACTTCATACCACACACCATATATATCTTAAATAACTTCATACCACACACCATATATATCTTAAATAACTTCATACCACACACCATATATATATCTTAAATAACTTCATACCAAGTGCATGACACCAATCATCAAAAATTTTGCAAAATATTTAAAAATAAACACATTTAAAATATCATGGAATGGTATATAAATTTTGTAAAATAAGTAAAAATAATACTTATATTTATATCATACTTGTTTAAGACTTTTAAATATATATAGATAAATATATCTTGGTAACGTTTGCAAGCTAACAATACTTATGTAAATAAGATCCTGTTTACAGTAGTCTATAATAACTCCTCCCCCATCTTTTAACACATTCACTCCCGAACACACACATAGACTGATCTTAATCAAAGACTAGACCAGTCCATTATGAAATTTTAAGGGGTGAGCAAGCTATTGACTTATATAATTGGTGATGTGGGTGGATTTCAATTTGCAGCTTAATTAGGATCACCAGACCACAAAACCACAGAAAGGGAGTCAAGGATTCACAAGTTACAGTAACCATGCAGTGGTGGAGCAGGTATTGGCTATGAATAAACAAGAGGGGGAATAAATAACTTGTTTGGGGATTAAGACGTCATCTTAGTCAGACTTTGGGCGTTACTAAAGAGGGTGTCATCAAAACATTGTTGTTTTCGGCAGGAAATAGCATTATTCCTGGGAACAGTGGAGAAAATTACAACACCAAACATCTTTGTCTTTTACAGAAGATGTTATAGACTCATTCAAATGGAATTTACTGGTCAATAGATAAATAACTTATTATAAAGACTTTGAAAGAATTCAGTAAATAAATTCCTAAAACATGTCTATTGTTTTTGTTTGTTTTTTGTTTTTGTTTTTGTTTAACTAAGTTGGTTGGTTAATTGACTTAAATAAATAAATGTCCTATTAATAGCTGAGTTCATTTAGAGAAAGCCTCATGTGTTGTAGTGTGTTGTGAGTGAGAATTATAACGTCTGTATATATTGGGAGGCTGCAGTATGTTGGTGTAGTGTCTCTTTGTGATAGCGACTTTTGCCCTGTTGCCCTGTTGTGTAGTGTCTCTTTGTGACAAGTTGTGATAGCGACTTTTGCCCTGTTGTGTAGTGTCTCTTTGTGATAGCGACTTTTGCCCTGTTGTGTAGTGTCTCTTTGTGATAGCGACTTTTGCCCTGTTGTGTAGTGTCTCTTTGTGATAGCGACTTTTGCCCTGTTGTGTAGTGTCTCTTTGTGATAGCGACTTTTGCCCTGTTGTGTAGTGTCTCTTTGTGATAGTGACTTTTGCCCTGTTGTGTAGTGTCTCTTTGTGATAGCGACTTTTGCCCTGTTGTGTAGTGTCTCTTTGTGATAGCGACTTTTGCCCTGTTGTGTATAGTGTCCTCTTTGTGATAGCGAATTTTGCCCTGTTATAGTCCTTCTCACTGAAGCATGCCACTAAATACACTAAACAAACATATCCCACCAGGCACATTATACTGACAACACTTTGATAATGTAGACCAATACAACTTTTATGAATTTAAATAATATTTGGGATTCAGTTTTCCTTTTAATGTTTCCACATTTCAATAGATCGTTGATAAAATGAAACACCATGAATCATAAAGCCAGTGGCTCATCAAAACTTCAAAAATAAGTTGAAACATCTATACATCAGTATTTTTTTTCTTCTTTAAGTCACCTTTAAACTTCTCTTGAATCATAAAAGGAGAACTTGAAATTAAATTTTCTGCTTGAACATTAAATTATGTAAAGATTTAAAAATAATTTCATTTCTTACTGAGATTTTGACATTAAAATTTTGATTCATACATTAAGACACCCACATCTTTCTTGCTTGAATCCTATGTTAAATTATGTGTTGGGTTGTATACTTCAGTTACATGTCTCTTTTCCAAACGTCACAGTCATTAATTAGATTTTCAATTTCCAAACATTCATTTTATTTAGAAAAGCATTGATGAAGCATGAAGAAGACACCTTAATCAACAAGCATAACGGACGAAAAGTTGGCAATAATGCATTGAATCATTATATAAACATCCAACATAAAGAATCAGAACCAAAATTGAGTTATCTTCCCTTGTCAATAGAAATTGATTATGCCATTAATTTGAATGAGAAAATTGTTTCCTCATAATTTGGATACAGTAAAACTTAAAACAAACTCAATCTTCCTGCGGTAAAAATATATTTCATCCATTAGCCGACTGAAACATTATCATAAAGGACATTAGAACATTTGATGTGTTCCATCTCTGACGAACTGGACAACACACATCACACACATAGATTTTTCCTTGTGTATTATGGTGGTTTTATGATGCTATTTCATGGATCTATAAGAATTTTCATGTTTTTGTGGTCTTTCTAGGTTATTCCTGGGAGAAAAGCCAACAATATTATAGATTTTTACCCCTCAAAGGCACAAACAATTGATTTTCCGCACTTTCTATTATAAATGTTGCAATATGGCTCTTGTTTACTTCCAGTTCAAACGCGTTTTACTGGAGAGAATACTGGACAATGTTAGCATGATTTCTTAGCATTTATTTATTTTTCCACGTTTTTATTTTTTTTAAATCATGATTTATAAAGAAAAATAAAAAAAAAATAAAAAAAAATAAAAAAATAATTAATTCAAGTGAATATCAAATTCAATTTATGAGTAGAAATGACCGTTAATTATATGAATAATACTTAAAATATTTCTTTACAATTACGTTACAATCATTTTTGTGGAACATCAATACCGGTAATCTTTAAAAAATTTCAAATTAGGTGTATAATTTTTAAACAATCAGGATTTAAAATAATGTTATCAAGAATTAAGTCATTAAATTATCGGGAGTTTCATCTTAACATCAGTTTATTAAAAAAAAATTCCCCAAGAGCAAACTCGGTAATTCAGTATAAGGATATTAGATTTTATTACAAATCTGGGCATGTAGGGGACGTTAGAAGGTCAGTCCTTCGTAATGACGTAACATTTGTTAAAAAAAATACATTAAAATACAAAATTTGTATTCAGCAGATTTGCCTAAGAATTCTAACAAATATAACTTTGAAAAGCCACTTAAACACAAGCATGGCAGTCACAAACTGAAATTTGATGTTTTAACCAGTAAGGAATTTGCCAAGTCATGTTCCGATAAACGTATGACCTTTCAATACTTCAAATCTAAAAAAATACCAATGTAGCATACAGAGAAAGCTTTCAGTTTTGTAGAAGAAAATTTGAACACAACCACCAGTGGGTATATGTCTCAAACTGGAATGCAGCGAGTTGAAGGTCAAAATGAAAACTTTTAAAACACGTATCATATTACTGTATGTATTTACACTGTTATCTGGAAATCTAACTTGGTAACAATTACAGAAGACACCAACTGTTTTCTACACTACCCGACCCTAATGTTGGTAAACATGCAGACACATTGTGCCAGATAGCTGACAATTCTATTGACCCTCCAGGATGGAATTTACCATCATCTAGCCCTGTATCACAATATCGTTATTTCTATACTACATCACAATGTTGATATTTTCATATGAACATCCCAGTAGCTAGTCACTGATCTTCATTTTTGTTCTACTTCACTTAAAGTATTTTTCCTTTTTTTTGAGAAAAAATTGTTGTATCGTCCTCCATAATTGTATTAATTAGCTATAGCTATAGGTATTGACTAATAGAGATATTCCATAAATAGCATCATAAATGTTAGCTCTGATTTGGATTAAAATTTTTGTCACAATTTTGTTATAAGATGCATTTTCACATACAGCAAATTTATGCACTAAAGGCTGATTGTTTTTCCCTGGGAACTCTGGCTTTCATACACCCCTCCTTAAGTAACTTTAAAATGAACATTTTTAAAAACCAAACTTAACGATTTGCTATGAAAATTAACTCTAGAACTATGTATGAGAATGGTGGTCGATTTCACAACATTACCACAATGCCTCCAACTCTGGGTTATGAGTTTAAATCCCATGTGGGGCAGTTGCCAGGTATTGTCTGGTGGTCAGTGGTTTTTCTCCAGGTACTCCGGCCGTTTTCCACCATCTTACCCTGGCATGTCCTTTAATGACCCTGCATGTTTATAGGACATTAGACTTAACAAACCCAAACCAGTCATGTGGACTGAAATATTATTTTCAATAAGGCATTAAAAATTCTATTCAGAATGGCCGGGACCTGGTCATTGTGTTACTGGCCTTGTAGGAGTATAGAATTGGAAAACAAACCTACGGTCACATCTGAAGTCACTTACCTGGTGTTTTATCACCTCAAGGTTATTTTGGAAGTACATACAGAACCATGTACATCACGTGATCATGATGTCACTAACCTAGCGTTTATTCAGAAGGCATTTCTCCAAGACAGCGGACATTGTAGTGCTGGTACAGAGGACATATTCTTATCGGACATAAACTCTAACAACAGGTCACAAATATAGATATACCTTACACTTCTCAAAAACAGTAAACATTGAAATTGTATAGTGTTAAATTATAGAGATTTTTTTGTTCATAATAGATAGAAAGGTTTCAGAGGTCGGCAAGTACACAAAATATCTAAATATAATTAGAGCACATGTATGTATAACGTCATCAGAGAGCATATGTACAGAACGGGAAATGTTGATACTGCTATAGTGTCAATATATAGGCCAAACATAACATGGTCATACTGTATTTCTTCTGTATACATAATCAGTGTCATTTCGTAAATTTGATATCGGATTGGTTAATTAAAATACAGTACAGTAAGGTCATAAGAGCAGGTGCTTGCATATCACATTGTAATGAAACATTTACAAGTGTTTTATGATCAATCAAGCATGAAATCTTATTATAATATCTATTGAAATATAGATACAGACTCAAAGGAGATAAACCACAATATTAGCTAAATAAATAATTAAAACAATAACTCATAGACTCATCACAATTTCCTTTTAATTATCATATTTTTTTTTTATTGTTATCCAATATTTACAATTATTTTATTTGAAGAAATTTTATTTTGA
Source organism: Argopecten irradians (assembly GCF_041381155.1). Lineage (NCBI taxonomy): Eukaryota > Metazoa > Mollusca > Bivalvia > Pectinida > Pectinidae > Argopecten > Argopecten irradians. The sequence goes on along the minus strand of NC_091147.1, from coordinate 37,441,201 downwards.
AAGTTAGACTGGCCATCAGACCCCGAGATACTGAGAAGATTTTTTTCAGCAGAATTCTAATACTAGATTATCTCCCCCTAGTTTGAATCTTAAAACCAGCATGTCACTAGGACGGAAATTACCAAACTAAATCTTAGTGACTTTTTAATATTCTATAGACTCAGTTGGCCAGTCTACATGATAGTCAGCATGCATGGCTATGTTTGATGTACTACAGGTAGAGAACATTAATTACAGGTAATACACAGGTAACACCACACTTATACCACAGGTATAGGTAATACACAATTAATATACAGGTAGTAGACAAATAATATATAGGCCACATCGTTTGTGACACAGGTAATTAACCATCATGGACAATAATACACATATCTGCACACAGGTTAAAGGTTAAACCTGGATGCATCTACACTGTCACCATGCAGGTTTACATAACTACAGGTGCGTGTATATCTGGACAATTAATTAATAAATCACGCAGGTAAAACTTGAGGCAAGTGTGCAACACCTGAGGACCTAGCTAGCTGAAGCTATATATCTATGGACTGTATTTAACAATTAATCTATTCACCCCTGAACTTTTATAATGACCTGCCCCAGGTCTAGATGTAGAAGAGTCCAAATGCATCTTCAGGGGTGACTGACTAATCAGCATTAAGAACAACATCAAATTATAGCAGGTACTCTACAGGAAATAATGCTTTAATTATTAAAATCAAACTACAGATTAATTCCTCAAAAGACAGACACTTTTTAGAGGAAAACAATTCCATTCATTTTGTTGTATTACGTAGAATCTACAGGATGAATGAGTTTATATTTGGTCTGATCATGATATGACGTACCACTTGCCAATCTCTCAATGATAAAGGTTCCTTATTTCATTTTTATCAATGTTAAAGGTTTCTGTCATTACTGCCTTAGTTGCCATGGTAACCATTTAAAATAGGCATAAATAAAGTGAAAGAGGAAAATTGGTTATTTTTTTTGTCTATTTTTCGGTATTTTTTTCCTAAGAAACAACAAAGTACAATCTTAAACAAACTTAATATTTACACTGACAATATGAAGGCACTTAAGCTAAATCTTCAGGAGAAATCTTGAAGGGACAATTCAGTCTAAGAGAACATTAGAATTTGTACATATATCGAACAAAAAACCATTTCTAATGGAAATTAGATCAGTAGGTTTTACTGTGATATGCCAGATAAGTCCATGATGGTGAAATGGGTGTGAAATGTTCAAACTCACTTGCTGTCCGCCATTACACATTGTGGTCGAACTTTCTTGTATGCCGAACCCTGTCCCTTGCTCTGACAGTAGTGTGTTTACCTTATTCATTAATGCTACTTTTGTCTAAAACTGCTCCAATCGCTCTGACAGTAGTGTGTTTACCTTATTAAGTGAATTGTCTTCCCTAAAAAATCCTTCTATCACCTCCTCAGTGGTTATATAGTTCATTTGTTAAATGTGAGTGACTTTGGCTCGGATATGGGTACAGCATACATATAATTGTACCTGCTTAATAGTATTGATCAACGATTTGGAATTACAACCGTATCAATTAAAATACTAAACAATGACGTGGCATTTGTCAATATTTTATGTTATATGTTTCATAATAAATGTAGATCAATATATTTATGCCATATTTTGCTTCTAATTGTATCAAGGATGTACTTGATATCAGAAATTCAACAATTTAATCACTAAATAACAGGTTTGACAAATTTGACGGATTTGGGGCGAAAAAGGGCACAACCATACATAGTCCTTTCATCTGAATAAAGGCTTTTATTAAATCTTTTTTTTTTTTTTTTAAAGTAACATCTATTGAGTTGGGATTAAAATGAGCAGAATTCATGTAAAATGATCAGGCAATATCATCCAAAATGCAAAGTAAAAAGTTGTTTACATCTTGAAAGCAGGGTTCTCATTTCCTTCTTATAATAGCTTTTAAGGATTTATTTTGACTCCTTTCCAAATACTTAAATAATTTCAATCCCTGCCACACAGTTCAATAGACTTAAGCCTGGTGTACATTGCCCAGATCTGTTAGGTAATATTATATAAGGTGCTTTGATGGGCCGACGGCGGGAATCAAAAGTGAAAACACCTCTGTCCTCATACCCCTAAAGGTCAGCGACCCCTACACTTAATACCTTTTAGAAGGCGGATTATCATGGGCGTTACAATATGACTGCCCGTTGATAACCTGAGCAAAAGCCCTTTAATTTGGTTATTTAAAGACCGACATGACGGATTCTGAAATAAATTTTCTCCTCTCATACCTGATGTGAATTGAGTTAATATTTGTGGCACATGATTGGTTTGTATTGATCTGCACACATATATGTCAATCATTTGTAACTCAGACCTTCATGATGAATCATAATAAATAAACTTGAGATTCTTTCCCTCTAAAAGTAAACAACATCAACCCAGCTGCAGTGTATCTTGTATAAATGAAAGGTCACTGGGATCAGCATATATGGCCGGTATAGCTAGGTTTCCGGATTACACAGGTTGTAATTACTACTAATTGATAAGAAAAATGCCATACAAATATGTCTGAATATACAGGGAGACGGATTCAAAAATGATCAGTTTTCACAAGTGATACTGTACGTGTTTATTTCGATATTATTTGTCCTCCAATTGCAATCATACTTAATCAACTCTTCGTTATAACATCTTAAAGTAGATTTTAAAAAGATTTTAGGAAAACCAGCCACCTTAATTAAGGGTGTGGTTTCTTATAATCCTTATATTAATTACATCTCACTTAACCGTTCTAAAACTGCACTCTGCAGAAACTAAAATTAATTTGAAATGAAACCCTGCTGTATACTTTGGTATTAAGTTATTAACTCATTCACTCCCGTAGACAGATTTGAACTCTTCTGATTCAAAGCCTGGAAGAGTTTATTATAAATTTTCGGGGGTGAATGGATTTATGTGTTGATTCCTAGTAGGGAACATAGGTTTAGATATACTGCTATGACATAATTGGATTAACTGTGTATCTGGATGCTTCAAAGTCATCTGCAGCTTGCTTGTAGTGAAAAGTACTAGCTCAACTGGTAAACGTATGATTTTATAACTGAATCATGATCAACAGACACTGGAGATGATATAACTTCCTCCTCTGTTACACAGAAATAAACAAACATGTCCAGGAATAAACACACCATTTATGAATGTACATGCACAAACAGCAGCTGGTGGAAAATGTAGGTTTCAAGGTCAAATGATGGAAAAATTTCAATTTTAATAACTTTGATGCATGTTTATGAATTTATATTTCAAACGTTTGAATATCAAGTGGAAAAATTTCATGTCAACAATTTTTAACAAGCATTATAGGATTAAATCAAAAGGGGAAAATTTGAAGAAACAGATTATTTGTTATGATTTTCTTTTACAAAGTGGCTTAATTACTTTACTGGAAAGCTAATATAACGAATATTGATTTTAACTGTTGCTTGAAAATATCTTAGGTTGGAATTCTGCGTCATTTTAAGTGGACCCATAAAGTTGTGAATTTCCGCATCTACATTTGTTGTTTTCCATATAGGGTAAATTGCTGTCATCAAGAACCTGTTTTATATATATATTACGACTACTGTACATATGTATAATTTGTTTATTTTGCATATATAATAGCCAGAATCTTTAAAGGATAATCCAGGTTTTAATGATGCATAAAATTAAATGTAGAGAACCAAATTAAAACCTTCAGTAATTTTTTTCACCTAGCAAACGTTTCAACCACTGAAGATTTGAAAACATGAAAGTGGAAAGCTTGCATGATCCCACTAAAACCAAATTTACAAAATTTTCCATGTTTGTTAAATAGTTTTGACTTTTGAAAGTAGCAAACAGAATAGTAATAACATGCACATGTGGAATGGTTTGTGTTTTAATTATTTTGACTGACACTGGTCTGATAAATGTTTTGAAATTCCTATGACATTTATAGGATTATGCAAGTACAGGATAGGAAAAAATATTCTTTAGACCTATTTTTGTTTTGTTTTTAATCTTTCTATTATGGAAATCATTTTCAAATATATGATAAAAACATATTGATTCACAAATTAAAATTTCCATTCAAATTTGCCTTAGCGACCACCTCTGTATAAAGACCAACTGCCAGGGTCCCGAACGGTCAATTTCAGTACAATTTTCTTCATGTAAAAAGTATAAAGACAACATTATCTTGGTCCCTCAGAGTGGTTTTCATAGACAGCTTTTGTAGTTTTAAATGAAGAAGATGTTAATTCAGAGAAAATTAGATCATTGGTCTATGGGTCAATATACAAGGCCAAATAGAGGTGATTCATGAATATCTTAACAGCTAACAATCAAAGGCAGAATTTAATCCTCCTCATTACACACGAGCATGTTAAACAACAACCAAGCCCCAGTAATTATACGCATTTCTCAAAACAAAAGGGCCAACTTCTCTATACATGGTTCATTCATCATACAATTTTATAAGATTTAAAAAAAAAAATTGCAATGCAAGCATGACAAACGATTTTTTATAGTAGAGGTTTTTATAACCTTAGTTTTGCTACAAAACATAACAGGCATCACAAAACAACTATGTCAATGAGTGGTGTGAGTTATAGGTGGGGGGTGGGGGTTACAGGAGGGGGTAGGGGTTAGAGGAGGGGGTAGGGGTGGGGGTTAGAGGACTGGGGGGAGGGGTTAGAGGTGAGGGTTAGAGGAAGGGGTAGGGGTGGGGGTTAGAGGTGGGGGTTAGAGGACTGAAGGGGGGTGGGGGTTAGAGGACTGAGGGAGGGGGTTAGAGGACTGGAGAGAGGGGGGTTAGAGGATGAGGGGGGGGGTTAGGAGGACTGGGGGGGGGGGGGGGAGGGTGTTATAGGTGGGGGCACACCACATTAGTAGGACCACACACTAAATCCTTACCTCATCCACATGTAGGGGTTGTTCCGCCCAGCATTTTTAGCTTGAACACTGCACAAAAACATCACTGCATCAAATATCAATCAGTAATATTTTATTTCAATGATTAGTACAACTAATACAACTACCTAGCGTGGTTACAATGTGTTAAGTTTGGTTAATTCATTCACCCCTGAAGACACATTTAGACTCTTCTAAATCAAAGACTAGACCAGTCCATTATGAAATCTTAGGGGTGATGGGTTAATACCTTAGTATGACCTTAATATGACCTCAAATGTTTTGTTGTTGCTGATATTGCCACCATTATAATTATTTAAATGAGCCAGACTAAACCAAATTAGGGTCGGTGGTGGTCGAGTTGTTAAGATGTTCCGACATTTAACTCAAGCTCCCCACCTCTGGGTCACAAGTTTGAATCCTGCAATTGGCGTGTACTGACTGCAGTTCGGTGATTTTTCTGTGGGTACTCTGGTTTTTGTTCACCATCTAAACCTGGCATGTTTTTAAATGACCTTTGCTGTTAATACAATGTTAAAGTAATCAAACCAATTCAGAGTCTAGTGTGATGTCCAGCAGGTCAGTAGATATGGTTTCCCTTCTTTATATATATCTACATCTACCTAATAGTCGACCTACTTCATCATGTTGAAGATCATGTCAATATTGTTGAAGGTGTGGCTATGAACAGGGGAAGAAGAAAATTATATATCTACACAACACTTCAAAACCGATTTGGGATGTTTCTATATTCTAACTGTAGGTTGATGGATTTTTTCTGGGTATCCCAGCTTTTCCTCCATCTCAAGAAACTGGCACATCCTTAAATTACTCTGTTAGAGGGGCAAATCAAGGCTTAACATTAAAATATATCACAAATCATAAGATATAACAAAACTTGTGGGGAAACACTTTCAAGTGATGAAGAATATCAGAATCAGATATAATAATGAAAGAAACATTTTTGATTGAAAAAGAATATTCAGAACAAAACATCTGAATCATTTATCATATATTGTCGTGTGATGTTCATAATCTAAGACTACATGAGTTATCTCTCTTTTTTCTGAGTTGGGTTTACGTTTTAAGTTAGAGTTATTCCCCTTTCATCTGAAAAGACTATGTCCATCATCTAAACTCCCTCAGCCCTGAAAATGCATTTAAACTTTAAAATCAAGGACTTGACCAGGCCATTATGGAATTTCTGAGGTGAATGAGGTAAAATCAGATAAACTTATTAGCACGGAGAGTTAAAATCAGATAAATTTATTAGCAAAGAGAGTTAAAATCAGATAAACTTATTAGCAAAGAGAGTTAAAATCAGATAAACTTATTAGCAAAGAGAGTTAAAATCAGATAAACTTATTAGCAAAGAGAGTTAAAATCAGATAAACTTATTAGCAAAGAGAGTTAAAATCAGATAAACTTATTAGCAAAGAGAGTTAAAATCAGATAAACTTATTAGCAAAGAGAGTTAAAATCAGATAAACTTATTAGCAAAGAGAGTTAAAATCAGATAAACTTATTAGCAAAGAGAGTTAAAATCAGATAAACTTATTAGCAAAGAGAGTTAAAATCAGATAAACTTATTAGCAAAGAGAGTTAAAATCAGATAAACTTATTAGCAAAGAGAGTTAAAATCAGATAAACTTATTAGCAAAGAGAGTTAAAATCAGATAAACTTATTAGCAAAGAGAGTTAAAATCAGATAAACTTATTAGCAAAGAGAGTTAAAATCAGATAAACTTATTAGCAAGAGAGTTAAAATCAGATAAACTTATTAGCAAAGAGAGTTAAAATCAGATAAACTTATTAGCAAAGAGAGTTAAAATCAGATAAACTTATTAGCAAAGAGAGTTAAAATCAGATAAACTTATTAGCAAGAGAGTTAAAATCAGATAAACTTATTAGCAAAGAGAGTTAAAATCAGATAAAACTTATTAGCAAAGAGAGTTAAAATCAGATAAACTTATTAGCAAAGAGAGTTAAAATCAGATAAACTTATTAGCAAAGAGAGTTAAAATCAGATAAACTTATTAGCAAAGAGAGTTAAAATCAGATAAACTTATTAGCAAAGAGAGTTAAAATCAGATAAACTTATTAGCAAAGAGAGTTAAAATCAGATAAACTTATTAGCAAAGAGAGTTAAAATCAGATAAACTTATTAGCAAAGAGTTAAAATCAGATAAACTTATTAGCAAAGAGAGTTAAAATCAGATAAACTTATTAGCAAAGAGAGTTAAAATCAGATAAACTTATTAGCAAAGAGAGTTAAAATCAGATAAACTTATTAGCAAAGAGAGTTAAAATCAGATAAACTTATTAGCAGAGAGTTAAAATCAGATAAACTTATTAGCAAAGAGAGTTAAAATCAGATAAACTTATTAGCAAAGAGAGTTAAAATCAGATAAAATCTTTATTAGCAAAGAGAGTTAAAATCAGATAAACTTATTAGCAAAGAGAGTTAAAATCAGATAAACTTATTAGCAAAGAGAGTTAAATCAGATAAACTTATTAGCAAAGAGAGTTAAAATCAGATAAACTTATTAGCAAAGAGAGTTAAAATCAGATAAACTTATTAGCAAAGAGAGTTAAAATCAGATAAACTTATTAGCAAAGAGAGTTAAAATCAGATAAACTTATTAGCAAAGAGAGTTAAATCAGATAAACTTATTAGCAAAGAGAGTTAAAATCAGATAAACTTATTAGCAAAGAGAGTTAAAATCAGATAAACTTATTAGCAAAGAGAGTTAAAATCAGATAAACTTATTAGCAAAGAGAGTTAAAATCAGATAAACTTATTAGCAAAGAGAGTTAAAATCAGATAAACTTATTAGCAAAGAGAGTTAAAATCAGATAAACTTATTAGCAAAGAGAGTTAAAATCAGATAAACTTATTAGCAAAGAGAGTTAAAATCAGATAAACTTATTAGCAAAGAGAGTTAAAATCAGATAAACTTATTAGCAAAGAGAGTTAAAATCAGATAAACTTATTAGCAAAGAGAGTTAAAATCAGATAAACTTATTAGCAAAGAGAGTTAAAATCAGATAAACTTATTAGCAAAGAGAGTTAAAATCAGATAAACTTATTAGCAAAGAGAGTTAAAATCAGATAAACTTATTAGCAAAGAGAGTTAAAATCAGATAAACTTATTAGCAAAGAGAGTTAAAATCAGATAAACTTATTAGCAAAGAGAGTTAAAATCAGATAAACTTATTAGCAAAGAGAGTTAAAATCAGATAAACTTATTAGCAAAGAGAGTTAAAATCAGATAAACTTATTAGCAAAGAGAGTTAAAATCAGATAAACTTATTAGCAAAGAGAGTTAAAATCAGATAAACTTATTAGCAAAGAGAGTTAAAATCAGATAAACTTATTAGCAAGAGAGTTAAAATCAGATAAACTTATTAGCAAAGAGAGTTAAAATCAGATAAACTTATTAGCACGGAGAGTTAAAATCAGATAAACTTATTAGCAAAGAGAGTTAAAATCAGATAAACTTATTAGCAAAGAGAGTTAAAATCAGATAAACTTATTAGCAAAGAGAGTTAAAATCAGATAAACTTATTAGCAAAGAGAGTTAAAATCAGATAAACTTATTAGCAAAGAGAGTTAAAATCAGATAAACTTATTAGCAAAGAGAGTTAAAATCAGATAAACTTATTAGCAAAGAGAGTTAAAATCAGATAAACTTATTAGCAATGAGAGTTAAAATCAGATAAACTTATTAGCAAAGAGAGTTAAAATCAGATAAACTTATTAGCAAAGAGAGTTAAAAATCAGATAAACTTATTAGCAAAGAGAGTTAAAATCAGATAAACTTATTAGCAAAGAGAGTTAAAATCAGATAAACTTATTAGCACGGAGAGTTAAAATCAGATAAACTTATTAGCACGGAGAGTTAAAATCAGATAAACTTATTAGCAAAGAGAGTTAAAATCAGATAAACTTATTAGCAAAGAGAGTTAAAATCAGATAAACTTATTAGCAAAGAGAGTTAAAATCAGATAAACTTATTAGCAAAGAGAGTTAAAATCAGATAAACTTATTAGCAAAGAGAGTTAAAATCAGATAAACTTATTAGCAAAGAGAGTTAAAATCAGATAAACTTATTAGCAAAGAGAGTTAAAATCAGATAAACTTATTAGCAAAGAGAGTTAAAATCAGATAAACTTATTAGCAAAGAGAGTTAAAATCAGATAAACTTATTAGCAAAGAGAGTTAAAATCAGATAAACTTATTAGCAAAGAGAGTTAAAATCAGATAAACTTATTAGCAAAGAGAGTTAAAATCAGATAAACTTATTAGCACGGAGAGTTAAAATCAGATAAACTTATTAGCAAAGAGAGTTAAAATCAGATAAACTTATTAGCACGGAGAGTTAAAATCAGATAAACTTATTAGCAAAGAGAGTTAAAATCAGATAAACTTATTAGCACGGAGAGTTAAAATCAGATAAACTTATTAGCAAAGAGAGTTAAAATCAGATAAACTTATTAGCAAAGAGAGTTAAAATCAGATAAACTTATTAGCACGGAGAGTTAAAATCAGATAAACTTATTAGCACGGAGAGTTAAAATCAGATAAACTTATTAGCACGGAGAGTTAAAATCAGATAAACTTATTAGCACGGAGAGTTAAAATCAGATAAACTTATTAGCACGGAGAGTTAAAATCAGATAAACTTATTAGCAAAGAGAGTTAAAATCAGATAAACTTATTAGCACGGAATGACAGACTAGACAAGCTGACTAAACTCAGATCAGATAACATATACCTTCATACATATCTTTACAGAGTCTATACTGAGAGTTCAGTACATGTCAGAAATATATATTTGGTTAAATAGCAACTTCCAACTGCCCTATAATTCACCATAATATAATTTCATGTATTAGTTTGTTTACACAATATCAAATCACTGGAAATTCCCAGTTATATATACTGACCAGTCACAAAATCACATCATTGGACATTTCAACATATACATACACTGAACAATAGCAAACTCTGAAATCTCAGGTCCACTCACAAAATATCAAATCACTGGAAATTCCCAGTTATATATACTGACCACTCACAAAATATCAAATCACTGGAAATTATCAGTTATATATACTGACCAGTCACAAAACAGGCATCAAATCATTGGACATTTTATATACTTACACTGAACAATAGCGAACTATGAAATCTCAGGTCAACTGACCACTCACAAAATATCAAATCACTGGACACTTCAAACCTGCTGAGCAATTTTGTCCCAGAGTTGTGTCCCTTTATATACTGTTCGTGTTCAGGACACAGAATAATTTGAAACAGGAAATGAAACTATTAAATATTGACACATATATCATACCCGACGGCTTTCAGTGTCTCAAGCATTTAAGCAAATCTCTTTATACAATGACAGAAGGTTGTAAATAGAATCTCGTCTGATCTAGATCTAGATCCTCTGATAACTAAACAAAGTATAAAGAAATTTTGATAGATCTAGATCTGTAAGACCACAATTTGGTTATGGCCTTGATGCATTTATGTACATATCATGTAATACCATTCGTTATATAATTGCCTGCTTCCACCAAGGTGTGAGGCTGCAGGATTGTTACGTATTACTCTATTCATTGAAAGGCATATTCTTAATCTTAAACATAATGAACAAAATTATGTATATGATTTTAAGTAGTATATATACACACACACACGCACAACGCATCCAGAAATATCAACGTAACAGAGAAAATAAATTTCTACAGCTCAGAGTTATTTTGAAGATTTATTACATAACCACAAGAAGATATGAGATGTAAATCCCAAGCACAGTGTTAATCCTATTTTGAAACTTTAAATTCAGCGCTACAGTAATTTTGCACAAGTTAATGCAATGAATTCACACATTCAAAATTGTGGCTTTGCCAAGACTTACAGAAAATTGAATAAACATTAGTTTCTCAGATGAAATGCTGGTTTGAAACCCATATGGGACAGTTGCTGAGTACTGACTGTAGGTCAGTGATTTTTCTCAGGGTTCTCTGGCTTTCACCCATCTCCTAAACCTGGCACTTTTATGACCATGGCAATTAATAGCACATTACAAGCATTTTAAACTCATTTGTAACCCCAATAACGGCATATGTTTATGTACTCTGAACAATGTCTGTAAAATATTTTAAAATATCTAATCATATTCCTTTTGTTTTCATACTATTGTTCAGAATCATTAATGGTATATAATCAATATCTATATTGTTTTGTAGTCAGAAGGCAAATGTTCACATGCTTATATAAAGGGGCATAACTCTTACACTCCCGATTTAACACCCCCAGTCACACAGTCACTCGCATCTATTTACATACTGTACTACAATAGGTCATTGTTTGGTGCCTGTGGTAAATACCTCAGTCATATCAAAGCACATCATTTACACTTGACAGGTCGACCATGGTGTATCTACTGACAACAGAGGTCAGACAGCTCAAAATTAACATCAACCGACCTCGACCAAGGTTGAAAAAAAATTACTTAAAATTTTTCCATTATATTAACCCTTGCAACTAAATTCAGCGTGGAAATTAGGAAAGGGTTTAAAAATTTGGAAAATTTAATTATGAAACTGTGAAATATAAACCATAGTAAAATCAAACAAATTTTATATTCATCTACCAGATAGGTTTGTAAAGTATAAATATACACCTTAATTAGAATATCTCTTTTATAAGCATCTAAGCTTGATATTTCGGTGGATTTTTCCTTTATACATCAGAGATCTCAGAGATTCATAAAAACTGCATTCTCCATTGAGTAGTGCTTTTCAAATAATAGACTGTATTGGTAGATACATTAAAATGACTTTTGATACGCACTATTTCCTTCACTTATAAAGGTAGTCGTTAGTTCGTGAAGTGAATGATCCATTAAAGTATTCAATCTTTTAAAATTTGTGACTTTAACATTCATGAGGTTATATCAATGCTGACTATAGTCAAAAAAGATTGTAGAGTCATGCCTTCAAAATGAAATTTATCTCAAAATGATTAATGTAAACCGTACATTACATCTAAATTTTTAACAATATATTTTTCAATAAATGTTATTTAGGGCAGAAGTGTGGGTACTTAACTCATCCACCCCTGAAATTTCGTAATGAACTGTTCCAGCCTTGATGTTAGAAGAGTCTATATGTGTCTTTAGGGGTGAATGTGGCAAGTACCGCTACTGAATGAATTACAAATGAAGCCATTCAACTGTGATAAAATACACAATTATATATAAATATAGATATTAGAGGGACAAATTGGCATTCTTAAAGGCCCACTACCTTTCCGAAACGTTTTTTGATTTTTAAAATGGGAATGTAAAACGAGATTAATAATTTTGTCGAGTGGCAAAAGTTATTAACTTAACGTTAATACTACACTTATTATCACCTCCTAAACAATTTAATTAAAATAAATAAAATGTTAATTTTCATAACGCGGGTCGTCTTATGTTTTCCCCTGTCGTCCTAAATACCGCGCGGTAGTTGACTATCACTGCGGCAGACGGTAAAACAGCGAAATGACTCTCCATTGTTATCATATATTACACAGGAAATCTTGCATATGTTTGGTGTTGTACATAACCTCATCTTAGGCCATCGGTATATATTTTCTGAGGTAATTAATGTTTTTAAGAAATCTTTATATTTTGCTGCGGAAAGGTAGTGGGCCTTTAAAGCTCAGGCATCAAAGACAGCTACAATTATAAAACAAAACTAAATAACTTGACAGTACTGTGTAAGCCATAACTGATAAATAGTTTAAGACCAGGTACTCACACTGTATTCTGGTTGTGATCAACAATAGACGGCATCTCACGATTGTTGGCCTGAACGGACAACTGTCGACGATAACCACAGTAGTAATACACAAACACATAATCCTGTGGGGACAGGCTTGAGTCCCTGGGGGCCCAGGTATGCTCAGGATGGTACGGCTGATCCTGGTGACTTAGTGTCCAATACCCTGGGGATGTAGATAACATTTCCTGGGGGAGGGGAGACAACTGACGACCAGAATCAATAGGCCACAGAAACTCTTGTGGAGACATTGGAGAGTTTTCTCTGGACACAAACCCTTGGTCATTATGAAAAGATAATGTTTGAGATAGAGATTCACTTTTAGTTTTGTCAGAGTTATACGACACATTGGAATCCGTCATCTTTTCAGTATAACAGTACAAGCTGTTCATAAAGACGTTTCTCCAGATCTATGTAACATCCCTTCGTCATGTGCTCATTCCTTCATCATGTCAAATGTTGTTACTCATACAAAAACATTTACCCGCTAGGTATATATATACCTCCATCTTGTTAGTTCATCCATTCATCTGTATCCAAAGTTGAACAAAAGTATATCTGCTTATTTGGAATACGAACTCCAATCATTCAGAACTCGTAAGGATATGTCAAATGTCCAACAGGTTGAGGACTTGGATCAGATCAGGTATATATGCTCTCACCTTGAAGGTGAGAATGTCTCTCACCTTATAACTGGAAGTGAGAATGTCCCGACACTTGGTATAGGATGAGAGTTAATGGCAGAATTCTTGTGTCGGATCAGACATCAAAATGTCCGAATATCATAATAACCACATCCATGAACAGTGGGCAACACATGGCCAGACATTTAATTTGCTACAAATAACTTTCAAAAAGAATTCGGTCAAGTGCATCGACAGGTGAAGTCCAATATAAATCAGTGTCACTTAAAATAGCCACGAACATACAAGCGGTTGATTGTAGCTTTTTCTTCACATTTTATCTGTATCCCAACACCACAAGTCATTAAGCAAGTCACTTTATCCGGACATGCATCCACGATATATTAATAAATGTAGTCACCAAATTTACATCCATACAGTTGACTCCAATGCTAGACGGAACAAACTATCCAATCGAGTGATACTACAACTTTAACAGTATCCAGTTTTAATTTGTCTATTGTCACAACAACATCTCAGTGTCCTAGAATACAGCACACTGTTTACATTCAGAATACGTCAAGTCGTACTAAAAACAAATTCCAGGAATGTTGTAATAGCATAAATCCCATAATAAACAAAACTGACCCCTACAAGAGCCTAGAACCCATAATAAACAAGATTGACCCCTACAACAGCCTACATCCCATAATAAACAAGATTGACCCGTACATTATGTTTATTGTTGTAGACTAACCTTACATTACAAACGTCATAATGTCCGACGGTCAACCATCATCATAATGTGTGACACCAATCTACCATCAGTCTACCATAGGACACCTACACCTAAGGCTGTGGCTCTGGTCAGTAATGTCCAGTGGTCAAGTATGTACAGTCACCTACAGAGGATTTGTCAACCTCAGCAGAACATTCGTCAAAATATTACAACAAAATATTACATCAAAACCCATCAAACTCCAAATCTTCACTTTGTAAAACTATTCAAAGCTTTGCAACTTCTCTGCATTATACATAAAACTACAAAACTCTAAATCTTCACCTTGTACACCTATAAACAAAAAAAATAACTTTCAAAGACCACAAAATATTGTAAAATTTGGACGTCACCAAAAAAACCGCCGAAAGCTCCAATAGAACAGTGGTCTTTCACTAATTGAATAATTTACAATGTATGTACAAGCTTGAATCTGTGCTGAACAGGTATTGTTTTTATCAGCTGACAGGCAGAACCGCTCACAGTATAGCCTTTGGAAGATTACGTAGGTTACAAATATAGCTCTTTAGTAATATTCATAACGGGGAAATATCACAACTCTACATGATGTTCCTAAGGCCCTAACGTTCAACTATCTGATGCAAACTAGACGTCAATTTGCATTCATAAATTATACATTAAAATCTCACACTTCCCTTGAATAGCACGACGATATATATTCACTGTATATATTTCCATGAATGTTGAAACAATCAAAATAATACAGTGATCATAAATTGAACTGCCAATCCTTCACTTCCTATCTGTTCAGTCCATCCCGTTAGATATACAGGAACAATACTATAAGATCGGAACAAAATTTCGGTTTGATGCCTCACTTCCTCTGTGTCCTTGCTGGTATCTGTAAAGCCGTCGGAGAAAGGACTGGCCTACGTCACAGTTAACCTATCTGACTGTACGAGTACTCCACAAACTTGCTAATTTCACAGTAATGACGCAGGTAATACAAACATGATAAATAGTTCTACATCTTTGATATTATCCAGAAATCCAACATTTGTGTATAGATCCACCAAGAATCAGCTGATCGTCTGCAAATTGATCCTGTTAATTACAACATCCGATCTGATCCTATCATGAAACTCTTGTCCACTGTCTAATTTTCATAAATTGTCTGCATCAAACTACATCTTTGACAGTACCATATTCCTTGGTTTGAGTATCAGCTGTTCATAGGCATACGGCCTACACACATTTATATCCTGTTTTACAATTTGAATTGTAAAATTCACGACTGAGTAAGAGAAATAAGTTCTGGCTTGTGAAAAACAGTACTGATGTTGGTGTACGAGTCTATGGCTATGACATAACAATCTGTGACATAACAAAGTCTATATACGAGATCTGACCCATTTCAACAGCCAGTAACAGTTCATTAGCTGCTTTGTGTTGGACAACAGGTGCCCTGACTTAATTACACACATATTATCTGTAACAGGTTCTGTTTACCAGGACAAGGTTTTCAGTATACTGTTAGATTTAGACGTCACTGAAATCCTAGACAAGATAGGTAAACGATTGAGTAATTATAATTCTATTGTGTATAGAACTTTCCTTGAGTTTAATGTAAGATTTACATGTCATTGATACACAGTCAAATTTAGACATCACTGTAAACTTGAACAAGATAGGAAGTAAACTATTGAGTAATCATAATCCTAATGTATTAAACTTTCCTAAAGTTTAATGTTAGATTACAAGTCTCTGATAGACAATCACATTTTGACATCATTGAAAACCAAGACAAGAAAAGTAAACCATTGAGGAACTATAATCCTCTCTCAAAATATATAGAACTTTCTTAGAGATTTAGACATCACTGAAATCTGAAAACAATGACAAAGATATGTAAGCCATTGAGTTATAATTCCATTGTATATAGAACTTTCCGTATTTTAATGTTAGATTACATGTCTTTGATTCATTATCAGATTTTGACGTCAATGAAAACCTAGACAAGCCTGAAGCCATCAAGTTATCATAGACCTATTAGTTCTATTGTATATAGAACTTTCCTAAACTTAAATGTTAAGTGTACATGTCATTTTGAAGGTTCATGATCATAAGCAAGGTTCCCTAAGGAGCACAACAAGATTTTGATACAAATTCCATTCAAACATAATTGAAAACCAAGACAATTAATGAAATGTAAAAGACTGAAAAATAAAAATTCTATTCTTTATTTGAATTAATTATTAGATAATGTGTCATCACACAAGGTTCATTATCATATCTAATCAATAAGCAGATTGACAGTTAATGACTCCAAAAAATATTGTTTGAAATTAAACTTTGAATCCTCTCCTACATAATGGCTTAAGCATTTAAAAAGTTTTTGTTTCAATAGTTTGTATATTACACCATCTGATCCAGCATTATTTATCTTCATATTATTATCATAAGGCGACATTCAACCCCCCCCCCCAAAAAAAATAAAAAGATCAGACAACTAATTCTATAATTTATCAATATTAATA